>NC_135487.1:27906624-28210374 GCF_052094955.1 Ictidomys tridecemlineatus
TTGTTTTGTTCCCAGCCCCATTCTTAGCTCCACAAAGAACCTCATTTCTTTCATCCTCTTCCCATTTTTCCTCCAGGGAGGTGTGGTGATAGTAACTGGAAGAGCCACTGGGTGGCGCCCTGCCCCCAGAACATTGCCCAAAGGGAATGACATGCCTGTAAGAGGCTCAGGCCTGTATTGGCAAGAAGAGGTGACTCATTTCTCATCAAAGGAATTTCAAAGAAATATAATGACAGGATGATGTCAGTGGAGCAGGTGGAGACAGGAACCTTTATTGAGTTGCTGGAAGAAGTGTTAAATGGTGTGGTTGCCTGGGCGGTCAGAATGATTGACTAGCATAGATCATAGGAAATATCACCTGTTTTTTCATTCCTTTCTCAGAAGCCCTGGTGTGGGCAGTGCTGTTCATGTGCCCTCAGAGCATGTGGTCAAGTCTGTGCATGTCTTGGGTGTATCTTTTTGCCTCACAATATCCTGTGCGAGTCATGTCTTCTTTCACATGCAGTATGCCTTGTATATGTTCTCACTGTGTGCATCAGTTCTGTGGCTAGCAGGGTCTGTGTTTTGGAATTGAACTTCACATGCTCATGGTAGCTGAACATTTAGAGGTAGCAGGAACATTTAGAGGTGTGGCAGTTTTCTTGACAGATTTAGATACAGGAACTTGCCTTGACATCAGAAGGTCAGATCTCAGGGATTTTGCATTGTTTCCCAAAGTACTGTAGTTCCCTACAGTGTTTTGGCAAGAGCTGGATCTTTGCTCTATCCATTTAGATTTATTTTTCTCTTTTGAGTAGAGGGCTCTCCAATGGTATGTGTAAACTGATAAGGGTTAGGGGTGTTATAATTGGGAGAAAGGTGAAATAAGCTTTGTATCTTCTTATATTGCAAAGCACTAAAGTTGGTTAAGTATTTGGGCTCCCGCTTATATTAAAATTGTGAAAGTGCCCATTATCATCATAGGCTTTAGCACCTATTATAGTCTGTGCATTGTGAATTTAGAGGCTAAATCAGTAGTTTGCACACACACAGAAAATAGGGTATTTATTGTTAGTGCTGAGCCTTAGATTTCAGGCCTCTGAAGGAAGTCTTGGGAGACATGGCTTAGCAATATCAATTGCTTCTTTTGTGCTCTATTATTCACATAAGGTACATGGAGATAGAGATTTTAGGCTGCAAAAGACCATCAAAAAGCAGAAGATACTCTCTTTAAGATATATCATAAATAAGACAAAAGTTTAAAAATTGGAATTTGAAAGGGAGGGAGGAAAGCTTTACTTATTTCTTGGTGCTGTCTTCAATCAATGCCTCCTTCTGACTGATAACAAGAGTTCTGATTTTAAACAGTACTACTAGGTACACTGTGGATGAAAGCTCATCTTTGGAGTAGGATTGGAAGGAAGTTAAATCAAGAGAGAGGGAATCAGATAACTTACTTCTTTGAGAAGGGTGCTGGACTTCCTGGGCTTTAGTTAATAATATCTCTTCCCTGCTAGTATCTCTGTGAAATAAGTCATTAGCAAAGACTTTTAACCTGATGTGTCAGATCCAGGGAGAAATACTTCCTAGAATGGGTTTGATTTGGGAGTCCTCTGAAGATAATTGGTGTGATGCTGTTTCAGTGATCACCCCGACTTTGGCAAATCTGAGCAGAAGAAGCAATCTTGACCTGCACATGTCCTTACACCTGCCTATAAGATATATAGGTTCCCTCTCTGTCTTTGGTTATGAGCTACAGGCCTAAGGCAGAGCAATGGTAAGGTAGAAATATTCTTTTTTTTTTCTAAGAGAGATAGAGAATTTTTAAATATTTTTTAGTTTTCGGTGGACACAACATCTTTATTTAATTTTTATGTGGTGCTGAGGATCGAACCCAGAGCCCCGCGCATGCCAGGCGAGCATTAAGCCACATCCCCAGCCTGGTAGAAATATTCTTAAACTTGTTGTTTTAGCTTTTCATCACTGTGACATAAATACCTGACAAGAACAACTAAAAGAGGAAATGATTATTTGGAATTTACAGTTTCAGAGGTCCTAATCCATAGACAGTTGATGCCATTGCTCTGGGCCCAAGGTGAGTTAGCAGTTCTTCTTTAGGATTATTTATTTTTGCTATTGTATTTTTTATTTCTAAGCATTTTTTCCCTTAGTCTCTGAATGTCCTTTGTTATAGTACTTATTCTTGTTTTATGGCAATTTTGCCTTTTAAGGCTGAGAATAAGAGTTTCTTTCTCTTTATTTTTTTAAAAGTGTTTTCCTCTACTTCCAACTTTGTCTTTTTTCCAAATTCTTTCTGTTTGCTTTGTATCTGTCTTTCATGTTAGAGGAGTCCTTCAAATGTCTAATGTTTCTTAGTGAACTTGATTGGTAGGACTTGTTGACTGGTATGCTCTCACTGAATAACAGGTAGAGGAGTTTGGGTTCCCCAGAGAGGAATTGGTCAGTCTCCTGTGTGGAGGGCATTGGAGCCTGGCAACTAGAGCTTCATCTTGCCAAGCAGGGTCTGGGGGCCCGGGGCAGGGGCATATTATTCATTATGCCAAATTTCACTTAATGTTCCTGCTTTCCCTGAGGCACATCTGTTGCTGATCTCAAGTGTGCCTGAAGACTTTCAACCAGTCTTATTTCAGCCCCACCCTGCAGCATTCCTTCCCCTCCCCGAAGCTTTCAAGGTGCCTGGTGCTTCCAATTCCTGAGCCTTTCTGGTGTTCTGCACTACAATTTACCTTACTTCTAATTGTTCTCCATCTCCACAAGCATCTTTTTAGCAGAAAAATAAAGGTGAAATTTAATTTTTTTTGACAGTCCCACAAAATTTAAAATTTTGACCATTTGTTAATCCATTCTACAGTTAGCAAACTTTTGTTGACACCTTTTCTTATTCTTATTTTCTATAGGTTAGTGCCATTTTTAAAAAATTCCTTTACTGAGATTTCAGAAAGGAAAAGAGGGAGAACCTAAGTAGGCAGAAGTTAATCCTCCCAGTTTACCCAGCCTCTGCAAGCCCTTGTTCTCATGTCACTTGTACTTTCTTTCTGTTCTCTTTCTCAAGCCATCTCTCCTTCTGGAATGCTTATTCTTATTATTGCAGACTTTTAAAACCTAGATATTCTTTCAGGCCCAGCTTATATGCCTCAACCATAGAAGACTTTTTTTGGTTTCTCCAACTAAAAATGGCCATTCCATTGCCTGAACTTCTAAAATTTCCATTCCTGACAGTTTTGTTCTTACTTTTGTTTTTTACCATACTGGGAATTGAGCCATGGGAGGTCTACCACTGAGCTATATCCCCAGAACTTTTTCTGTTTTAAAATTTTGAGATAGGATCTCACTAAGTTGCCTAGGCTGGCCTCAAATTTGTGATCCTCCTGTCCTCAGCCTTCCTGGAATATAGGCGTGTGCCATCACGCCCATGCCTGAGTTTTTGTAATCTTAATCACTCTCCATAGTAAAGCATATACTGTTTTATGTTAAAATTATATATATATATATATATATATAAAACACATACATATATATACATTCACATATATAATTTTCTAGATTATAAGTTCTTAAAGGACAGTATATGACTTGCTTTGTAATATTTTTATTATAAACAACAATATAGTACTAGAAAATTAAATATTTCATAGAACAGAATTTTAGAGCAGGAAAAAGAATTTAGAAATTTAGAGTGTCAGTCACTCATTATGAGTAAACAGGTTCAGTATAGTTAGATGATCTTAAAGTCATATAATAAGCTAGGAACAGAACTGGAGCTATAATCTCATTCTCTGGTGGCTAAATGAATGGATAAAATCTGTTGTATACTAAATTAGATATTCTGTTAATCCAAGGTACCAGAGGGCACTTTTTCTTTCATTCTTGTTGAAAATTTTTGTAATTTCCTTTTCAACTTTAGAAATTAAATATGCCTTAGGTAATTCACCCCCCCCCCCCTTCTTTCCTTTCCTCTCTTCCCCTTCCTTCCCTTTCCCCTTCCTTTCTAATAAATCAAGAGCTTAAATATTCCGGGCTTGTCAAAACTGAGCTGGGTAATAGTTTTCTTGCAAGGAATATGAATATCAGAGACCCAAAGATTATAGGTATGAAAAAATGTAGGCACTGTAAGAAAAAGGGCCCTCATTCAAGAAAATTTTTAAAATGAGTGACATGATATATTTGAGGTGATAATTTTTTCACCTAACAGTAGAGTGCAGACCTAGATAGATCCTAGTTGATTAAAATTTTGCTGTTGTACAAGTTATTGGAGATTATTGCTTACAGTATCTTTAAAGTAAGTTGTGTCAAAACTTCTCTAGGGCTAGGGTTGTGGCTCAGTGGTAGCGTACTCATCCGGCATGTGTGAGGCACTGGGTTAGATCCTCAGCACCACATAAAAATAAACAATCAAACAAACAAATAAATAAAATGAAGATAGTGTGTCCATCTACAATTAAAAAAAAAGATTGTCCTCCATTTCTCTCACTGATCTAACTGTTGGCAGCTATCTTTAGGATGTTTGAGCTAACTCCATAGATTAATGTTTCAGGGAGTTGATACTCAGGAACATCTATTAGGAGAAAGTTGAGCTACAAATGTTATCTATTTAGGAGCTGTTGAGTATCAAGTGTGCACTGATCTATAAACCAGTTACTGTCCTTTTCCTCAACTCTACTTTGGGCATTTGAGGGTGGATGGGCAGGTACAGAAGAAGGTGTCACCTTCCTCTGAGATTTGGCTTTATTTACATCATTTGCCTTACATTGTGATGGCAGATGGTCTGGTAATGGGACTGATTTGCTGTCTCCACTGGACAGAGCTATGGTGGAATGAACCCTCACCAACCTCTAGGCTGGACTGGGCTCTACCATATGTCTACTTATGGTTTTATCCAGAGTAGAAGCTGTGGTCTCTAAATTTTTAAAAGGAAGGATTTATTATACTCATTGGCCTTTTCTGCCCTTGCCTGTTTCTGTATTGCCACCTGGCTGTCATTAGAGGGAATTCACTACCATTATGAGTCCCTGCAGGGAGCAGAGAGGAACTATCAGGATGGGCTATGTGTTCTCCTTAAAACTTAAGACTGTTACCCAGATTTCCTTTTATGACTTGTTAAGTCAGAGACAGTTGGGAGAATGCTTTTGGGGAAGCATTACTCACCAGGCACACATAGTGGCTCTGACTGCTGTGGGGGAGTCTGGACTGTTTTGAGAGTGAGTCAGCTCAGAGAATGGAAATATTGCAGGGTATTGGAGGTAGGGGTTGTATGCCAGTGACTGCTCCTTCTCTGTCTGTTCTTTTCTCTCCAAGTACTCATCACAAAGCCATAAATGCAGGGGGTTCAGTCGGGGCAGCTGTTAAATCAGCCAACTTTATGGTGGAACTCTTCCCCTAGAAAGCTATGAGCTGATAGAACACACCATTATTTCCTTCTATCTCAAGATAAGCTTGAACTTGTATAAAAAGGTTCTATGTGTAAATATTTCACTAGAATAAAAGCAAAACAGAATCTCTTTTTCTGGGTTATAAAACTCAAGTGTACTCTGTCTTTGTCCAGTAGGGGTCACTAGGGGTTTAAGCTCTAAGTGAAACTGTCACTAATCCTGTGGTAGACCTATGAGATTCTTTGTTATGGTATCATTGTACATGAGTGCTATTTAAAAACAAACAACAACAACAAAAAGCTTAGAGCAGAAACTGTTACTGAGTATCAACTCCCTGAAAAAAATTACAACAGAAACAAAGATGTGAACTTGTATTAAGAACTTTCAAATTACTGAGTAGTTGAAGAACAGATTATTCCAGGTACTAGGTGAAGAATGAAACCAAGGCTGATAGAATTGGTTTTATGAGTAAGATTTGAGGAGCATTTTTTAAAACATGAAAGGAAATGAGGAAATAAAATTATTTATTGAGCATCTTGATGACCACTCTTGAGAATCAGGTTTTAAAAATATACATTGTAAATATTAGGAAACTGAAGTCCAGAAATAATAAGTGCCTTCCCCAGTGGTCTCATAATTATGAACTAGGACTTCTACAGGAGTTTCTGTTAGACATGTGTTGTTTGACTTTGGTCATTGGACTCCTGGTTAGGTGTCATGAGAGCAGAAGGTTTTTTTATACAGGAAGCAAAGCCTGGTTGTAGACTCTCCTAAGAAAAACGAAAGTAATTCTTCTATTGTGGATTAGTCTACCACGCGGCCTGCGCAATGGTTTCATTAATGAGGTTCTAGGCATAAAGTTAGTTAGAAGAGATCGAAATAAAGCACACAGACTCAGTTACCTTATTTCTATTGCTAGATCCGAGACGGCTCCCCTCTCTGGTTCCCTCCTCTAACCGCCCAGCAGGGCAGCAAGGATTACTCAGGGCTAGCAGGAGAGAGAGTGAACGAACACCCCGGGGACTAGCCTTTTATTGGGGAACAAGAGATTCAGGGGAGAATTCCATCCAATGAAGGTTGAGGGGGGGGCTGCACTCCAAGGTCAGGGTCAGTGATTGGGTCCCCGGGGTCAGTGGTCAGGCACACCCCCACACGGATGGGTTCTTTCATCAGGAAAGGGCCGGGAAAGCTTCGACATAGCCAAAGCGCCTCAGACCCTTAACGGGAGTCACCCAATCACATGTTAGAATGGCTTCCCACAGATTAGGGTCCTGACTAGGATCCAGGGGTAAACAGGAAGAAAGAAGGTGATAAATCTGCCCTTGTCTTCAAGGGGCTGGAAAATTGTCTTATCAAGATCTAAAATGGCTGTTTCCATGAATACATAGTTTAAGTCTGTCTCTCTCATGTTGGCCTGGGTTCTTCTTCTGACCCTTGAACTTGGCTACTTATTGGCAGGCACATGCCTGCCAGGTTATCTTCTTGAGCTCCTAAGTACTTTGTCAGCTATGCTGCCTTTCTACCTTCTTGTGTTTGAGGTGTCTCAGGAAAAATAAAATTGATCACCTACTTCTTAGCCTGACCATACTTAAAGACACTTTTTGGAAATGGGTTTGTAAAGAAAAGCATTTTAGAATTCATTTGGATTGGACAGGAGTAATGTGCTAACTGTGTCCCTTATTTACTGGGCATTCTCTAGTGAGAAGTGTTTCTGAACAAATAAATCAATCCTTGGCTCTATTTAGGAGCAATCCCGATAAACCGGGCTTCTTTCCCTTGTGTCTTATTTGTGTATTTAAGATGTTACCTGGAAAAAAATTTAATAGCTAGATCTTATTCTTTTTGTTGGGGGAAATGGTATTTCAGAGGGTTTACTTAAATGGTAGCATGACTATTAAGGTTGACTAGATAATTGTCCTTTTCCTTTCCGAAGCAATGTTGTTGAAACCTACTTGATTTATTCACTGAGTTGGTGGCTTAGAGCTGTTAAATATTATGTGCTTTACCTTGACTTTCCTCTCACCATTGCCCATTGAAGATGATGCTTTGCTAAGGCAAAATGTTCTTGTGTAGTCATAATAACAATAGTTAACATTAATGAATTAGCATTTAGTGCTTTTGCAATAGTTAATGTTTACTGTGTGCCAAATATTCCACATGTTCTATCACTTAATCCTCACCATAACACTTTAAAGAGGTAATTTTAGTATCTTCATTTTACAGATCAGAAAACTGAGGGTTAAAGAGATTAAGTAATTGCTTCAAAGACAGCTAGAGATGAATCAGAACTTGAATCTAGGTTTGGCTAACAGATTATGTTTAGAGTCTTAGAGAGACAGTTAAGATATATGGGTTTGGGCTGGGGATGTGGCTCAAGTGGTAGCGCGCTCGCCTGGCATGCGTGCGGCCCAGGTTCGATCCTCAGCACCACATACCAACAAAGATGTTGTGTCTGCCGAGAACTAAAAAATAAATATTAAAAAATTAAAAAAAAAAAGATATATGGGTTTAAGAGCTGAAACTCAATTTTGCTTCTAGAGCATATCCTACTTTATCCACTCAGAGATTGGATGTTGGGCAGAATTCATACCTGGAGAGAGTTCCAGAAGTAGAATTTCTGAATTAATAAACTAGCTTCTAGCTGAACGTGGTGGCATATGCCTATAATCCCAGCAACTCTGGAGGCAGAGGCAAGAGGATCACAAGTTCGAGGTCAGCCTGTGCAATTTAATTTAGGAGGACCATCTCTCAAAATAAAATTAAAAAGGCTCAGGGTGGTAGAGTGCTTATCTTGCATATGTGAACCTCTGGATTTAATTCCCAGTAACTAACACACACACACACACACACACACACACACACACACACACACACACACACACACACAAATAATAAAATAAACTGGCTTCTTTCCAGCTCCTAAAAAAAGCAAAATTTATACTTGTGTTCTTGGAGGCACTTTTTCCTCTTAAACTCACAGTTGGTTTTTTGAAAGTTTGCTGTTAAAGGTGTTTTGGTTCCTTTGTTCATGTGTGTTATCTATGGGGCCTATCTAGAGGAGTGTTTTGAGTTATTACTGCCACAAGATGAATGGTGTGCCAGGTACCTGCTCTCTGCTTTTATGTTTTTGTGGTCAAAATAGATGCATTCCCAGAAAGAATGTTTATATTTTGGGAATAGTCATGGTTTGTTGGACTCAATTTTGCTTTTTCTAGTGTGTTCCCCTTACCCCAGATTTCTTACTATTATTGTGCTCTTTTGATCCTCTTGTTCATTAATTACTTATTCTATAAATATCATTGAGTATGATTTTATAAAGAAGAGCAGACATTCATCTAGCCTCAAACAACCTAGTAAGGGATTAAAAATATATACTCAGCTGTAAAGCACAGAATGCTAAACATCACAAGAGAGAAACACATAAATTATCATAAACACTCAAGGCAAAGAAAAGTTTGTTTCTAGTTGGAATGGAAGACTGGGCCAAGGAAAATTCTGTGGAAGTAATTGGCTTCAAGATGGTGTATAGGAGGGCTGGGGATGTGGCTCAAGCGGTAGGACGCTCGCCTGGCATGTGTGCGGCCTGGGTTCCATCCTCAGCACCACATACAAAGATGTTGTGTCCACCGAAAACTAAAAAATAAATATTAAAAAAAATTAAAAAAAAAGATGGTGTATAGGAATGAGATATTAACATGTGGAGATGGAGAGGAAAAACATCACAGGGTAAATGAGGGAAATGCTGTAAAGCCAGAGAGTTTGGGATTTAATTTGCTGACATGGAGAAATTTGAAATTTTAAAATAAATTATATGCATGTTGCATGCAGGGAGGTTAATCTCACGGTGAATGAAGGCAGATTTGGCAAGTAGGAAACTGGGATTAGGTAAATTAGTTTAGATTATTTAGGTGATAAGTAAATTACCAGTTTGCCAAGGTTTTGTAGTCTGAGCAGTATTCAGAGGTCTTTGTAGTCAGATGCACTTTGTTTGCTAAGAGTTGTTATTGAGCATATTTTGAGCACATTAAATGCATGAAGTCATTTAATCCTTCCTATAACTCTTAAGACACAGTTGCCATTATCATCATCATAAAAATGAGGAAATTAAAATTCCTTTAAGTTGAATAACTTGCCCAAAGGTGCCTAGTGTGACGCATATGTAATAGTCTGGATTTGAACCCCAGTCCACCTGGTCTTGTACCATGCTACTATAATGCTAATGGCACCTAGATTTACTTAGGAAGAAACAGGAAGCTTTTACTCACTTAACTGTATTTAGTAACAATTAAGTATATAGAATATTCTTTTTACACATTCTGGGCCTTGGTGTCTTTACTGTCTTAGTATCATACTGCTAAACCTTAAAGAGTCATGGATGTCTCCTAATTAACTTCGGTTAAGCCCACATTCTCTGCCTATTTGCAGTTAGATGCCTCATGTTCTTATGAGGGGAGACAGATGACAAAGAGTTTAGGGCCAGACTTTAATGCCTGGATCCTGCTGTTCCCAGGAACCTAAGATTACAATTCTATCAGTCATATACTTTTCCCTCTACCAAATTTATATTCCATGTATATTTGTCATATTTTCTTCTTAAAGTCTTCTCTATTTGCAAGCATTATTTTTCCCCCCTTGGATTTAGATTTTTTAGTTATGATAGGTCTTAACTTTTTAGTCTGAGTCTGCTAAAGTTATACTGCTTATGGGTATCAGTTTGAGACTAAGTAAAACTTGATGGCAGTTTAAATAAACATACAGCATACCTTCACAGGTATGCTGCTTTGATCTCAGTCCACAAACATTAAAGAGATTTTGCTGTGTTGTCTAATGTTGAGATTTCCTGTGGGTAACAATTGTGGGAGACCATTCTAAATTCATGTGAGTGAAGTAATTTAAAAAAGAGGCAGGTCTAAAATCATAATGAAGTTCTGCATCTTGCTTCTATAAGGCTTTTATGGTGGTTTGGGACTCTGCCTATTTTCTGTTAGCAAGGAATATCCTGTGGGGTGGGGGGAAGCAGTGTTGCTAAATGTGACTTTAAGTGGCTCATTCTTTATATATATATATAATAAATGATCTCTAAAAAGAAAACTAGTCACTCCCTCCTGCCAGTCTCTAACCACTTCCTGTAAATGACAGCACACAGATCCATCTTAGTTCCACTGAGTGAAATATCTATTCACACACACACAAAAGCCTACAAACGAAATCTTTGTCATATGTAGAAAAGTGATGAGAGTGAAACATCTATTCACACACACACAAACCTACAAACAAAATTTTTATCTGTCATATGTATAAAAGTGATGTATCCAAGGTGCAGCATGCCACCTTATGAAAATCTTGTAAAATTACTTTGGATATCTCTCATTATATTCTCAAATAATAAAGGTCGATTCAGAATGTATCTTAATATTTGAGTGCTTTGAGGCTCCCCCCCTAATTTCCTAGATATTTTTGGATAGCACAAACATGGCATAGGATTTTCTAATGACAGCAGTTTCATAATGGTTTCTGGTAGGCAGAATAGGGCAGAGAAATTACTTTCATTTTGGGAAATGAAAATATGGTAAAGGTAGGTTGTGAAAGGGTGATATAGACAGCCTCAGCATGTATTATGTTGAAGTAGAGCTATTTTTTGCTAAGCCCTCTAAAGGAAGTATTCTGAACAAATAAACATCTCAGGTTGTTTAACCTGCAGTTTGTGTACTCATTTTGCCAGAACGTTTTAGCAAAGGGAGGCAATGTGATAAAAAGGATTTGAAATCAGGCAGATAAAAAAAAAAAGTTCAGATTTCAGTTCATTCTTTCTTACTTTTTTTTTTTTTAAAGAAGTACTAGTGATTGAACCCCAGGCTAGGTGAATGCTCTACCACTAAGCATTTTTAAACTCAAATTTAAAATTTTGTTTTCAGACAAGGTCTTGCTATTATCCAGGCTGGACTTGAACTTGTCATTCTCCTGCTGCAGCCTTGCAAGTAACTAGGATACAGGTGGATACCACTGTGCCCAGCCTCTTTCTTACTTTGTGACCTTAGCACAGTAACTTGATTTTTTGTCTCAAGATCTTGACTTATATAATGAAGATAATAATATATACTTCCCCTTATTTATAGGGATTAAGTGCAGATGCAAGTATGAAGGTGCTTTATAGTATCTCCTTAATTTTAGTCTCTTCTGCAAGCAAGTCTGTCTTTGGACATCATAGCCCAGGAACTTCTCTGTTCTCCATAATAAGGATAGGGTGTTGCAGTCATCTTTGCATCTACAGTGTCTTATGTAACCCTCTGGATTTTTAAATTAAATGAATGAAGTATTTTCGTACTTTAGAGAGAGGGAGCCTAGTCTTCACTGGACTGTGTCAATTTTTCTCTCTAGTGCTTATTCCCCTCAGCAAACATTATTATATTTCATTACATTTCACATCCCAGAAGAGATCTCTTTTCACCCCCACACATTCCTCTCGCTGCTCAATTTTATAGCAATATTCTTTGAGTTGTTTTTATTTGTTGTTACTATTCCTCTCATTAGGCTTTTTCTCTACCACTCCATTAAAGCTGCCCTTTTAAAAGTTGTTAGTGCCAATCAACAAATGGGCCAAGGACTTGAACAGAAACTTCTCAGAAGAAGATATACAATCAATCAACAAATACACGAAAAAATGCTCACCATCTCTAGCAATCAGAGAAATGCAAATTAAAACTACTCTAAGATATCATCTCACTCCAATAAGAATGGCAGCCATTATGAAGTCAAACAACAATAAGTGCTGGTGAGGGTTGGGGGGGAGGTACACTCATACATTGCTGGTGGGACTGCAAATTGATGCAGCCAATTTGGAAAGCAGTATGAGTATGGAGATTCCTTGGAAAGCTGGGAATGGAACCACCATTTGACCCAGCTATTCCCCTTCTCGGACTATACCCAAAAGACCTAAGAAGAGCATACTACAGGGACACAGCCACATCAATGTTTATGGCAGCACAATTCACAATAGCTAGAATGTGGAACCAACCTAGATGCCCTTCAACAGATGAATGGATTTTAAAAATGTGGCATTTATACACAATGGAATATTACTCAGCACTAAAAATAATAAAATCATGGCATTTGCAGGCAAATGGATGGCATTAGAGCAGATTATGCTAAGTGAAGTTAGCCAATCCCTAAAAAACAAATGCCAAATGTCTTCTCTGATATAAGGGGAGTGACTCAAAATGGGATAGGGAAGGAGAGCATGAGAAGAAGACTACCACTAAATAGGGAAGAGAGGTGGGAGGAAAAAGAGGGAGAAGGGGAGTTGCACGGAAGATGGAAGGAGAACCTCATTATTATACAGAATACATATATGATGTTGTAATGAGAAAAAGAAGAAAAAAGTGTGTTACATTAGATTGGATAGAGAGAAAGGATGGGAGAGGAGGGGAGGAGTAAGGAGGATAGGAAGGGCAGCAGAATAGAATTGACAATATGATTGATGTATGTACATTCCATGGATGTATTATATTCCGCTGTCATGTATGACTAAAAAAAATAAAGAAAGAATTAAAAATAAAATAAAAGTTGTTAGTGATCTCTACTAATTTCAAATGGTCAGCTCTCAGTCCTCATCTGACACATTAACACCTTTGACATGACTAATTCCTGCTTTTTTGAATACTTCCCTCACCTGGCTCCTAGTACAGCATCCTCTTTTGGTTTTCCTTTTAATCCTGGTTTTAATCCTGTTTTTTAAAAAATATATATAATATATATATATAATATTTATTTTTTAGTTGTAGTTGGACATAGTACCTTTATTTTATCTGTCTGTTTATTTATTTATTTTTATGTGGCGCTGAGGATCAAACCCAGGGCCTCGTCATAGTCAATCATCAATTTCTTTTCTAACTGGTGGTTCCCACATGTTCCTTTATTGTATGACTATTCCATATAATAAAAATGGTTTAGTTAATAACCAAAGAGCACTGACAAAAAAACCAAAAACAACAACAACAAAAAAAACAGGGCCTTGCATGTGCTAGGCGAGTGCTCTCTGCCGAGCCACAACCTCAGCTCCCTGGTTTCTCTTTTTAAAGTCTCTTTTGCCGATTTCCCTCTTCCCTATCTAATGTAGGAGGGTTTTTAGGAAGGATTTCCTTGAACTTGATCTCTCTTCATGCTTACTTCCTAAGGATTGTCATACAGTCAGCTGGCTTTCAAACTCTATAGAGAGTCTCTCCCTAAACTAGTCTAGATTCATATATTCAATCACATATTCAAAAGGGAAATGTAATCAACAGGCAAACCAACTACCTACTAACAAATACCTCCTACTTCTCCATGTTAGGAAATGACAATTCTGTCCTTTCACTTTCTCAGGCAACAACCTTGGAACTTTTCTTTATTTATTCCCCATTTTACTGCACATCCAACTTATCAGAAAACCCTGACAACTTATATATATATATATATATTAGTTGTAGATGGATGCAGATCTTTATTTTATTTATTTTTATGTGGTATTGAGGATTGAACCCAGTACCTCACGTGTGTTAGGCAAGTGCTCTGCCATTTTGCCACAACCCTAGCACCCTAACCCTGACAACTCTTTATAATTATTTCAGAATGCGACCCAACCTCACTATCTCTATTGCCACACCCTGTTCTCAGAAATCATCATTTCTCAGCCATTGTTTTATTGTAATGGCATTATAACTGGTTCCCCCCACTCTTATCTGTCATAGTCTGTTCTCAACATAGCAGTGAGAGCAATCCTTTTAAAACCTAAGCTAAATCATGTCACTCTTCCACATAAAGGCCCCTCATGCTTCCCATTTCACTAAGAATAAGAGCCAAAGGTTTAACAAATGGCCTGCATAGCTATGAGCCATGTGCCCCCCTCTGGCCTTATCTCTTGATATTCTTCTTTCAGCACCAGCCATTCCAGCTTTCTTTTCTTTCTTTCTTTTTTTTTTTTTTAAAGAGAGAGTGAGAGAGGAGAGAGAGAGAATTTTTAATATTTAGTTTTTAGTTCTCGGCAGACACAACATCTTTGTTGGTATGTGGTGCCGAGGATCGAACCCGGGCCGCACGCATGGCAGGTGAGCGTGCTACCGCTTGAGCCACATCCCCAGCCCCCATTCCAGCTTTCTTGATGTTCCCGAACACAGCAAATATACTTTTGTCTCAGGGACTTTGTACTTGCTGATTTTTTTTTTTAATAGCTCATCCTTTCTCCAGGTAAACATATAATTTTTTGCTTATTTTCTTTAGGGTTTTGCTCAAATGTCATCTTATTAGAGAGCTTTCCCTGACCATCTTATATGTAAAATTGTAAACTGTCTCTCACTGGCATTTCCTTCTTCTCTTCATCTCCTATTCTCTATAGCATTGATGTGACAACTTATATATTTACTTGTTTGTGTTTACTTTCTGTCTTCCCCTGCTAGTAAATAAGCCTTGCAAAAGTGGGATCTTTGTTTTGTTCTCTATCATGTCCTGGGTACTTAGAACAGCACAGCACATAGTATGAAGTAAATATTTGATGAATGAAATGTAGATTAGCACACAATTATAGATGACCTATGGATGACAGTTTTAAAGTTCCTATTGTATTACTTTTCTCATCAAGTGCCAGTTATTATCTTTCTGGGTAGTAGATTGTCAAATCTAAAACCCTTCCCTTTTATTATAAAAAAGGTAAAAACAGGGTGCTGGAGTTGTGGCTCAGCTATAGAGTGTTCGCCTAACACATGTGAGGTACTGGGTTTGATCCTCAGCACCACAAAAAAATAAATAAATAAAATAAAGGTATTGTGTCCAACTACAACTAAAAAAAAAAAAGGTAACAGGTGAATAAAACAATTTGCATTTTAATGCTTGTGAGAATTGTGTGTGTGTGTGTATCAGTGTGTGATAGATACATCCTAGAAATGTATAAAGGGCTAGTTTTATACAAAAATGAGGTTATAATTTTTGCCTTTCCTGAGCAGAGAGTGCTGGGCATTACAGAGGACATTAGACATAGTCTTGGCTCTTTAGGTCTTCAGTGATATGTTGTATGTCCACAGTGTACTTTGTGAAATATTTCTTTAGAAGGAGACACAGGGAGGACCAGTGGTCCTGTGAGACCTTTGCATATTTAGTTTAAGTGGTCTAAACTCTTTCCCAGTCTTTAAATGTGTTTTATGTTTGCTAAATTTGCTGAAAAGTATTTTATACTCAGTAAATTTCACCTTTAGATGTGTGGTTTAGTAGGTTTGGACAAATGTATATAGTCGTGGAGCTGCCACAGTCAACATACAGAACATCTCCCTTATCTCTTTTAGTTTCCTTGGGACCCTTTGTAGTCCATTCTCCTCTATACCCAGTCCCTTTTGATATCTCTTCCTGTAATTTTCCTTTTTTAGAATGCTACATAAATGGAATCCTATGGTTTATAGTTTTTTGTTTGGCTTGTTTCATGTAGCATAATGTTTTTCAAGATTCTCCCACGGTGGTGGTCCATTCTATGGATATACTTACTACTCACTTTGTAAGTTCACCAGTTAATGGACATTTAGGTTGTTTCTAGTTTTTTTTTTTTTGTTGTTGTTTTGTTTTTAAATAATGCTGCTATGATCATTCATATACAGGTCCTTCTGTAAACGTGTGTTTTCATTTGGGAAAATATCCAGGAGTGAGATTGTTGGCATGTATTTGCTTCATTTTATCAAATTTTGCCAGCCTAGAGAGGTGGTGCCTGCCTGTTTGTAGGGAAGTCCTAGTTTGGCTGAAGGCATTGATTTTTGCTGTTATTGATTTCCAGATGGGTACTAGTGGACATTGAGTGGCTTTCTCAGCCCTTGACAAGTGCTCACAATTCTACTTGTAGAGCAGCCTGGCTGCTTAGGTGTCAGGTCTGTTTCTCAGAGGCCTGTGTGCCTCTCCTCTTACAGGCGTCCTCCCTGGCCATGGCTGTGCTTGGACGTCCTAGTGTGCTTTGCCTCCTCCCCACAAGACGTTCTTCTGTGATTTTTTTCTTCTGGCTACATCCTGAAGTTTGCCATTCCAACCAGGCGGGGAATGGAAAGTTAAGAGTGACGTCCTCTGACACCTCCCTTCTTGTAGAAGAGTCTGAAGTTAGTTTAAGCTGAACCCAGGATACCAAAGATAGAGGCTTGAGTCAGCTCACTCTGGGTTAGGCGCTGCTTTTCACTCTCCTGGTTCCTCCTTTCCTCCCCTCCCCCACCAGCCAGTTGTTTCCTGGGCTTTGTCTGAGATACGCTGCAGTTTAGCCCAGTCCACCACCGCCCGCGGTACCCGAGTTGAGATGGAGGAGAAGCCGCCAGGAAGTTCCTGACAACACTAAGCTCCGGCGGCCGCTGCCTCTGCTGATAGTCCAGGACAGCAGAAACCTCAGGAGAAAGGCATCCCGAGGCCGCTGGGCTGGGCTCCACTACTCTAGGGAGGAGAAAGGACAGGCCTGAAAATGCCTCTCTTAGATTCATCTTATTTGCCACCAACCATCTTTATTTTGACTCACATTCTTGGAATTGCTGGCGTTCTATACTGGAAGAGATGTGCCCGGGGCAGAGCAGGTAACTAATTGGTTCTTTTAATCTACTGTGGGAATTAGGGTGGATGAGTTCTTCCCACTTGCTTTCCTTAAAGGGCCAGTACACCTTCAGCTGGGGTGCTGTCAACCTAAGAGAGTGTGTGTATGTACTCAGGAAACTGGGCTGCCCTGCATAACTTGGGGACTGACCTCTTTCCTGTTCTATGAGGCTGTCTGGCTTCAGGGTGCTGGTTAGATGAGGTGGTGTCTAGGTTGTAAGCTGGAGGGAAGTGGCTACTGCACTGCCTTGGAGAATCAAGCCCTTCCTTTATTTACTTTCTCAGTCTCAAAGTGGTTTTTTGAATCCTTGTTTTTAATTAAACATATGGTAACTCGTCATCATCCTACAGATATAGATGTGGAAAAACTTGTGAATAGAAGTTTCTGGACTTGGTGTATTTAGGGTGTTTAGTGCTGGGAAATGAATCCTCCAGGGAATCTCAGACTCTGATAATTTAAAAAAAAATGGCACCAGATCCCTCTTTCTTCTTATATTTCTGTTAGTTTTATTATATCCATTGATGACTTCTTTCTTTAAGCTACATTCCCAGTCCTTTTTTTTAAATTTGGAAACAGGGTCTCACTAAGTTGCTGAGGCTGCCCTTGAACTTGGCATCCTCCTGTATTAGCCTCTTGGGTGGCTGGGATTACTACCACTAAACCTGGCTAATCTATAGACTTTTAACTGCCCAGTATAGGCACCAGCTCTGAGGTTAGCTGATTCTGAGTTGCTAGAGTTAAGGATTATACTAAGGTCTGACTTTTCTAGCATATACTTTGGGTTTCAGTACCTTTGGTACTATCACTCTTATCAGCTCACTACTTCCATGCCAAGGTATTTAGACACTTGTTACTGTGACTCTTATAAGTTAAAATAGAGACTTGATGACTTATTACTTAACTTTTAAAAGTTCCTGAATGTTTGACAGAATTAGATTCAATCATTCCCCAGCGTCCTTTCCAGTAAGTTCCAGAAAATCTTTTGACTAAATATTCAGATCCCAGCATATCTATTAGCAGAAACAGAGACATTTTGAAATGCTTTCTTGTATGGTAATTGTGTTTAAAAAGGTCCACCAAAGCGGCTTTCCTGTATATGAGTTTAGAAAGAAGGTGGAAGATAGGCTTGTGTTATTTGGTCCTCTTATTCATCATATGAGAAAAAAAATATCATTTAGGCAGAGGCTGCTGCTTTCCTTTCCCAATTCATTAAGGTAATGACATTTCTAAACCACTAATTGGTTAATATTTTTCAAGTTTATCATAAAGATTTTTCTTTTTCTCTCTTTTATACTGGGGATTGAACCTAGGGGCACTTTACCACTGAGCTATATCTTCAGTTCTTTTTATTCATTTATTTTAAAAATTTGAGACAGGGTCTTACTAAAGCTTCTGAAGCTGGCCTTGAACTTGGGATCCTCCTGCCTCAGTCTCCTGAGTAGCTGGGATTTTGGCAAGTGCCACGGTGTCCAGACAGTACAGGATTTTTTCTGTGGAATTTAAAAGCCATTGTCCTGTCATTTAAGTGCTTTCATTTTTACATTTTAAAAATATTAATTTCATAAGCTACATTGAAATGAAAAGAAGAAAACCAAAAGTTTTTGTTCATTTTGTTTCACTCTTCTGTTCTTTCTTACATAGTATAAAGAACAGACATAACGGGCACAGTGGTGCATGCCTATACAATGGCTCAGTAGGCTAAGAGAGGAGGATCATGAGTTCAAAGCTAATCTCAGCAATAGTGAGGTGCTCAGCAACTCAGTGAGACACTGTTACTAAATAAAATACAAAATAGGGCTGGGGATATGGTTCAGTGGTCGACTGCTCCTGAGTTCAATCGCTGGTACCAAATGGAGAAACAAAGAAAAATAAGCAAAAAACAAAAATGATTCTCTTCATTAAATACAACATAAAAGTAAACTGAATGCTGAAGTTGATATGATTGCAATTACTCAATCTCCCAATTTTAATCAGAATTATCTGTTATGTCCTTTGGCTTTAAGCTAAGTAACATAAATTTAAATACATACAGTTGTCTTATACTATTAAATATTGCTTTGAAGTTCTGTATGTTGAGTTAAATAGACAGTTTAAAAAAGTGCTATGTAAGAGTTGAAAATCCCTGGACTAGATAGTTTTTAAAGTTTCTTCGATGATGCAGTTATGAGATCCTTTGTTATAGTAAGTTTGTATAGATTTTTTTAATTTAATATACTCTTAATTTTTAAATTTTGTTTTATTTATTTGTTCCTTTTAGTTAGGCATGACAGTAGAATCTATTTTGATATATTTATACAAGCATGGAATATATCATATTATAATTAGGGCCCTAGTCCTGTGGATGCACATGATGTTCACTCTTAAAATGGGTAACATATTCTGTTTTGCTCTTAGATTTGGAAGGGACCTTCTGCATTAACAGATCCAACTTCCTATTTAGTCCTATCCTTGTCAGAAGTCATTCTTCCTTTGCTTGAAGGCCTATGATGGTAGAACACAGCACTCGGGGACTATTTCTTGTGTTGGCTGTTGAGAAATTCTTTTTTTTGCCTCTGTAACTTTTACATCTTAGTCCAAATTCTGCCTTGCAAAGATCAAGTCTGCTTTATCTTCAAGGTGTCAGGCTAGCTTATTTTTGAAAATAGCTACTTCCCTAGGCTAGGTACCTCCCTTTCTGTGACTATATGATTTCCTAAGTTTATGTCGTTCTAATACTCCCTTTGGACAATTAAGTTTGTTTTTCTTGCTGTGAAAATGTGGTGGTCTCCTGTGTAGGGAGGTAAGGTGGAGGGAGTACAGCAGAAAAGTGGGGAAGCAATCTCTGATAGTGATTGAGGAGATGTGGTTACATAAGTATGTGGTTTTAGAATATTCCCAAGTCTCCCTCTCTCTAGCAGATGTAAAAAGAGATGTAGGTAGGCACAGATAGTTTGTATAAACCATATAATACCCATTAGATGGGCTTGACACTCTTAGTATTTTGAATTTTAAATATTTTTTAGTAAATCCTGCCTACACTTGCATTCACATATATTATCTCATTATTCTTAAAACTTTCTATTGTCTTCATGGTTTTGTTCTAAGACTAAATACAGGGCTGTGTCACTCTTCTGCTTAAAATCCATCTAAGTTTTTCCTTTACATTAAGAAGAAAGTTCAAACTTTTTAACATGACATAAAAAGGTTTATGATCTTCCCCCCTGCTTATTTCATGAGTTGCATTTCCTATTTCCCAGAATTCCAGAGTCATTTAAAACTTTGTAGGTCTCTGCCTGAAATGCCCACATCCTGGTTTCAACTGAGCTGCTTGACATGCAGTTCTGAGATCCTTTGTTATAGTAAGTCCTTCAAGGTAGTTTGTCCTTATAGTTTGTCCTTCAAAGTAGGTACTTCCCCTGGAAAGCCTTTGTTCCTTTGTAAGCACTCTGTCCATAAGATTTATTCAAATCCATGTTGCCATCTTGCTTAGCTTCTCTCTCTTCCCACCAGTTAGACTCTGTTAAGCTGTAAGATCTTTAAGAATAGGTACTCTTTTGGGCTAGGGATGTGGCTCAAGCCACATGCTTGGCATGTGCGGGCCGCTGGGTTCCATCTTCAGCACGACATAAAATAAAGATGTTGTGTCCACCGAAAACTAAAAAAATAAATATTAAAAACATCTCTCTCTCTCTTAAAAAAAAAAAAAGAATAGGGACTCTTACTTATCTCAGCATCTCAAGTCTCTGAGACAAAGTGTCGGTAAATATTACTTGAATACATAAATGAAAGAATTAAGGCAGCATTAGCCATATAAGCTGTGGCAGGAACCATGCCCTGTTCATATGTGTATTTAGAGGGTGTGATTTAGTTTGATATGTAGTTGAAGGTGGATGCTAGGTTTGTTAATTGAATGATAGAGAGTTGCCCTGTGTTTTAGTTAATCAATCTCTTTCATTGTGGTAATATAATTAGGAAAAGGGATTTATGGTTATTCAAGAAAAACATTTGAATATTTTGTGTTTGTGAAAGGACAGCTTTCTTCCCTCTTTATGGTCTTGTTTTCTTTATCTGTAAAATGAAAGGTTTGGAAAATTTGATATCTTAAGGTTCTTGCCATTGCCAATTTCCCACTAGGAGGACCAGCTATAATCTCTGGGTCTGGACCATGTTAAGTACAACTTAAATCTGCATGGCAATCTGGTTTTTTTCTTTTCTTTTAAAGCAGGTCCATCACACTATTGGATCATATTAAACTTAATAATATATTAAGATCAGTTTATAGAATGGCCAGAGCATGTAATGAATTGTTATCTTCTTCCAGTCACTGCTGTGCCTTTGGGTTTTTTGAACCTTAGCACAGGATTTATAGGTATCCTAAGTTTTGTCCTGTGAGATTCGATGCATTCTTCTAGCTCTTTGAACTTTAATTCTGCAATTATGGCATCAGCTGTGTGTCTTCCATTTGTGTTATCTATAGATGTGTTAAACATATAACAGATATTCAATAATATTTGAACCAATAGTCCTATATCTAGTATATCTTTGCTCAAATAATTATAGCATTAAATGTTTTACTCTAGGTGGAGTCTTCATCTTTCCTTTGCTCTGTGTGTGTGTGTATGTTTGTTACTGCAGAGAGTGTTCTGCTACTGAGCTATATCCCTGCATTTTAAACATTTTTTTCTTTTTTTTTTTCTGGTGCTGGGGATTGAACCCAAGGCCTTGAGCATGTGAGGCAAGCACTCTACCAACTGAACTATATCCCCAACCCAACATTTTTTTTCCCAAGTTTTGCTGAGGCTGGCCTTGAATTTGTGATCCTCCTGCCTCAGCTTCCCCAGTTGCTGCGATTATAGGTATGCGCCACCGTGCCTGGCTCCTTTGCTCCCTCTCCCCCACCAGATTCATGCCGTGTAGTAAAACGACCACTGAATTTGGACCCAGAAGATCTGGACCCTAAGTCCCAGCTCTTCTGCTTACTACTCTATGATTTTGGACAGATTGCTTAATTCCCCAGGACTTCAAATTTCTAATGTATCAGAGAAAAAAGACTAAGATTTCTAATTTTCTGATTCTGGCACTGCAAGCATCTGGCCTATACTTGAAAGTAGTAAGGAATTGTGGTTAAGAGCAGGTTAAGTAACTGGAGTCAGAATGCCTGTATTTTTAAATTAGCTCTGTCTCTACTGGTTGAGAGGCATTATCTACCTGAACCTGTTTCCTCCTCTGTAATATGAGGTTAATAATGTTGCATGATTGTTTTGAGTTTTTAGAACACATTTTGCACATGGTTAATTATAGCCTATCATCATAATTTTTTCACAAAAGATATAATTGAAGATATACTACCTTCCTGAGGGCTCCTGGAACAAAAATACACCTTTATGGTGGGGAATTAAAAATGTACCAGAAGCCAATGTGGGAGTATATCAAAAGTTAGTGATATTATGAATCATTTTCTTCTCTTTTAAATATTTTTTGGTTGTCGAACAATTGCTATTTTATTTATTAATTTACACATGGTGCTGAGAATCGAACCCAGTGCCTCACACATGCTAGGCAAGTGCTCTACCACTGAGCCACAACCCCAGCCCATCATTTTCTTTCTTTCTTTCTTTCTTTTTTTAAAGAAAGAGTGAGAGAGGAGAGAGAGAGAGAATTTTTAATATTTATTTTTTAGTTCTCGGCGGACACAACATCTTTGTTTGTATGTGGTGCTGAGGATCGAACCCGGGCCGCACGCATGCCAGGCGAGCGCGCTACCGCTTGAGCCACATCCCCAGCCCACCATCATTTTCTTATATATTTGTTTTCATATCCATAATATAAGTGGGTGATTTGGGCATTTTAGAAAAGAAGTTAAATACATAGCTTCAATTTTCTGTACTATTGTAAGAAAACAGTAGCTGTAAATTCTCAAATTCTAGCCACATGTGTAAGTGTTGGCTTGAATCTTTCCCCTCACTCAACTCTTCAAGATCTATTGGTAGCAGCTAACTCATTTTTTCCTCTCTTTAACATGAATTGATGAAAAGTTGGGCAGAAAGAATCAGCCTAGATAAGCAGTATACCACACCATCTCCTCTAAATGGTAAAAGCTGACTGTCTTAATCAAAATCCTGTCCTCAACTGTCAATAGCAGGTTCCCTTTTGAAGCCCAGGACCTGTTGGGAACCTGATGGAAAGGCCTCACTCAATCTGCCATACTTTTAAGGGGAATAGAGATACTATTGGATGCCAGAGGAGTGGCAGGTTTTGGTTCCCCTTCCGCAAACTTTACCCAGTAATGATTAGTTTAATTTTTGGAGGCTGTGAACTTACTTAGTATTTGTAGAAGTTGTCCCATGTGTTTGGGATGTGCCCTATATTTCCAGTCAGCCATTAATTAGGAATTTTCCTAACTGCCTGTCTTCTACCCTCTCCCTCTCTCTTCCTCCCTCCCTCCTTCTTTCTTTCCTTCTTTGCTTCCTCTTTCTCTCCTTTCCTTTCTTCCTTTTCTTCCCCTCCCTTCCCTCCCTTTCCTCTCTTTCCATTTCCATTCCTTCTTTCCCCCCTTCTCTTGCCCTTCCTCTTCCCCTTCCCTTGCCTTTCCTTTTCCCTTCCCTCTTTCCTCTTTCCCCTCCTCTTCCCTTCTCCCTTCCCCCTCTCCTATCCTCCCCTCCCCTCCCCTCCCCTCCCCTTCTCCTTCCCCTCCCTTCCACACTAGGGATGGACCCAGAAGTCCTCTAACACTGAGCTATACCCCTAATACTTTTTATTTTGAAATAGGGTTTTGCAAGTTTTTGAGGCTAGCCTTGAATTTGTGGTTCTCCTGCCTCAGCCTCCTGGGTAGCTGGGTGTGCCATAGCATTTGACTGAGTTATTTCTTCATCTTGCAAAGAATATTTCCCCTATTTAAATATACAGCTCCCCTACTTCAGGTTAGTTATTCTGCTTTAGGTCCCTGCCAGAGATAGCAGGGTATAACAAAGGCACAGCTTTGGAGCTGGACAGATAAGTGTGTAATTTTGGTCAGGTTATTTAACCTTTTACATCTCTGTATGTTTTATATCTAAAATAGAATGATAATACCTTTCTTAGAGAATTATTGGGATTAAATGAAATATTTAAAGTTCTTAGTACATTACCTGAGAACTGACAATTAAAGTAGATGCTTAGTTTATTGAGAATAGATGCTTAGATTATTGAGAGCCTTCTGTGATAGAGACTGAAGTCTGAAGACAAAGGATAGTCCTTGCACCTAGGGAATTACAATCTGATAAAGTAAAATGTTACTAAATATGAATCAGGAATGTTTATTCTTTTTTATTCTCTCTTCCCTATTTCTTGTGCATTCTTTTTCCTAGCACAGGGTAACTTCTTAGAGGACCCTTTGTCTCCATGTCCAAGGAATGTCTGAGAAGGGGGACAATGCTATGGCACACCCAGCTACTAAGGAGGCTGAGGCAGGAGAATCACAAGTATGATTGTCACAGGTTATTGGGGTGACCAAGAGCTTAGGCAAGGAGGGATAAAGTCAGCTGTGAGGTTCTTTATTAGTAAGCAGTAGCAGGATTATTAGCAGTTTATAGGTGGGAGGAATGCCCAGTGTGGAATGAAGGAAGTTGTCAGGTTATTGAGGAGGTCACAGTGCTTGTTTAAACTGAGTGGCCTGCCAGGCAAACTCACATTTACTTATTTTCACTGTGGTCTTTTCGGCCACTTTCTGGAAACTTGCTTTCCTGGGTGCTGCTGCTCCCTCCCTGTCCTTAGGAACAGGATTGAAAGCAGCATTAGCCTAAAGAAGTTGTTCTATTTAGGGAGCTAGAGCAGAGCCAGTGATTAGGCCCTTATCAGCAGTGGTATGGGGCAAGATTGGAGTGTCTGTCCAGTCTTCCACAGGAGCTCAGTTCTTCTATTCCCTGGTTGGATCAGAATTGTGAAGAAGCAATAGATGGGCTGGGCCATCTGAATGAAAAGCGCTTCATTGTGTTTCTTCAACATTCCCGTGTCTGGTACAATTAGCCAAGACTCAGAAAACAAGTTGGACATACAAGCAAGCAGCCTTCCACAGATGGATAAAGGAATTTCTGGCACAAATTAAGTGCACTGACTATAAAGACAACGTAAGAGGATCTGGGAAGAGGAAGGGGGCTTTGGGATGCCATTCCTGGCTGGATGAGCATAAAGAATGGAGCAAGAAGCAAACAGTATTTCTGAAGTTGATGAAATCTGCTGAGTTAATCTACTCTGGAGGCTACCTGAGGCTGGGCTGCTCTGTAAAGTAGGTGGAATCATTGGGGAGAGACTGTGACTCTTCTCATTGGGCAGCTGTAAGTATAGGGAAATTAATCTCCCTTTGGAATCTAGGACTCTCTTGGCAACAGACAGTGTGGGGGCTTGCTCTATTATAGTCTCTTCCATCGTGAGACTCAGTTGGTTAAAATTTCAGATGTACTTTTTGCTTGAGAAGAGGCGAGCCTGAGGAACAGGTTGTTGGGCAATGGATGCACTGTTCCTGACTTGGCAGTAAGCCATTTTTAACTTACAACTGTCCTGCAAATGTCTTGAGATTCACCAGGTCACAAGCTTCTGTTCTGCAAATGGAAGGTAACTCAAAGACTAGCTTGTGTCTGCTAAGGCTTACTGGCTATGTTGACTGGACTTTTATTTATGAAGCTCCCACCTTGCATGCTCTGTTGGTCTGGAAACACTGGGGTGGTGCCACTTTTGAATAGCATGCTCTTTGCCTGAAGACCTGGACCCTAGGGAGGAGCTTCCTCTCTGACCTCAAGGGAAGAAGGAGGTCAGTAGGAAGTTGTGGGCGGAGCCACTTCTCTGTTCTGCTCTCTCTGTTCATCACACAACTCTTGGGCTGTCTGTCTCTGTTCACCTCACAGCCTTTTGAGAAGCTGCAGGGGTTGCATAGGACTCTAGCTGGAGGTTCTTTGGGACCCCCTCCTTTCAGGTGGGGCCAGCAGACTCTGGGTGCCATGTGGCCCAGTTACCAAGATGAACATGAGTTCAACGCCCACCTGGTGTGCCGCATGTGTTGTATGGGTTAGTATGTGAAGTTTTTTTTTTTCCCTCTTCTGGGCTTGAGGATCCTAAATAGCCCTTGTTCTTTTTGATTCATTAGAGAGCCTGGTCTTTGAAGCCCTATGGGTGTTACAACCTTTGGGCTTATTAAAACTGGGGCGGAATAGACTAGATGGTGTGTGGGAGAGTTCCCTGCTTCCTGAGGAACTTCTTAAACTCATAGTGACTGGCAGTTAAAAGCCCTAGCTTTGGGTGTGGGACTTTTTTATAGAGCTTGAATTCATACTCATGCTTCTGCCTGTCAGGAAGCCACTTTTAAGTTATGTTGCACAGTGCTGAAAGTCCAGGGTGTATTTTTAGCAGAAGTTGGTTGGTTGCGGAGTTTACCCCTGAGCAAACTGGGGAGTGGTGGTGGAAGGGAGGAGTCATGGCCTAGGTTTCCTCTTTGGGGCCTATTGCTAATTCTCTTACACTTAACTTTTGTCAGCCGTGACAGAGAGAACAGACTTGAAGATGGTCTGGGGACAGGGACCCATAGAAGAATTAGAGGCCAGAGGAAGAATCCTGCTAACTATAACTTAGCTCTTTCCTGATAGGGGAGAAGAATTCATTTAAATGGTGTTCTGTGACCTTGAGACTTATGAGTCTGATCTTTTTGATGGCAGGTTTCCTGGTTTTCAAACTATAGAGCACACTGACTAGTGCTGGATTGAGATATCAATTCATCAATTCTTCGTAAAATGAAAAAGATAACAGAAATGTAGTGTGTTTTTTCATAAAGCTAAACTCACTTAAAAAATTGCCCTTTATTCTGAAATCATCCTTCCTTCTTTGTTTCATTTATTTTTTAATTGTTCTTCCTACTTTTCTATGTTAAAGTAACTTTTACTTTACGAAAGCATTGTTATTAGATGGTGGTTTTAGGCATCCTTATCAAAAGAAAAAGTTGGCAATGTTATGTTATACTTTATAATATATTTGAGAACATTTACTGATCTGTGAGATCTAAGTGTGGGAACTACTGGTTTGATAATCCAATATCTTTTGATTTTATACACCTCAGTCTCTAAAAGGGAACAAAATTGTGAAAATTAGGCAAATTTTCCCTAACACCAAAATTGCTGATAGTTTGATGGAGAAGGGACCTCAGAAGACATTTAGAGGAAGAACCAGAACTTGGGTTCTGATGTCTCCTGACTGCTAGGCCAGTGCTGCCAAATACTGAAGGTTTTTGTTTTTGTTTTTGTTTTGAAAAATAAGCTAGTGTTATACTAATGTTTGGGGCAGAAGGAGAAACCCTTTTAGCCAGTTATTGCCAGTTATAACTTTTTATCTTCCCCATAACATTGAGATTTCCTCCCTGAAACCTGAAAGAATAATCTGCATCTGAAAGCATTTGAAGATAAGCAGAGAGCCCAGGGGCTCTCTTTCTGTAATAACAGAGAAGTACGAGGAAGTCCCCATCTCTGTTGAAAGTTTCAGGGCAAAAACTTTATATTTTCAGGTACCCCACCCCTTTTCATTCCCTAAGGGCACTGTAGCCCAAGAGTTAGGAAAGAGGGCTTTGGTAACAACTGTCTACTTGTGGCCTGTTGCTCTACTACTCTGTAGCCACAGAAACTGGGAAAATTGCTTAACCTTTCTGTGCCTCAGTTTCCTCAGTTGAAAAGGGGATTAAAATACATCCTACTCAAGGAGTCATTACAGGGAGTGTATGATATTAAAGCACTTAGACCAGTGCCTCCCATATAGTAAGTTCATCAATGATAGCTGGTAGTTGTATTATGTGAAGTGTAATATATAATTTATTTATTTATTTTTAAATTTTTATTATTGGTTGTTCAAAACATTACATAGTTCTTGACATATCATATTTCACACATTTGATTCAAGTGGGTTATGAACTCCCATTTTTACCCCGTATACAGATTGCAGAATCATATCAGTTACACATCCACTGTTTTACATATTGCCATACTAGTGTATGTTATATTCTGCTGCCTTCCTATCCTCTACTATCCCCCCCCTCCCCTTCCCTCCCCTCCCATCTTCTCTCTCTACCCCATCTACTGTAATTCATTTCTCTCCCTTTTTTTTTTTTAATTCATTCATTCTTATACAGAATCAGGTGCACAAATATACATACACTTGGTTTTCTGGGGCAAAGACTTCTGTGGATATCATTTATCTCTTTTCTCTTTTTGTTTTTGTGATGCTGGGGATTGAACCCAGGGCCCCACACGTGCTAGGAAAGCACTCTACCACTGACATACATCCCTAACCTTTAAAATATATATATATATATATATTTATTTATTTATTTATTTGTTTGTTTGTTTGTTTGTTTGTTTTCCCCCTTTAAATTTTAAGGCAGGTTTTCACCAAGTTGCCCTGGCTGGCTCTGGAATTACAATCCTCTTGTATCAGCCTCCCAAGTAGCTGGGATTACAGTCATGTTTAGCCTATTTTCTTTGAGTTTGCATTGGGAATATTAAGTGATACACAGTCTTCTTGATCCAGAAGGGCAAGAAGAACTTAGAAAAGCTGTAGCTGGAAAAGGAACATCTGAGTGGGAATCTATGCACCCTGCTGTGAAAAGCAGTCTTAAATATTACTTGGGATTGCTTCTTAGTCTGACTTTGAAAATATCATCTTAATGTGTTCTTGTAGACTTTTCCTTGCCTTGTAGTAAGCTGTCAATGTATATTTGTTAAACAATTAGATATTCTTTTTTAAAAAAATATTTTTTAGTTGTAGATGGAACAACATCTTTGTTTTTATTTGTTTATTTTTATGTGGTGCTGGGGATGGAACCCAGGGCCTCACGCATGCAAGGCAAGTGCTCTACCACTGAGCTACAACTCCAGCCCAACAATTAGATAATATTGAATACCTGCTGAAGTTCTAAATGTTGGATACTTAAAGAAATTTAAAATATGAACCTTGACTCTAAAGAGCTCAGTTCAGATAGAAAAATGAGGCTTAAATATGGTGATATCTGATAATAGGTTATACATGCTCAATATTTTACTCACCTTTCTTGGTACTGAGTACCACAGCCATCCAGAGGTGGCTGGCATGGCCAGAAAGGTCTAAAGGAAGAAGTGGGACTTTATCTGGACCTGGAAGAGACTCTATGTTAGATAATCCAAGAAGAGGAGGATATATCCCAGGTGGGAGAAAAGTGAATATTGGCAGAGATGTGAAAGATATGTTTGGAAACAATGTGATCAGAATGCTTGTGGTTAAGTCAGGTGGGGAAAAGTCTAGAGATAAATTTGGAAGAATATTGTAAATTGCCTCAGGTCAGAGGATAGGTCTTTTGTCTTTTTCAGCTACCTAAAACATAGTGAATAAAAGCCAGAACTAAATTTCATAGGGTTGTAGAGGGCTGTGAATATGAAAACTAAAGAACTGGACTTGATCTTCTGGTTGGTTGGGAGTCAATAAAGGATTCTGAATAGAAGGGTGATGTAGACCAAGCGGTGATTTAGGAAGATTCGTTTTTTACGGGCTGTTTGATCTACTTGCCATTGCTTCAGCTATCAAATTGGTATTTCAATTCTGACTGCTGTTTTGAACTCTATACTTAAGATCCCAACTGTCGGGCAGGGGATGTGGCTCAAGCGGTAGTGTGCTCGCCTGGCATGCGTGCGGCCCGGGTTCGATTCTCAGCACCACATACAAACAAAGATGTTGTGTCCGCCAATAACTAAAAAAATAAATATTAACAAAATTCTCTCTCTCTCTTTCTCTCTCTCACTCTCTCACTCTCTCTTTAAAAAAAAAAAAAAGATCCCAACTGTCTGCAAGAAGATCTCGATAGCACATCCTTGTCCTTACCGATAGCACATCCTTGTCCTTACCGCATCAAATCAATGCCTCCTATTTTCATTATCTCAAGCTACTTCTCTCCTTCCACTCTCTCTGCCTAGAAACATTAAACTTATCTTGAACTTTCCCTTTCCTTATCCCAACTACACCTAGTCAATAGGGGTCTGCCTGTACCTTTTCATGCAGATCTGTTTACCCTCTTGTCTTTCCTGTTGCCTCTGCCCTAGTTTAGGTTCATAGATTTCTTTCTTGGTCTATCACAGTAGACTTCTAACTGGTTCCAGTTAGTTAGTGGCTTTGGTATAGTCTGGCTTTTCTTCGGTTCAGTGCTAGGTCAGTCTTGCAAAGCATACTGATTTAGAAAATTTAATTGTTGTGCTTGTTTTGGCAGCACATATACTAAAATTGGAATGATACAGAGAAAATTTCATTGTCATCTCTTTGTCTACTTAAGTACATAGTCTTTACTCCAGCTCCCTGGGTTCTCTGTGCTTTGACCTCAGCTAGCTGACCTTGCTACCCTACTTTTTCATTACATTACTAACATTCCTATTACATTTATATTTTGTGAAACCCATCCTGTGTACTCCAAATCACTGCTTGTTCTTTTATCTTGTTTGGAATTCCTTAATCCCTTTTGGGCTGCCAAAATCCTATTGTAATTCAAGGTTTAACTCAAACACTATGCGTTCCATGAACTCTTATATCTCTGTCAGAATTAATCAATTATGTGTATCAGTATTATTTTGTGCAATGTGTCTGATATCTTACTTTCTTGGTGTTATTAATTATTTACATGTTGGTCTCTGCACTAATTGTAAACTTTATGAGGTCATAGAACAGGCCTGTTCCATCACTATATTTCCCTTTAGATTTCCAAGTAGTAGGTACTTCTGGATTTCTTGAAAAACTTGTGATTTTTCTGTGGCCCACAGGGAAACAAGCAGAAACTCTTCTCTCATTTGTTTTTTGGATAATTTATGATGCACAAGGAACTATGTTCATCATTCATCATTCCTATACGTTGGATCAGAACATAGAACTTTGTACCTCAGTGCAAGCTTTCATTTTATGCCAAGACTATTCGCAAGTTGTTCTTCTTAGAGTAGGACAGAAACAAGTAAACAGTGATCCCTGGGATAATCACCTAAACAGTCTAGGAGATTGGAAAAGCTCCTGGAGGAAATCATAGTTAAATTGAATGCTGGAGAATGAGTAGTCAAAGAGGGGAGCTGTATTCCATGCAGAGGGAACAGTATGTGCAAAGGCAGGCATAGAAAGCACAGGAAACTCCATTTAGGGAAAAAATTTTTAACAAGGTTGGAAGTTAGTTTTCACCCAAGAGTGGAGAGGAGTGAGTTGCAGGCAGGAATCATAATGACTCTTATATCCCAAGTTGAATGGAGGTATCAGGCTTTGGCATTGGGTAGATTTGAGCTCAAATTAGACTCTTTATCTTGTGATCTCTGGCAAGATGCTTACCCTCTCTGGACTTCATCTTTCTAATAAATTAATACCTATCTTATAGGACTATTGATCATTAGAAAGAATATATGTAAGGTGCTTAGCACCTAAGTGCTAACTTAGGTACTTCGTAGATGCTAACTACTAATGTTATTAGGAGAATAAAGATTCACTGGAGATTTTTAAGGTAGAGAGTAACAAGATTAGTTTTTCCAGAAATATTGTTGGCAGTATTGAGAAGGGTACATTAGAGCAGGGGAAAGAAACATTTAGAAACAAAAAGAGTTCAATTTTTTTCTTCACCCATATTCCCTCTTTCTCTCTTTCCTTTTCTTCCTTTCTTTTCTTTTTCTTTTGTTTTTAAAGATGGTGGGGATTGAATCCAGAGTGCTAGGTAAGCACTCTACCCCTGAGCTTTATCCCCTGAGTTTTTGTTTTCTTAAAACAAAAGCTTTGTAATAATACATGCCATTTTAAGTCTCTCTTTTCCTGATCCTTCTACTCTAAAAGGCTCCTGACAGGGCTCTTAGAAAGGTTTTTGTTTTGTTTTTAATGGTGTTAAGGATTGAACCCAGGGCTTTGCACTCTATATGGAGCTTCACTTTTAGCCCAAGAGGTTGTTTTTAGAGAAAGTGAGTTTGAGTAGCCAGGCGTGGTGCACGCCTGTAATCCTAGCTTCTTGGGAAGCTGAGGCAGGAAGGTCAGAAGTTCACAGCCAACCTCAGCAAAACAAGGTGCTAAGCAACTCAGTGAGACCCCTGTCTCTAAATAAAATAAAAAATAGGGCTGTGGATGTGGCTCAGTGGTTAAGTGCCCCTGAGTTCAATCCCTGGTACCCCCTCCTCGCCAGAACAAAGAGAGAGAGAGAAAAAAAAAAAGAAAAGTTGAGTTTGAGACAAACCCAACATTTTAGAGGTAATTTTATGAGAGTGGTGTTTGGCCCTGAGCTGAAGGGATGGATTTGAGAATTATCAGCCTGTAGGTTATAGTTGAAACCATGGGAGTAGATTCAACCATTCTAGGAGAAGGTAGAGGCCAGGCATTCCTTTCTTGGTGGTTTTTTTGTTTTGTTTTGTTTTTAAAGTTCCAGATTTCTTCTTCTTCTTCTCCCATAACACCAAAACTTTGCATATAATTTTAGGTGATTTATGAATGTCCCTCTTCAAGCCCATCCGCAAAGTCTTGGTTCTTGGGTCCATTATTTAATAAACTAATACAGAATAAGAAGAAAAGAGGTTTAAGGATGAGTAAACATTTCAGGAGAGGGCAGAAGAGAGGGAACAACCAAAAAAGCAGGAAAACTAAGGTAGAACAGAGTATCAGATTCAAAAAGGAGAATGTTTAAAAGATGAAGGAATGATCTCTTCAGCCATAGAGAATTAACGTGAGATGGATCACTTTAATTGCCACTAGGTTAGGTGACTGTGGAAAGAGCACTTACAGTGAATTTGTGGGGCTAGAAGCCATAGCCCCATGGGTGAATAGGAGGCAAGAAGTAGAGTCTGAGCATTGTCATTACACTTGCTCAGGAAGCCTGGGAGAGAGAACTGATGGAGAGGGAGAAATTGAAAATATACAGGTCAGTGGATACTTTTTGGATTAATGTTTCTGAAGAGAAGGGAATGGTGGGTTCCATGTGGTAGGTGGGAGGACAGACTTAGGTTATAGGGAGAGACAAATCTTCAAGTAAAATCAAAATAAAGAAAATTAGAGTAGTTATTTGTGGCCCAGAGTCTGGAGACCTATTGTGGTAGTTTTAATAAGGTTGGAAACAAGTATTAAATCTTCTAATTAAAGGCTTATAATTTGGTAACCATTAAATGATTGATAAGCCATCAGTGCCTCAAGTATTAGATCTAAGAATTTCTCAGTGGAATAGTGGGGCTCTTCGTTATCATTTCATAACCTTTTGTGGTGAAGAGAACAAGAAACGTTAAAAGAAATTTCACCTTTTCTTTGACTGTTTTCCTCTCACATGAGAGTACTTTCTGTAAGTCCTACCTTCAGTGTTAGGTGGGGGGATCTTAGCTGGGACTGGAATTGTATTAGTCTGACAAACCTAAAATTTATTAAATAGTTTGAAAGTCTGAACTGTTTGGCTCATTCTGAAGATGTGTATAATAGGTAAAGTTGCTTCTTGGTTTTCCTAGTGAAATTCCTTGATAAAATTTTTAAAACATTTTTTGGGGCAGGGGGTACTGGGATAGAATCCCAGGATGCTTTACCACTGAGCTACATCCACAGCCCTTTTTTATTTTTTATTTTGAGAGAAGGTATATACTAGGTTGCTTAGGGCCTTACTAAGTTGTTGAACTTGCTATCTTCCTGCCTCAGCCTCCTGGGATTACAGGTTTTTGTGCCACCACACCTGGCTTGCTAAAACATTAAAATGTAAAACTTCAGACCCTCTAATATCCTCTGTCATAATGTATAAATCAGAAAAGAGCTATCATGTTATTGTTGGGCTTGTCAATGTAGGATCCTAAGAAAGGATCCTGTAGCTTTTCAGGGCAAAAGAGTTCTATAAAATCCTTTTCTAAAGAATTTACAGCTCAGTTCTAGGAATCTAGCTCATCTTGAGAAGGGCTTGCAATCATGTTGCCTTTAATAAATATATTTAGAAAAAGTACTTTGATCCTTTTCTTTCCAAATTGAAAGTTATTTAGCTTTAGGAAGCATGACTGATGTAAGACCTTGAGGCTCTCTAGAGCATTATCTTCATGGAATGATGGAACGACTTGGTAGATGATCAGGAAAGGATTCAATTTGTCACTCATATCTTCAGGTCATAACAAAGAAGGCCATGGACTAAAAAGAAATCAAATGAATTCTACCTCTTAAAAATACCAACTAGTTTAAAAGAAAATCTGTTAACTGGTTTCTTTTCCATCTGTGAATTGTTTGATCTGTTACAAAAAATACCTATAATTGTTATAGAACAAACAACACGCCCCATCTCCTCTGTGGGGATGAGCCCAGGTCCTCAGAGTGCTACACTAGCACTCTACTACTGAGCTACAACCCCAGCCGCTATAGGAGAAATTCTAAGAAAAAAAGCAAAAAAGAATACTGTGTCTTTAGAGAGAGAATTTTGTAAAACTAGAATAAGACAGTTCTTGGTTATGTGGGTAATTAGTATAATGAAGCAGAGTGGGTCAGGTATTGTGAAAATGTTGGGCATAAAACTTGGAGTTAGCTCTGATTTTTCCATCATGGCTGAAAGTTCTAGCACACAACTGATATTTATTGGGGCCTTAGGGGTTTTACATATCAAACTGGATTATTTTAAGTGATTCAGGTCCAATTTTATTTTGTGTGTTTCTTTAGCCAATCTTTTAATCATGTGTCGGCCAACAGGAAGGTTTTTGTTTGTTTATTAAGTTCTTTCTGTGTCAAACTTTAGCTGTTAGAAGTTGTGGGAGACACAAAAAAGTAAAGCATGGCCTCTTTCTTCAAGGAGTTAATGATCTCATTAGTGATATAAGAATAAGCATATTAAAAGCTCAGAAGTCTAATTATATAAGTGCTGAATGAGTGATTAGCACAGTAAATATCATAAAAAAATTGAAGGACAAAGAGACTATTGGGAACTGAAGTAGTTGGGAAATGCAGCCAAAGTAATTTTTCTCAAATACAAATCTGACCTCTTATTCTGCTATTTAAAACCTTTCAGTTCTTCCTCTTATGTATAGGATACAGTTTGGGCTCCTTATCTAGACATAAAAGGTCAACATTTGGCTCATGTCATCCTACCTAGTTTTGAGTCTCATCAACTACTTAATATCTCCACTTCAACCGTCCTTACTTCTGTGCAGTTTTCTGAACATAGCTCTTTGTCTCCATGAATTTGTATTATATGTAATTTCATGAAGTAATTTTATCCTTTTTATCCTTGCCCTTCTTTTTCTGGTTAACTTTTTTGGGAGGGGGGTACCAGGGATTTAACTTAGGGGACATTAACCGTTGAGCCACATCCCTGGCCATTTGTTTATTTTTTATTTTTTATTGTGAGACAGGGTCTCCCTAAGTTGCAATCCTCCTGCCTCTACCTCCTGAGATTCCTGGATAATCATTTTTTATGATTAGAGTAACTCCTAGGAAACTTTCACTAGCTCTTTTCACTAGTCATTTCTCTTTCCTACTCAGGTACGCCAAACCACTTCTCTTAGGTTTGAACACTCTGTGCTTACCTATTATAATACTTATCAAGTGGCATTGAAGCATTTCTTTCCTTTGTTATACTTATCATCTCTTTTGAAAGATAGAAATTATGACGTAATATTTCTGTAACCAGAGTCTAAGGGAACTATCTTCAGTCTACCAGTCTTCCAGCTGAGCTATTTTTGTCAATTCTTGGGATCTTTTGTAATAAAGATTTATCCAAAGGATAAATGAAGGAATGAAGAAGTTGGATAAGTAGCATTGGGAGAGGTAGGGAGGAAGAGAAATAACATGTCATGCATGGAAAATAAATAGTGTGAGGGGCTGGGGATGTGGCTCAAGTGTTAGCGTGCTTGCCTGACATGCGTGCGCCCCGGGTTCGATCCTCAGCACCACATACCAACAAAGATGTTGTGCCCGCCGAGAACTAAAAAATAAATATTAAAAATTCTCTTTCTCACTCTCTCTCCTCTCTCACTCTCTTTTAAAAAAAAAATGAAAAAAAATAAATAGTGTGAGTGTCCAGTATTTAGATGAGACTATTGCAAGCTGGTTCTGATTCAGTCTGGAGTTGAAATGGGCCTGAAAAGGATTATGATGAAATCAGATAACTTAATCAGCATCTAAAAAGATAAAAATAGGTTGGCATGATTGGTTAAATCTAATAAGAATCTTGGATTCAAATACTTGAAAACCTATTAAGTGAAAAATAATTAGACTTAAAGTCCTAACAGTCTCAAATGAGAGCCAGTAGGTAAAATTTATAAGGAAGACGATTATGCCACTTTATAAAACTAATAAATTGGTATATTGCTTTACAAGGTAGTAGATTCTCCACTATCTCAAGAATTTTATAGATAAATGTAAGATTTGAACAGACCTTTCAACCCAGAATGCAAGATTCTTTGTTGTTGAAGGGATTCATGTTATCAGAAAGAAATTAAACTGGATAATTTGTAATGTCCATCTCATATTTCTGTGGTCCATAGTAGGAAGAGAATTGTTCCTTGCATAACAGTGAAGGATTCAAAGTAAAGATAAAAAACCAAAGACAAAATTGAGGAAGTGCTTACCGATTGGTTACAAACTCAGAAAAATAGTTGGATAAGTGAATTCACCGGGGTTGGAGAGAGTGTGTTGGCGCTGTTTGGAAATGGTGCTATGTGCCTTTTAACTAGGGAATCTGTAAGAAGAGAATGACTGGGCAGTAGGGAGAAAGAACCTCGCTAAAGTTTGTGTGAATAACCAGTAAACCAGATTTATATACTGCTGCATATTTCTTCTGAAATGTTCTCTGACTTGGGAAAGAAATGAAAGAATCAAGCAATGGCGGTAATTCAAGTTTGAAGGTTGTTATCATGAACATGAGAGCTCCTGGTGAGAGCAGCTTTGAGTGGCTAGCCATGCTGTCTAGCACAGACTGGATAACCACAGAAGTTTTCAAAGAAGGGTAGAGTAAGGATGGAGTGACTGAAGATGAGAACAGGGGAATAAGAGATTGATAAAGGCAACTGTTGCTTAATAGTTATGTTTGGAGAAGGAATAAAGGCTTAGAGCATGGCAGTGTGGTGGCTGGATGTGAATTACAGATCAAATTCAGTATAGCCATGTATGCTTGGATGCATTGTCAGCCTGTGTGTGATGTTTATATGGAAATAAAAAATGTAAAACAAGTCGTCAAGGAAGGTTAAGGTGGATTTCCTGTATAGAAGGGGATTGGCAAGAGGAAGTGACCAACGACACCAAGGGTGATTTGAACAACATGATATAGGGGATGGTGTGAGTTTCACATAAGTAGAAAAGGAACAGGGCTAATGGCTCAGTGTTCTGAAAGTGGCTCTGGGGAATTGGGGTGGGAGAAAATGAGTCCTTAGCAGGACAGCCTCTGTGGAGCAGTCATTGTCAAATATTGACAGTCATATTTTTATTAAAGAGGTGAAAAAATGAGAAAGGGGGAGTTTGCCTCTGTAAGACTTATGAGAAGAGTCAATATAATCAGAGAAATGATAAATTATGATATAATGGTGTATTAAGAATTGTAATGCAAAAATAAATAAATAAATATTACAACCCCCCCCCCAAAAAAAAAGAAGAAGAAAGGGAGGGAAGAGATGGGCAAGGAAAAGTTGGCTGCTTGTAGTGGTTGGTGAGGGAAGTGGAATGGAGGAAGTACTGGGGTAGGGGAGAGAGGCAGTACAGTCTTGCTCAGGCAGATTGATGTATGACAAGGAAGATTTTTTTTTTGTACTGGGGATTGAGCTCAGGAGCACTTAACCACTGAGCCACTTCACCACTGAGCCGCATCCCCAGCCCTTCTTTGTATTTCATTTACAGACAGGGTCTCACTAAGCTGTTAAGTGCCTTGCTAAGTTGCTGAGGCTGGCTTTGAACTTGTGATCCTTCTGCCTCAGCCTCCTGAGTCGCTGGGATTACAGGCATGTGCCCCTAAACATGGCTGAAGAGTAAAATTTAACCACTGCAGTGTAATATCCCACTCCACCCCTTCTTTTGGTGGTATTCACAGCTTTGGCCTTCTGGGACTTATTGAGGAAATCAGGGAATCATTCTGTTCCCTGCTCAAGTGGATTTTGAGATAAGTGATTCTGTCTAAAATCAATAACATGGTCAGGACCAAAGAGGAAGGCCAAGCACTCCTAATAAGAAGGCACCATCTCATGGTTCTGTAGGTAAAGTCAACTCTCTTATGTGGTCCTGGAAGACCAGAGTGTGAGCCAAGCAGGGGTGTGAGAACTTGTTGATTGCATGGTACTAAATCAGTGTCTTTTGTTTGCTTTGCAGATGAGCGGGACCGGGTTCAGAAGAAAACATTCACCAAATGGGTCAATAAGCACTTGATGAAGGTAGGACTCCATGTCTGTATGCTGCCTTAGCACCTCAAACTGTTCTTGAGCATCTATCTTTCTCTCAGATGATTCAGATTGCTCACTGTGTGCTTGGGTCCATGAAGAATCCCTTGTGACAGACTAACTCCCTCCTCCCCTCCCTCCCTCCCTCCATCACCCACCCTCCTTGTCCCCTCCCTCCTTCCCTCCCTCTCTTACTCCCTTCTTCCTCCTTAGTCATAACAGTGTGAGAACAGTAGCATTACATGCTATTACCTCAGAAGACTGTGATGGAGGTTACCAGGTGATGATTCCTGGGATTCTAAGAACACTTTGCTCCTAACTTTAAAAATTATTTTATAAACCCTTTTCTTTATTTTTAAAGCTGATTACTATGTAAGGATGGGACAGAAGGGACTTTGTTTTCTCTCTAAAGTATATAAATCTTAAATGTTCCATTGATGGATTTTTATAAGAATTTTACCACCCTGTAAATCAAGATATAGAACATTCCCAGAATGACTAGAGTTGAGAAGATTTTATTATTAAAATCAAGGCAGAGGGCTGGGGTTGTGGCTCAGTGGTAAAGAGCTTACCTAGCACATATGAGGCACTGGGTTCAATCCTCAGCACCACATAAAAATAAACAAATAAATAAATAAACAAAGTTATAAAAAAAATCAAAGCAGAGACACTGTGGTGGCAGTAGGATCTGAAAATAAAATTTGTGAGTTCTAATAATTCCCACTGCTGGGAAGGGTCAGAAGTGATCTCTTAATTGCCAAATCTAGTGGCCTAATTTTATCTTCCTCTTATTTGATTTCTCTTTAGCACTGGACACTGTTGTCTATCCCTTGAAACCTTCTCTTATATATTGACTTCTAGGACATTGCTTTTTCCTGAATTTTCTCCTCCCTGTGTGAATGCCTTTTTTCTGCTTCTTTCACTGGCTTTCTTCATCTCTGACTTCCATTTGCTGTTCCCCAGAGTCCTAACTTTGACCATTTTCTTGTTTTGTTCTCTATATTCTTAAGCAGTCGCATCTGTTTTAGTCATAGGGATATTTTGATTGCTGGAATGCAAAGAAGCACAAGTCAAAGTGGATATAGGATGATCTCTTAGAATCTGATGTCTAGATGCAATGGGACTTTATGAAACCAAAATTTGCCAGCAGCTTCTCTCTGTCTCTTTTTGGGGGTCCCCTGCATTCATTTCTCTCACTGCTCATTTGTGGTGAGCTGTGATAAGATACATCCCTGAAGTGGCATGGTCCTAAAGGCACAAACAGAAAATCTGATTGGTTGGGGGTTTCTTTTTCTCCTTGGGTCAGTGGTCCTCCTGTAGTTCAGTAAACTCTGGCCCAGGAGATGGTTACATACACTTGTTTAGTGGGCCCTGAAAATAAAAGTCTTTAGACTTAAGTTTCAAACTAAAAGACCTGGATAAAGAGGCAACTAGAGAGCCTTTTCCTGTATTCTTGTCCAATTCAAAGACGTGTGTTTCTCACAGTGTACTTGACACATGCATCTGGATGTTACTCAGGCATACCCTATATTTGACACATCCTAAATTGTTAAATGTTTTCATTCATGTACCTAGATTCCCAAGTTAGAAATGCAGAATCATATTTGATTTAATACTGTCAATAATCTCTCCCTTTTTGCCAAATCTAATCACCATCAACTTGGAAAGATTGCTTACATTGTCTTTCCTTCTCCATATTCATCATCTCTGCTCTTGTCCAGGGCTTCTTTATCTCTTGTCTTGACTATCATAATAGTTTTCTAACTAAGTGTTCTATAATGATAATAGTAGTAATAGTTTATAGAGGGCTTTCTGCAAGTTAGACTTTGTTGTTTTTGGTACCAGGGATTGAATTCAGGGGCACTTAACCACTGAGCCACATCCCCAGCCCTATTTTGTATTTTATTTAGAGACAGGGTCTCACTGAGTTGCTTAATGCCTTGCTGTTGTTGAGGATGGCTTTGAACTCGCGATCCTCCTATCTCAGCCTCCCAAGCTGCTGGGATTACAGGTGTGTACCACCTCGCCTAGCTCAAATCAGATATTTTATACCAAGTCCTTTATGTGAATTATCTCATTTAATACTTCAGTGACCTTCTTCTATAGGTTCTATTAACATCCCCCCTTTTATCTGTGAGGAAAGTGAGGTTGAATACAACTTATTTAAGGCCATGCTGCTAGACAGAGGCACACTGAAATTTACAATTCACACAGCCCAAAGTCTGTAACATGTGTTCTTAACCTGCAATGCCTGGCTCTGCCTACCTTTCCAGGCTCATAGTGCCAAATTCCCCTCATTCCTTAAGCTTTTGCTGAACTATGTGGCATGCTGTTTTATGGCTCTGTATCTTTGTTCAGCTTCTCTCTGCTTGGAATACATTTCCAAAGTCTATTCTGACTGTATAACACTAACTTAACACCTCCTCAAATAGTTTGGTGACCCTACATGTGGGATTCTACTACCCTTTTCTTTGTATACTTATGCATGTTCCTTATGTACCTCTGTTATAGCTTTTTTTTTTTTTTTCCCCCTTTAATGGTGCTAGGGATTGAACCTAGGGCCTTATACATGCTAGGCAAGCACTCAACCAACTGAGCTATATCTCCAGCCCCTGTTATAGCTTTTTATATAAATTATGTCTTTTTGCCAGATTGTAATCAGAAGGCACACATTATATCTTATTTTTATAGTTTCAGGACAAAGAAGGAGGAGAAAGAGGGGAGAAATGTCTGTTCCCCTCTGTAAATTGCTTCAGTAGCTACCAGTTACCTCTAGTTGATGGTACTTAACTCTGTTACTATGCAGAACTCTTCACAACCTGTTTCCCACCTACCTATTCAGTTTTATGTCCAAGTAGATTCTCCTGTGTAGCCTGTGCTCTAGCCAAAGGGACAATTCAATGCTCCTTAAATCTTATGTACTTTCACACCTCTTTGTTTATTTCTCTCTCCTTAGAATTCACTTACCAGCCTCTCCTGCTGGCCATTGTTCATTTACCCTTTAAGGATGAACTCCAGTATAACCTTCCAGAGACTCTGACTTCCATCTCTTAGCCTATTTTAATTGCAATTCCATCTCTGTTCCATGGCATTTGAAGCAATGCTTGTGTGTTCGCCTATCCATCTCCTCTTTTAGAGTGCTTATGGAGGGTTGGGGCAGTATTATACTATTTTCTCTGACAAGTACTAGGCTATGAGAAGTACCCAGTAATTATTTGTTGACTTGAATAAATAACATTTTGATAGTACAATGGATCTGACTTGATCCTTCAATAATCCCAAAGAAGATAAAAACATTGCCGTAATACACATACCTGTATTCCCAGCAGTTTAATAGGCTGAGGCAGGAGGATCTTGAATTCCAAGCTACCCTCAGCAACTTAGTGAGGCCCTCAGCAACTTAGTGAGACTGTCTCAGAATAAAAAGAGCTGGAGATGTGGCGTAGTGGTTAAGCACCCCTGGGTTCAATTCATATATATATATGAGTGTGTGTGTGTGTGTGTGTGTGTGTGTGTGAGAACAGTATAAAATACTTTTATTTATAGTATATACACACACACACACACACGATAAAAGTATTTTATACTCTCAGTTTTCACAACTAAGGAGAGTGAGAATTAGCGAAGTGAAGTGACTTTTCCAAGATCATACAACTAGTGAGGTGTGGAGCTAAAGCTCAATCATGAATCTTCCAATCAGAATCAAAATCAATAGGTCATTCTACTAAACATTCCCCCACTTAACTCTCCTTTCATACCTAACAATTGGAAGAACTGAACTGATCCTGCCTTAAGCTTGTTCCCTAAACATTGTAGTTGAATTCAAATGCTCTGACTTCCTGCTGCTCATTTGTAGCTGGTTCTGCCTGTTGGGCCTCTGCCTCAGTGCTGTGTGTTGACAGGAGGCCCTGGGAAAGGAAAAGCTGGAGGAACACATCATAGCTTTGTTAGAAATTGGAGGCCAGCCAGAGCTTTACTTAAACCCTTGGCTATTTTTCATCTCTTCTCAGGCTGGCAGCCTTACAACTCCAATAATATTTTTTCATTTGGGGAATTTTAGAAAGAGGTTCACTGCTAATCAGAATCATTGCTCTAAGTTGGAATTCTTTGAATTAAGGAAGTGAGAATTAAAGATCAAGATCTGTTTTTTGCAACTTGGGCATCCCTTGCTTGGCTGTCTAGGTATACCCAAATTAATGTTGTGTTTGGCAGAGAGACCAATGTAAGGTTAAAACCAATTAAGCCCCCCAAGTTCTAGATTTAGTTGATCTGGAATCTCTTGAGTTTCTAAATATCCCTTTGGGAAACACCACATCGTGTTCTGGAATAAGTAAATAACTCTTTAATAATTGACAACAGAATTGATTCATTCTTAAAAAAGATTTGTTAAGGATAGAAGCAACTGAAATATATAACAATCTAATTAAGAATGCAAGCCCACAAACCTAAGAATTCTGTTTATCATGGCAGAATCATTAAAAAGAAAAATCTAGAGTTCTAATGAGCTCTTTTAAAGTTATCTGTACTATATTTCTAGGGCCTGGTAGCTGATAAAGAGTGTCTTTAGAGAATGTTAAAAAAAAAAAAAGTTCAAATATGTGCTTCTCAGGAGGAGGAGAAATGCTTTCTTTGATTAGTTCCTGTTGACTTAAGGGGTTAGTATTTGTAAAGGAAAGGCCAATATTTAACCTAGCAGATGGAATAATCTTTGCATTTTTATTCATATATATAATCTAGAAAGCAGTAGCCTTCCTGGAATTTCAGTTAGAATTCTAGATACACCACCAGAAGTTTTTAAACTCCAAATACTCACTGCCGTTTCCAACTGTTCTCTGTGTATTGTAGGTTTTAGTTGAACAGATGGTAACACTAATGAGTCCACACACTGTTTGCTGTGCAGCCTCTGCCATGGCCACACAGGGTAGTTCACCAATCCCCAAACACTGTATGGACTTTTGCAGCTCTTAGCTTCTTCATGTCAGTGGGAAATGTCAGAAGACCTTGGTAACAGAGTTTAATCAAAGCAACTGACAAAGGGTGCTGGTTAGAGGCTGAGAAAAGGAGGGTTGCTTTTGCTTCCTAAGTGTGGCCCTATGGTGGTGATTCCTGGCTGTCTCTCTGCCTGGCTCTGATTATTCAGGGCTTGGTTTTACTCTAAATGCACCTAAACGCCCACCAAAAGTTTGCACCTTCATTTGGATTTGAGCTTTACTCTGGATTCTCTATTCACTACACCCTAGTGCCTGCCTTTTAAGTAAAGCTACTTAAAAGCTACTCTCGTGTATTTTAGAATCATCCTCATCCTCAGGGAATCCTCTATTAATATTGTTGACTGATATTATCAGTAGAGTCTAAAATTTAGGGAATTCTCAAAACAGATGATAGAATTCTTATCTGCTAAGAGCCTTACCCTTCGCTCCCCTTCTCACTCTGCTCATTCCAGTAGGGATTCCTGGCTTCCACTCTGCTCCTTCCAGTTGAGCGCAGATCTTCTCAGAGTGGAAAGTCTAGGGCAGCTATAGTCTGTTTTTTAGTGTTAGACTTTTTCTCAAAGAGAAATTTGGCTATTGAATTCATGTGAAATTCCCCTCTTACAGTTGAGAGACTTATCAATTCATGGAAGCATCAAAGCTATCAGGGTAGCATCATTTCCCCTGTATATTTTAGTAATTGCAGATGAGGGTAAAAAACATTCTTTCTCTTCATAACTTTCTTCTCTGACCTATGTGTTGCACTCAACATAGTTTGGGTCAAGGAAATTGAGCTGCTTGTGTTTCCTTCTAATACATAGTCTTAGAGGAAAGGCTTTCTGAATCAAGTTTTCTGTGGATATCAAAGAATGCTATATCACAATCCTTGGTTATTTTCTTTCGTTGAAGGATTTTTTTTTTTTTACTGTTTAATATTGTTGATAAAATGTCATTTTGACCCATCAAGCATAGAAGCCTTGTAGAGGGAAAAAGCACAACTGGGAATAAGGAGATAGTTACTTGGACTCAATTCTTGACACTTCTGCACTAAACGATCTTACACAAGTTACTTAACTTCTTTAGGCAATGATTTTCTCATATGTAAACCAAGTGCATTAGAGCTAAGTAATCTTTAAAGTCTTCTTGGGCTCAGATTCTTATTTCAAGAACTTAAGTGTAATTTATTCCTTTTGTTAAAGCCATTTAGAAACTAAGGGAATTGAGTTTTCCTTGCTTATTGATACATGGGGATTGGGATTGATTGGCCTAGGTTAGGATAGACTTGGTCTCTCAAAATTTGACTGTCCGGGGCTGCAGTTGTAACTCAGTGATAGATTACTTGCCTCGCATGTGTTAGGTACTGGGTTTGATGCTTGGCACCACATAAAAATAAATAAAATAAAAATTATTATGTTCATCTATGACTGGAATTTTGTTTTAAATTTTTGATCATCCACTATTTTTTTTTTTTGTACCAGGGATTGAACCCAGGGGTGTTTAAAACTAAATCACATCCCCAGCTCCACCCCTTTTTGGAAACAGGGTCTCACTAAATTGCTTAGGACCTTGCTAAGTTGCTAAGGCTGGCTTTTAACTTGTGATCCTCCTGCCTGAGCTCCCAAGATGCTGGGATTATAGGCATCTGCCACCATGCCTGCTGATCATCTACTAATTTTTGAAATAACTTTATTGAGATTTAATTAATGTCATATAAGCCACCCATTGAAAGTATGCTATTGAGTAACATTTAGTATAGTAACATAGTTGTACAAACATCACCACAATCATTTTTACAACATTTTGTCACCCCCAAAGAAACCCTGTTCCCCCTAGCCATTACCTCTAGTCTCCCTATAGGCTCTGCTTACTTGTAGGCACACCAATCTACTTTGTGTCCCTATAGATTTGCCTGTTCTGGATATCCCATAAAAATGGAGTCATATAATATGTGATCCTTTGTAACTGACTTCTTCTGAGCTACATTCCCAGCACTTTGAATTTTTTATTTTTGAGACAGGGTCTTGTTAAATTGCCAAGGCTGGCCTTGAACTTGTAATCCTCCTATAACAGTGTTCCAAGTCACTGGCAAAGGTGTGTGCCACTGCACCTTTTTTGTTTGTTTGTTTGTTTAAATAACTGACTTCTTTCACTTAGCAAATGTTTTTAAGGTTCATCCATGTTGTAGCATGTATCAGTATTTCATTTCTCTTTGTTGCTGAATATTCTTCTTGGCTGTTAATGCTCCTGTGAACATTGATTTACAAGTTTTTGTCTGGACTCATATTTAGTTCTCTCAAGTAATATACCTAGAATAGAATTACTAGACCATATGGTAGCTTGTGTTTAGCCTTTTGAGGAACCAAAGCAGCTGTACCATTTCACATTCTGCAAGAAGTGTGTGAGGGTTCCAGTTTGTCTACATCCTCACTAACCCTACTGTATGTCTTTTTTATTCTAGCCATCCCAGTAGGTGTTATCTTTGTGGTTTTGATTTATATTTTATTTATGGCTAATGATACTGATCATATTTTTATGTATTTATTAGTCATGTGTAGTTGGAGACATTCACTAATTTTAATAGCAATTCTCTCTCTCTCTCTCTCTCTCTCTCTCTCTCTCTCTCTCTCTTTTTTTTGCTTCGCAGTGCTAGAGATTGAACCAAGGGCTTTGTGCACACTAGGCAAAGTGGTCTACCACTGAGCTACATTCTTAGCCCTTAACAGTGACTTTCTTGGGAAGTACAAACAGGGAAGATCTTGAATAGTTAAAAAGTTTTCACTTATTTGTTGACAGAAGAACTTGATTATATTTATATTGATGCTTCTTAAGCTCTTTTCGCTTCACTTGGTGTCTGACTCTAAAACTTACGATACCTAGTCTCCTGGATTTTCTTTTAAGAGATTTGTGGAAAACCTTAGAGGCACGTATGCATGTGTAGAGGGAGGGACTTTAGACATGTATTAAGTTATTTGGGCCATTCAGTAGCTGTATGGTTTTGGGATGTTAATCGAACCGTCTAAAACTCATCTTTGCATTTAAAAAATTGCTGACATAGAAGCATCAGTAAGTATGAGCTGGTTCTGTACCTTTCTCTGGGTAGAACTGGGTCCAGTATGCTTTGGAAACAGAATACTGTTCCCTGTTTTTGGACATTCTCCAGGAAAAATGTCTCTCCATATTCTCCTCCCTCATCATCTCTGTACCTTTCTGTTGTTTTTTTTTTCATAAACATTTGGTTATTACGGTCAAAGATTGAGAGACACAATAAACTAGTATTCACCTAAATTTCTTATGATGTGTTTGAATTTTGCTATTACAGTTGTAAAACAAAACTGAATTTTTTTTTAGAAGGAGTTATTGAACTTGATGTGAAATTAACTTTACATTTAAAGGTGCCTCCTTTTTCTTTTTAGTACCTGTGGTGTTTCATTTTCTAGTGGTAACATGGTGCTACTTGGTTTTTAAGCCCTATGTAAGTTATTTAAATAATTATTCAATGCTGACTCCCAAGTTTTATACCATATTAAGTCTTATCTATCAAAACCAAATTTGTCTTCCTCTCTGCCCCCCATTTATATAGAGCTTTTTCAAAATAAGCAAAAACAAAAATAAAACAAAAAACCTTAAACACTGCAGGGGAATCCAGGAAAGGTGGCACACACCTATAGTCCCAGCTACTTGGGAGGCTAAAGCAGGAGGATTCGATGAGCCCAGGAGTTTGAAACCAGCCTGGGCAGCATAGTGAGATCCCATCTTCCAAAAACAAGCAGAGGAATCACATATATCACATAGTGTACTGGTTCCCTTGAGTAATGAAAAGAAACAAGATTGTACAATTCATGGCTTCAGGTATATGTTTATGTTATTTATTGCAATAATACCTAACAAGGATGGTGAAATTTGTTTAAAAAAAATTCCTTATTTGACTTAGTTGTCTCTTCTCTTCTCTTTTTAACCTTTAATATCAAGCATTTAATATTTTCTCACTTTTTAAAACCTGTCACTCATTTATTTATAAAATTATTTCCATTGTACCATTCTCTTATTTTCATAAAAAAGGAAAGTTTTTTTAAAAGTTAGAGCTTTACAGTTATATATAGTAGTTGGGTTTATCCCAATGAATTCATACATGCATGGAATTTGATTTCCTTTCATGATACCCCCACCTCAATCTCCTTCCCCTTTCCCATTCTCCTTCTGCTATACCAGACTGTCTTGCTCATCTATTAATTTATATTTGATTTTTTTCTTTTGGGTTACACATGATAGTAGAGTCTGTTCTTTCTGTTTTTGCATTGAGATGAAGTTCCCTGTCATATATTTATATATGCATTAACATGACAAAAGGAAACTTTTTTTACTTATTTGTGGGAACATTAAACAGTCATTTCTTAGTCTTTATCCTCTTTGACCTCTGCTTTTGCATTTAGTACTGCCAGTCATCCATGCCTTGATTACATTTTTCCTTCTACCTCCTTCCCTTCTCCTGTTGTCCACCTCCCTCCCTTTGTTGATTGCTTTTCCATCTCCTACCTTCTAATTCTGTGTATTCCCTAGGGCTCATTCCTTAGTGCTGTGCTCTTCTTTCTTGACCCTAACCCAGAAAACCCAACATTTCCCAACTGTAGCTAGCCCTCTGTGCATATGACTTCTAAACTTATTGACCCAGATTGAATTCTGGGTATTTCTAGCTGCTTCAAGAATATTTCCAGGGCTGGGGCTGTAGCTCAGAGCACTTGCCTAGCCTGTGTGAGGCACTGGGTTCGATACTCAGCACCCCATAAAAAAATAAAATAAAGGCATGCTGTTCATTTGCAACTATAAAAAAAAAAGAAAAAAGAACATTTCCATTTGTAGCTCCTTCACTTCATTTTGAATTCCACATATTTGAAATTGAACTTCTCAAATCATCTCCCCTTTCAACCCTCATGACTGCTTATTTCTGTTAGTGATGCACTATACTTGTTCTACACTGAAAGCTTGAAACATTGAACCCAATTGAGGGAGGATGTTGAAAACTTTGAGCCAAATATTAAATTTTTAGCAATTTTGTAAGTTGGTTGCTAAACACAGCCATTATTAAATATTAAATCTATAAACTTACATTTAAATTATGTTTAAAATAAAAGTAATAAATGCTCAAAGCTCTTCACTTCATAATTATTTTACTGCACATTGTTTTTTCTGTTTTCTATGCTCTTGAGATTAATTATGTCTATTGTGTCTCTGTGATAGAAATAGTATATAAAGGTGTGCTACCATACATTTCTTCTCAATGTCTTACTTTGAAATTGGTTGTGACGGGAGTATTTATACCATGGAAATCAGTAAATGCTGAAAGCTGAGCTAGGTATCTAGTCTAGTTCATTGTCTAGACTTAAGAAAGTGATGGAGAAAGTGTTATATTGCAGGTTAAACTTAACAGTGTTCATGTCTAGAGCTAATACAACATTCTTTCACTATTTGAAAACTATGATTCAATTCATCATGAACCATTTTCTCCAGCTGAATAATCTACCTGTGACTTTCTTCTTCCTTTACACACAACACATACTATATATTTCCACTTTTCTACCTAGTCTTGTGTATTTTCCATCTTTTTACCAAAATATTGGCTAATCCTCTAAGTTCCATCTCATCCAGGAAGTTTTCCCAGATTTTCCAGCCTTTGTTTTTTCCAATTCCTATTCTGCTTGAGTGCTACATTGAATATCATAATTGGGAAGTAATTAGTGGAATATAGTGGTGCATGCCTGTAATCCCAGCTACTTAGGAGGCTGAGGCAGGAGGATTGCAATCTTGAGGCCATCCTCTGCAGCCTAGTGAGACCCTATCTCAAAATTAAAAATAAAACAGGCTAGGGAGGTAGCTCAGAGGAATAGTATTTGCAGTTTCCTGAGTTCAAGCCCTAGTGCCACCAAAACAGAAAAAAGAACTATAGTTTTCCATTGAAATGTAAAAATCCCAAATCCCAGCCTGTGCTTGAAAAATTATAGTAACTAGAAATCCATTACTTCTGAAAGTAGCCTTTTCTATTGTCTAGAAAATTACTTATGTTAAAAAGTATATTCATCCCATTTTCACTAGTCCTGTGATTCTGTATTGTGAGCATCACTTGGTGAGTTGTTGCTAGACTTGTAAAGAATCAAGTCTTACTTAGCTTACAGCTTAATGACCAAGCTTCTCAGAGCCCAGCTTCTTCAGTTTATTCTGCAAAATGGGGTAATAAATGAATTTCACAAGGCAGTAGTGTGAATTAAATAAGTAAAACTTGATTGTGGCTGATCATAAAGCGTAGTAGTTAATGGCAAAGACTAAAATCAGAGAACCTAAACTGAGGCCAGTTTTCCCACTTGGTGACCTTGGGAAAGTTATTTAACTTTTTTGTATCTTGTTTCCTCATGTCTAAAATAGGAATAATAATAATAATATTAATAATAATAATAATACCTTACAGATGTGTGGGATAGTTAACACATAAAATATTTATTAAAAATTAAATCTATAAACTTACATTTAAATTATGTTTAAAATAAAACAGCCACACCTTTCTCCAAAGTGAGATCTGTTTTTCTATAGTCTTAGTTATAAAATTGTAATTAAATTTTCCTACAAGGAAAATAATTCCCAAATTCACTATTAGAAGCATTTAGTAAGAGAGGGGTTAAATTGGAGGTACATCCCATGAAACATTGGACCTAGCATTTACTTTCTTTTCCAGCACTTGGAAAGGTTTTCCTGACACCAACTGGACTCATCTGTCCTTCATTAGCCATCTGATTACATTTTGACCCATAATAATTCCTGAGATATTTGTGGATAATTAAGACTTCCCATTTCTTTTTTTAAAATATTTTATTTTTTCGTTGTAGATGGACACAATATCTTTATTTTATTTTTATATGGTGCTGAGGATTGAACCTAGGGCCCTGAACATGCTAGGCAAGCGCTCTACAGCTGAGCCACAACCCCAGCTCGACTTCCCATTTCTTTATCCATACTTTGTAGAATACTTTTCAATGTTGCTTAGTGTACATAATAATTTTGGCTTCAATTTAAAACACACATACACATCTTTGGTAGCATTTCATATGTATTTTACTTCAACTGAGAATTCTGAATTTTATTTTTGCTTCTAGTTTCAAAATTTTTAATTTGTATTTACCTAAAACCAGAGATTCTGAGGTGGATAATAAAATGATTCCAGATCAAATAACAGTCAGTCTGTTCACTTTCTTTCACAGGTCCGCAAGCACATCAATGATTTGTATGAGGACCTGCGGGATGGCCATAACCTGATTTCTCTGTTGGAGGTACTCTCAGGCATCAAACTGGTGAGCTTCTCCTTTCTTCTTGAGTGCTGGGCAGTGGCCCAGGTGTTTGGAGTTTTTTTTTTTTCTCCCCAGTTTATCTCACTTTCTCCCTTGGATGATTCATTGAGTCTCACAGATAGGGAGAGATGCTGAAGTTGATGTCTGAGCATAGCCCTGGAGAGCAGCTCGTGTGGGCTTCTTGGATAATTAAATATGGCTGCCTTCTCCCAAACTGTTTTAAATATAGCTTGCGGGAAACACCTTCCTGTGTGAAGGCAGATCCTGACTGCTGATCATTCTTACACTTGCTTTATTTTTGAGGGCTCAGAATAACTCACTTGTGGGCTCATTGTTTCATATATTTGGGCCTAATGGAAGCAAGTGCTCCCAGGTGGCTCACATTCTTTTTCTAGTGTCATAGACAATGCAGTTTTCTTTTGGATAAGCCCAGGGTTGAATATTGGAAACATCTGTTGGTAAAGAGAACCAAAGAGCGCCCAGCTCTAGTAGTCTGTGAATCTCACCCATTCACTGTCTTTGGTGATTTCTTAGTCATTGTTATGTTTAAAGAATAGACTTTGGCACATTAGATTTTACTGCTTCAGTGATATTTAGCTCCTTCTAGGATTGGGGCTTGGCTTCCCTTGGTCTTTTGTTTTGGTTTCCTTTTTTTTTTTTTTTTTTTGCCTGTAATGCAACTTTTTTATTATTGTTTATTAATTTATCTAATTATTGAAGTATTGAGGATTGAATTCAGGACCTCGTTCATGCTAGGCAAGTGCTGTACCATAGGGCTACACCCCACCCCAATTTTATATTTTTAGTGGCCAAAATTGATAGAGGCTTTTATTGGCATAGTTTGTACATGTAATTCTGGTTCTCTTTTGGCCCTCATTTGCAAGTCTAATTAGTAATCAAAATTTCATTTTCACTGTGATGGACTTTATTCTTCACTTAAAATTAAATTTATGACAATAGGCTGGTATATTTGATGAATTTATAGTGAATTTTATTGGAAAGTGGTCCCCTTTGGTAGCATTGCTTACAAAACAGATTGAAAAACTCCAATCTAATTTCTTTTCCTAATCTTTGAAAATTTACAATTATTTGTGGAGATATTCATTGGATATCATCTTTTCACCAAAACCCATCCAGATATCTCTTTCACTGTAATTCTCATTGTTTCTTTCTCCCTTATTGAGAGGGTAGATGGCAATGGAGAATTGAAGATGTGTTTTAACTTAAGGAATGTTTGGTGTACCAGCTCTGATCTTGATTTGGTTTTGTATCTCTTTTGATGGTGGGGGAGGGTGTTTTTTAAAATTTATTTTTACCTTTTTTTTTTAATGTTGCATTTATTTCCATTTCATCTTTGTGTTGTGAATTTCCGGTTCCTTTGTGTGTCTTTGCCTTGGTTGGTGGTCAAAGGAGCCAGCAGGGCTGAAGACCCTCCGTCTGGTGAGCATGCCCTCCTGGCGCCATACAAACAGCGAGGAGCAGGAGGAGGAAGATGATGATGATGTAGTAGGTCCTCCTGGGGGTGCTAGCATCCCAGCTGGCACTGTTGGCACTGCAGGGCCATCAGAGAGCCTGAGGTTCTCTAGGTCTCCAAGTAGCTCAGTCACCAGTTGCTGCCTTCTCTTTCCACTTGGGAATTTGGATCCCAAAGAAAGTGGCTGAAACTAATTATGCCTCTTGCCACTGTTAGTTGATCCTGGAGTGGGAATTGTTTTGCTTAGCTGAGAATGGTTGGCACAAAAAGAATCCTGGTGTTTGGAGGTGTCAAGTCCCTTTGTGACCTGGAGACCCATAGCTTTCTGATGGCCTGTGTTGTCTGAATACACATTGCAGTCCAAATTGTGAAAAGTTTAGTTGACAGCATGACAGTTAATTAATTGCTCTCAGCTCCAGTCTAGACTAACTGGTACTGTCTTTCCACCTCTCTGGCCTCTAGGTTCTCACCATACACCATTCCATTTGTTTTCAAAACAGCCTGTTGTTTGCAAACTCACTGCATGGACGTATTCTGGCCTTGGTCAATAATATCTTAGTTGCTGTAGAGGACAGAGATTTAACTTGCATGTTCTGAGACTACTTGTTTTGAGTGGAAGATACATTAGACGTCGAGATTAGAATGTGTAGGAGAAGGTTGTTTTTTTTTTCCTCATAGATCCCAAATAATAACCCATAATCTTTCTCTAGAAATAGGGATTAGACAATATCCCAGTTACCTGTCCTCTTAAAAGTCATATTTTGACTTCATTTATCTCTCTTTCCCATTCCTCAGAATCTTGTTTTGCAATGTCTGTCATGTTTTAAGTTGTCTGCACAGTTAGTTTAGCTGAAGTGACTAAGAAAAGGTTCTTGCTAAAAAGGTGTTTCTTAAACCTTTGACTTAATAAGTTATTCTATTGCCCAGAGAGGCCTCTACATCTCTGTAGGTTATGCTCTTTGGGGAATGTTGCTTGGAAGTGTTGGAGGGTGCCTAGAGAGATACTTCAATCTTTATCTTCCCTTTTTGCAAAAGGAAACCTGGGGCAACATTCCCTCTAGGCAGATACTCAGCACAGAGCCATCTTATATTTTTTTCAGCCTTTAATTAATACCAATTTGGTATTTACAGATGAACTAGGAATTACCTAGTAAGTTTCAATCCTACTTTTAGTAAAATAAAAGCAACATTGGGAAGAGAGCAAAATAAAATGTTCATTGGCAGATAGCCATTCCTGCACTACTCATTGGCAAACAGACTTTATTTATTTACTGTCCATAGGTAATAATTGATCCAGAGGTACCAGGTGGAGAGGACTTCTCTCCCTGGGCTGTATGACATATAAGATTGAGTACAGAAAAGAACTTTCTTTGGGTTAATTATGTGGAATAACCCTCACCATCAAGATTTTATTTGTTCTGGTGGTTATTTCATGCTGGAGTGAAGAGTGATTTCCCTCCAGTGAGACCCATCACCCTGGGAAATTGGTTACATCCTGATTTTTGTCTCCTATTTTGATTTTTTTTTAAGAGAGAGAATTTTTTAATATTTATTTTTTAGTTTTCGGTGGACACAACATCTTTATTTTATTTTTATGTAGTGCTGAGGATCGAACCCAGCGCCCCACGCATGCCAGGCAAGCGTGCTACGGCTTGAGCCACATCCCCAGCCCCTATTTTGAATTTTTTTAAAAACGTTTTTTTTTTTGAGGTTGTATAATGCCTCATTGCTTATAGTTAAGACATTGACTCACTCCAGTCAAGCTCCTTTGATCAGGTTTGTAGTAAGGTTGGCTCCATCCACTACTGTGCAGTATGCAGTTAGGCCTTTTGTCTTTTCTCTTCAGGGTTTAACTGTGATATTGGGAGCCACAGAGCTACAGTCTTTGTTCCCATTAACTTCACATACCGTGTCAAGCTGTGGCATATATGACCATGGAAGAACCTATAGAGAAGCTGCAGCACTGATTCAGCATTAGTGGTCAAACAGGATTGTGTGTTTGTGAGGTGCATAGTGGTGCACAAGGCATTTGGGGTGGGGTTGGGGCACACAAAGCCTGGTGAAACACACACAGGTTCTGCTTTTAAGGGTGCTTTAATGTAATCCTCCCACACCTGGCTTCAGCCATGAGGAATTCTTAATATTTATTATTTAGTTTTTGGCAGACACAATATCTTTGTTTGTATGTGGTGCTGAGGATCAAACCCGGGCCGCACGCATGCCAGGCGAGCGCGCTACCGCTTGAGCCACATCCCCAGCCCCATGAGGAATTCTTGAGTGATCTTTTATTCCTTGAAATGAAAGATGAAGGAGTATGTGTGGATAAATTGGTAAAATTAGCCTCCCTTTTCTTTATTTGCAGCCCCGGGAGAAGGGCAGGATGCGTTTTCACAGGCTACAAAATGTGCAGATTGCCCTGGACTTCCTAAAGCAGCGACAGGTAAGACCATCTCATGCTTTCCCCATTCTGCTGGGGAAAGTTGACATTGTATCTGAATTAAGAATGTTCGATTGCCACTAGTAAAAATGACAAATCTGACTGAGCCAATTCTGAGTCTTAACTTGCAGATTAGCAATTTTATTGTGGTTGAATAAATTATTCAGTAGTCGTTATATAAAACTTGTGACCTTCTTGAGAGGGACAGTGTTCATGAACAAGAATACTAAAGATGGAACCCTGTGGGCCCACCATAATTGGGGCTCAAAATGAAGATGAAACTCAACCCAGCAAAGAAGATGGGAAAAAATGTGTAGCATCACAAAATACTACATTGTCATGAAAACAGAACAAGGGAATGGCCTGAATGCTACATCAGGCCTGAGATAAAGTCTTAGCTGTTACTCAGTGGTGGCTTTAAAAAATGGTTTTAATAAAGTACAAAATTATAGCAGACCTAGGAGGGACAAAGAAGTTTTTTTCCTTTCCTAGAAAAGGAAGACAACATATTTTTAGATATAAGAGGAGAAGCCAGTGAAAAGCATAAGATTGAAAATGAAGGTGAGGAGATGAAGTCATAGAATATTAGCTGTAGGGGTACCTTATAGATCTACTTGTCAGTTTATTCATGTAATAGATAATGAGATTGAGATCTGGACAGCTGAATGACCTGCCCCAAACCATACCAGTTAGAGCAGACTTTAATTGGTAGTTCTCCTGACATGTGGGCTAGTGCATCTCCCCTGTCCATGCTGGGTTCTGCATACCTTCCTTCCTCCCATTGTTTCCTAATTGATGGAACCAAGTTCAGAAATTGAGGGATGAGAACCAGAACAGCTGTAAGGCGTGATTAACATTGGAAAGAAAAGAAAAGTGACTCTTGTTCTTAGATGTAGGGAGGACAGAAAAAGGGATGAACATACAGAGATGGCTTATGGTGGGGAGAAAGATGAATGAGGGAGCCAGAGGATTCATCTCCTTAGAGTGAGCTGTATGTAAGAGATTTTTTGGTAAAGCTGGGGTTGCCAAGCAACAGCAAGGGTCAACATGACATTAAATAGTTTGCATATTTTTGGAGTCAACTCATTTTTGTTAGACTTATCAGCCGTTCTTCTTAATTTGGGAAATTGCCTTTCTGCATGCTTCCACAGTAATTTCTAAAATAACATTTATCACTTTATTGTTATTTCTCTCTCCCAATGAACTTTGTGAGGGCAGGAAGCATGATTTTATTGAACATTGTAATTTTAGCACTCATCATAATGAATAGTCCCTAATTGACATTTAATAAAGTATTTATTGAAAATAATAAATTAAAAGTAGTAGAAATGGAGGTTGCTGAAGCATTTAGGGCACTAGCAGAAGCACCTTTGAAATGTCTATGTGTGGGGTTAGAGGAGTCCTGAGGGGCCTTAATGGACAAAGTAAGAAGAATTGATTAGTGTGGGGTACGGTGGCACATGCCTGTAATCCCAGCAGTTTGGGAGGCTGAGGCAGGTGGATCTCGAGTTCAAAGCCAACCTCAGCAAAAGTGCGGCACTGTCTCTAAATAAAATACAAAATAGGGCTGGGGTTGTGGCTTAGTAGTCGAGTGCTCCCGAGTTCAATCCCCAGTACACCCCCTCTCCCCACCAAAAAATAAACTAAATATATACCATATGACCCAGTATTCCTACTCCCCGGAACTTGCCTTACAGAAATGAGACCATATGTTCCCACAAAGTCTTGTATGTGAATGTTGGAGCTTTATTCATAATTGCCCCAAACTGGAAACAACCCATAGTCCTTCAGTGGATGAATAAGCACATGATAGTATGTCTATACAATGGAATACTTTAGGAGTACAACAGGGTTTAACTACAAAGCAGGGGCAGCACAAGGGACTTTTTGGGGGCATAATAGAACTGTTTTGTGTAGTGGTTACATGAATCTGCATATGTGTTAACTCACAGAATCTTGTACCAAAAAATAAATTAACTATATGTCAATAATGAAAATATGTAAAAATAAAATCAAAAAGTCTCAGCTCTGAGACTGACTTTTCTTTCTTTTTCAGGTGAAACTAGTGAATATTCGCAATGATGACATCACAGATGGCAATCCCAAACTGACTCTGGGCCTGATCTGGACCATTATTTTGCACTTCCAGGTAGAGTCTGTGAAGTTTGGGGTTCCTGTTGCTTGGTTTGGACACAGCCTAGAAAGTTGCACTACCTTCTGAGGCAGAATGGAGGTGTCCTTCTCTGTGGGTAGGAGTTGGAAGGAGAATTAAGATTGGCTTGGAGACAAGCTTTACCCTAGAATTTTCTAATTATTTGCATGATGAAGTGGAGGAGTTTTTCACCAATTTGTGGTTTGGCCTATCCTTGGCAGTCTGGTTATTAGAAGTCTATTTGTTCAGCTAAGTAAAAAAAAAAAAAAAAAGAAAAAAATTTTTTTAAGGGATTCAGAGTATGAGGTGGGGAGAGATGTTGGTTTTATATTTTATTTATTTTTTTTTTTGTAGTTGTAGATGGACAGAATGCCTTTATTTTTATGTGGTGCTGAGGATCGAACCCAGTGCCTCATGTATGCTAGGCAGGCAAGCACTCTGCCACTAAGCTACAGCCCCAGCCCCTTGATACTTTAGAGAAGTGGCACAGAGGTGCCTAATCCTGCTTGGATATAGACTTTTCATTATCTCTAATTATCTTTGAACAAATCTGGTTAAATAGCACCTTAGTAGCTAGGTTTGTATATGTGCTTGTAAGCACAGCCTCATAGTACATCCACAAACAGTGGTCATTTGGTCTTCCTGTTGCTCTTCCGTCCTAAAATGAGAAATCCTTTTAAAGTCTGAGTTGCTACTGGAAAAGAAAGCTCAGTTGTTTTTTTGTTTTTTATTTTTGTTTGTTTGTTTTTTAAAGAACATCACTATTTTTATAAACAGACTTCTTTTAAGTTACTCTAAGCCTGACTAATCAAGGTAATTTCTCAGAAAGCTCTCCAATACCCCAATTGCTACACACTAAGGTGATGGATTAAAGGGAGCACTCCTTCAGTAGTTGGGAAAAGGCTAGTGAATAATTTAAGGTACTGACTCCCAACAGTGCGGCCAATGTGACCCCCTATTTAGAGAGTTACTGCCACCTTCTGGTTGAAGGCAGAACAGCAGGTGTCTCAATCCCTAAGACACTAAAGAAAATTCTGAGATCAGTTTTGTTTCTTGGGGTTCTGGTTTGGAGCCAGTGCTATCACTCTTCAGCATGGTTAGGGTTAGGAATGTGTGAATGTATTTTTATGGAATCACAGGGTGTCTTCAGGCAGGCTTTAGTATATGCAGAACCAGGAAGATGAAGTTGGTGAATGTGCCCTGGCAGGATGGGAACACAAATTTTATTGGGCTTTCATGGAGGACTAGAGTTACCCCCTTGGATTTCTTTTCTGTTTGTTTGTTTGCTACTGGGATTGAATCAAAGGGCATTTTGCTGAGCTACATCCACAGTCCGTCTGTCCATCTGTCTGTCTATCAATTTATTTATTTGCAGGGACTTGCTAAGTTGCCCAGGCTAGCCTCAAACTTGCAATCCTGCATTAGCCTCCCAAGTTGCTAGAATTATATGCATGTGCCACCATACCTGGCACTCTCTTGGAATTCTTTTTTTTTTCTTTCTTTTTCAAAAGGACATTTCTTTTTCTTTCTTTTTATTTTAAAGACGTTTATTTTTTATTTATTTTTATGTGGTGCTGAGGGTTGAACCTAGTGCCTCACATGTGCCAGGCAAATGCTCTACTACTGAGCTACTGCCCCAGCCCCCTCCCTTGGAATTCTTTGTTGTTGTTGTTCTAATTAGTTACACATGACACTAGGATGCATTTTGACACATTATTCATAATGGAATATAACTTCTCATTCTTCTGGTTGTACATGATATAGAGTTACTCTGGTGGTGTAATCATATATGCACATAGGGTAATAATGTCCATTTCATTCTACTTCCTTCTCCCTTACCCCTTCCCCTCCTTTTACTCCTTCTGTCTAATCCAAGGTACATCTATTTCTCCCTACCTCATCTCCCCATTGTGAATTAGCATTCTCATATCAGAGAAAACATTCTACCTTTAGTTCTTTTTTTTATCATTTTTAATATTTATTTATTTATTTATTTTATCGGCAGACACAACATCTTTGTTTGTATGTGGTGCTGAGGATCGAACCCGGGCTGTACGCATGCCAGGCGAGCGCGCTACCGCTTGAGCCACATCCCCAGCCCCAGTTTTTTTTTTTTTAAACTTGTTTTAATTAGTTATACATGACAGTACAATGACCTTGACATATATGTACCTGAGTACACAGGTTGCAGAATCACATTGGTCATGCATTCACATATGTACACACAGTAATAATAATGTCTGTTTCATTCTACTTCCATCTTTAGTTCTTTGTGATTGGCTTATTTCATTAAGCATAATTTTCTTCAGCTGCATCCATTTATTGGCAAATGCCACAATTTCATTCTTCTTTAAAGCTGAATAATATTTCATTGTGTATATATAACACATTTTTTTTTATCCATTCATCTGTTAAAGGGTACCTAGGTTGGTTCACAGTTTAGCTATTGTGAATTGAGCTACTATAAACATTGATGTGGCTATGTCACTGAAGTATGGAATGGAACCACCATTTGACCCAGTTATCCCACTCCCTTGGAATCCTTATCAATAGAGGAAAGTTTTTTAAATTAATTTTTTTTCTTTTGGCTATACTGGGCATGAACCCAGGAATGCTCTACCACTGAGCTATGGTGCCAACACTTTAAAAAATTTTTTACTTTGAGATAGGATCTCACTGAATTGCCAAGGCTGGCCTCAAACTCCATCCTTCTGCCTCAGAATCCTGAGTTGCTGGGTTTCAGGGGTGTGCCACCACACCTGGTGTGAGGAAGGGTTTTTTTTGTTTGTTTGTTTATTGGCCATAAACCTGCCCTCACTGTGAGTAACCAAGTTATTCTCCTACCCTTGAGGTGATATCCACTGTATTTCTGTTTACCCTGATGACAACTAAGAGCCCATAGAATGAATGCTGAATCAGTTAATTACAACTTTTCTGTGGCAGAGAGGTGGGAGTAGTGGTGTGGTTTTTTTTCCTAAACAGCTCCATCAGTAAATTTTTTTTCTCTCTCTCATTAAAAATTTTGTTATGGGGCTGGTATAGTATATCTCTGTGGTAGAATGCTTGCCCAGCATGCTCCAGTCCCTGGGGTCAATCCCTAGCACCACCAAGGAAAAATAATGGCTATGAAAAAATTCAAACATTCGTAAAACTGGAGGAATTAGTTTTACAAAGAACTACCATGTATCACTGACCTAGCTCAATAATTATTAACTCATAGTAATTAAGTATTATTTCATCTAAATCCTGATCCATTTTTCAAATCTCAGCTGGTTATTTTGAAGAAAATCCCAGACCTCACATAATTTTATCTGTAAATATTTTAGTGTGTATCTGAAAGAAACAGACTCTTTATCTAAGCAATATCATACCCTAAAAATTAATACTTTCATAAAATTATCAAATATTCAGATATTCCTAATTGCCTCTTTAAAAAAATTAGTTTTGGGTTTGGATCAGAATCTGAACACAGTTTATCTGTTGTGTTATATTTTTTTCCTTTTCCCCCTTACAGTTAGTTAAAGAAATAAGGTCTATGTCTTAGAAGGTTTATTAAGATCTGTGAGATATCTCCTAAAACCGCCCTCCTTCCATTCCTGTGTTGTAATTCCCAGAAAATGGTGGTTTACTGTAGCCCCAGTGCCTAGTTTCCAGGTTAAATTTATTTGCAAGGCTGTGGTATGTTGTGCTTCTGTGAGTGCTGTCAGGTTGCTCATTGTTGCACATCAGAATGTATATAATATCTCTTGTCTTTTTGGGGGCGGGGGAATGTTAAGATTGGTAACTAGGTTCAGGTGTTATTAATTGGATCCATTCATCCTATGTTCCCTATTAATGATACCTCTAATAGTTTTAGTAGCTACTGATCATCATTTCTACTTCCATTATTTCATTAGAAGTTGAAAAACAGTGATATACAAATTCTATTAATCCTTTTTCATTATTTAGTAGGAATACTTCTGTAAGGAAGAACTTTACCTCATCAGCTACCCTGAGTGATAGTTCCTATGGGAAAGCCAAAACAAATGAATTATCTTTCCTTCTAGTTAGTGTTTAGAATAATTAGTTGACTCCCTAAGATTCTCCAAAGGTAACCAATGAAAGTTTCTGTATTGATCTTTTTTTAAAAAATACTTTTTAGTTGTAGATGGATACAATACCTTTATTTATTTATCTGTATGTGGTGCTGAGGATCGAACCCAAGGCCTCATACAAACTAGGTGAGCGCTCCCCAATGAGCCACAACCTTGAACTTTGTTTTTTTAGTGCCTCTACAACTCACGGATTTTTAACAGACCTAATATGTTCCAATCAAATATTTATCATTCTTCCTGATACTCAAATAGCTGTGTCTTTGTCCAGTGTGAGCTTTTCAAGTTAACTCTGAATCTTTTGGCATGACTTTATAACTCTTTAATTTCCTTTATTTCTTGTGTGATGAGATGTCCAAAACTCTTTTTGTGTATTTCATGTCTCAAGCCTGAAATTCTGAATTTCTCCAAGGAACCATTTCCTTATTTTTTACCACAATCTGAGTGCTGCCAGGTTCTGCTCATTGTTTCTGGGCTTTTGTGTATGTGTATGTGCAGAGCTAGAGAATACTTGTATATATCTCTTTTTAAAAAATAATGAATTTATAGTGATATTTCGGATTAAAATGTAGGATTCTAGGGATTTATTTAACTTCTTTGACTTTATATTATTCTTTTCTCCCCTAAACTGAAATTCTTTATTTTAACAACAGTAATGTAATTATTCCCTTTCCATCCACACACAATCATAAATATTGTATATAATCAACATGAATATCAGTGTTACAATTAACAATATGTACGTAGAGGTTTACAATTCTTTGCAGTTCTTTTGTCCTTAAAACATTTTAAAGTCATTTGAAATAATTTCTCTGTTTTGTTAAACCAACAATTCAGTAAACACGTAGGTTCAGTTATATTCATTTGCTTTCAGTCTTTAGGGATTGCTTTTTTCCCTTTTGCTTTATTTACACTATGTAGATCATTTACATTGTTCCAAAGGGAAATTTAAAAAAGTGAATACAGCCGGGTGTGGTGGAGCATGATTGTAATCCCAGCGGCTCAGGAGGCTGAGGCAGGAGGATCATGAGTTCAAAGCCAGCCTCAGCAAAAGCAAGGTGCTAAGCAACTCAGTGAGACCCTGTCTCTAAATAAAATACAAAATAGGGCTGGGATGTGGCTTAGTGGCAGAGTGCTTCTGAGTTCAATCCCTGATTACCACCCCCAGACACCCCCCAAAATACAAAATGGATTCAGAGATCTAACTTTCATCTCTGCCCCCTCTACTGTTTTTTTCCTTTCTCTATAGTTTTTTTTTTTTTTGTAGTTGTAGATGGACGGCACACCTGTATTTTATTTTTTATATGGTGCTGAGGATTGAACCCAGTGCCTTACACATGTGAGGCAAGCACTCTGCCACTGAGTTACAGCCCCAGCCCATTGGTTGTTTGAAAACACCTTTTAGTTATTATTCTGTTGATGGTTTATTTTAGGAAAATGCATTTTTATGCAACTTAATTTTTTCATAGCTACAAGAACTTCACTAAGATATAATTTATATTCCATAAGATTGACCCATTTTAATTGTTTAATTCATTGCTTTTTATGAACTGTGTAATCATCACCAGAATCCAGTTTTGGGATATTTTCATCATCCCAGTAAAATCCCTCTTGTCCATTTACAGTTATTCCCCACTTCCATCGCTAGCGTCAGGTAACCACTAATCCATTTTCTACCTTTTTAGATTTCTCTATTCTGCCATTTCATATAAATGGAATCATATGATTTGTGGTCTTTTATATCCGACTTCTTCCACTTAGCATAACATTTTCGAGTTTCATTCATGTTGTAGCATGTATCAGTACTTCATTTCTTTTCATTGCTGAATAGTGTTCTGTTGTATGGATATATATTTTGTTAGTCTCTTCAGGAGTTGATGGACATTTGTTTTTTTTGGGGGGGGGTACTATTATAAATAATGTTTATGAATATTTTTATAACAGTCTTTATGTTAATGTATGTTTTCATTTCTCTTTTGCACATATCTATTAGCTGTTCTCACCTAGCTTACATGCTATATAATGCCAAACAAATCTGGAGTAGAGTTGTCAAATGTTAGGAGATCAGTAAAATAGTCATTATAGCCAGTTTCTGTTGTTAGTGGTGAAGATGTAGAAGAATGATGTGCATGCAGATGTAGTGGTGGTTGTCATCTCAAGGGAATAGGGTAGTCTGGTTCCAAAATAAAAATTTGCTACTGCTCCTGAGACCAGTGGTTTATGGGTCTGAAATGCTTTAATTATATGCTAAATGGTAGGGTTTCTCTTTTATTTTAAATTTTTATTTATGAATAGCTCATATACTTTTCTAAGTATGTGATCATGGTATGTATATTCATCTTCACAATTAAACAGATTTGTGGGGGATGTATTAAGGGTTGAACTCAGGTTACTTTACCACTGAGCTATATCCCAAACCTTTAAAAATTTTTATTTTGAAACATCTAAGTTGCCAAAGTTGGCCTCAAACTTGTGAACCTCCTGCCTAAGCTTCTCAAGTCACTGGGGATGACAGATGTGCACTACCACACCGCCTCTAAAGGATATTATCAATCCTTTGTAGTCAGACATTAGTTTTCCAACTTTCAAAAGTATTTTTTTTAATATTTATTTTTTAGTTGTAGTTGGACTCAATATCTTTATTTTATTTATTTATTTATATGTGGTACTGAGGATTGAACCCAGGGCCTCACACATGCTAGGCAAGCACTCTACCGCCGAGCCACATCCCCAGCCCCCGCAAAGTATTTTTTGTTTGTTTGTTTGTTTGTTTTGTTTTGTTTGTACTGGGGACTGAATCCAGTGGTGCTTAACTACTAAGCCACATCTCTAGTCCTGTTTTTTGTTTGTTTGTTTTGGATACAGGTCTTACTAAATTGCTTAGGACCTCCATAAGTTGCTGAGGCTTGCCTTGAACTTGTGATCTTCCTGCCTTAGTCTCCCCAGTGGCTGTGATTAAAGGTGTGTGCCACTGCACCCTGCTCAAATATTGGTTAAATACAAATGTATATTTAGCATTCTGAACTTTAGGAAAAAAATTCAAAGGGTTCAGATAAAGGGTGGTCTTAACTGGTTGGGCTTGAGGTCTGTATATTTGTGTGCTATGACATTTAGTGGTTGGCATATAGATGGGATGTCATTCGTGTTTGTGGAATAAATGAATGAATTCTTTTGCTCCAACTCTCTCTATGGAAAATTTGAGGGTAATAAATGGTTAACTGGAAAAAGTCAAAGGAAAAGCCATGAAGAGCAGGTATACCCCAAATCTGTTTTCCTAGAAGGCAGCAGGCCATGTGTTTAGAGCCCAGGCTAGATGAGAAAAATTTCCAGGGAAACGTTCTATGATCACAGTTAATTTAGGAAAAATATAGAAGCAACCCGTAAGAAGGGAAAACAAGCTCCCAAACTTTGGATCTTGGAATATATATCTACTTTCTTTAGAGACCAGTCAAGAAAAAAGAGTGTGTTATATATTAAGGTTCCCCTGAGGGCTGGGGATGTCTCTTAACTTTTATCTTGGAAATAAATGGGAAGTAAAGGGAATTACTGTAGATCAGGCATTGAGCTAAGTACTTTATAGACATTATTTCATTAGCCCTCTCTACCATCCCATTAAGTAGGTGGTAGTATCCACATTTTACAGGTAAGGAAACTGAATCACCTACTAAATTGGTTAGACTACTTAGCGTCTAAGTTAACCAAGCTGGGAATTTGAACTTAATTCCATGCTACTGAAGTCTCTATTCCTGTCCTAAACCAGTTTTTCTCCGGAGCAGGAGGAAATGAGTCTAATGTGTCTGGCATATGCAGAAATTTACAAAAGATGAGGCTCACAGAAGTAGATATGCTAGGCTTCTCAGAACTTTTACAGCAGTAGTAGTCATATTAAGCTACCTAGTCTCTAGCCTGAGATGATCAGTGTTAAGAATTTGGTTTGCTTGTTATTTCATTTAAAAAATTCATGTTTAGGCCTTGGAGTTTCCAGGTGTGGGGGCATGTGCCTGCAATTCCAGCAACTTGGAAGGCTGAGGCAGGAGGATTGCAAGTTTGAGGCCAGCCTCTGCAACTTAGTAAAGGCCTGTCTCAAAAGTAAATGAAAGGGGTGGGGATGTAACTCAGTGGTAAATTCCTCCTAGGTTCAATCCCTGGTATGAAAAGAAAAGTTTCCTAGTTCCCATTTTCTTCATTGAAGGTAGCTGCTGAGAGGACTTCATGTTGTAATGTCAGGAGCTTTGTTAATTAAGTGATTTGCTGTCCTGAGTTTTCATGCCCTTTTCCATTTCTTGCTATAGTTTATGATGACCATTAGATGGCGCTGCAGCTTTGCCATCAGCCATCAAGGAAAGGCTTGAAAAGTGCCTTTCTGCTGTAGTCTGCTGGCCCATGGTCAGCCTCAGAAGGTGCTGCTTAGGGAGCTGTTGCTTTAGGCCTTCTCAAGCTTTCCTATTGAGGATGATATAGTTTAAGTGTGCCGGAAAGGTGGCTAGGGCTGTGCTGGTACAACCTTTAGGACTTATACAGAGCCAGGCTGACTGCTTCCTTCTGCTGCTTGGTCTGGATCTTTGTGATATAGAATAAACAACTGCAGCAAAGTATGGTGGTGGACCTGTAGTCCCATCTACTTTGGAGACTGAGGCAGGAGTAATACTTGCAGCCAGGATTTAAAAAAAAAAAAAAAAAAAGTTCGGCTTGGAGTTGCAGCTTAGTGGTAGAGCACTTGCCTAGCATGTATACAGCCCTGGGTTCCATCCCCAGCCCTACAGAGGGTCGGGGCAGGAACAAAGAATAGGCAAGAAGCAAACATAACCTCTTCCACTCAATTCAGGGCCCTTTAAGTTGTAGTGTTTTCTAATCTGTCAGATACTATACAGAACAAATCGGGGTGGAGTAATCTAATTGCTATCACAGGGTGATTTTGAGTCCAACTTTTAATATCAAGTGGACTTCCTTCCTTGTTGCAGTTTGAGAAAAAAATCACTTGTGCCTCCTGTCAGTAGTTTCTTTCTCCCAACTGGCAGCTTTCTCCCAAGTATTACCTCTTCTTTGCAGAGTCCAGGCGCCAGTTCAAAATGATAGGAGATCTTTCTATTTCATTCAACCAAGTACAGAAGGTGACGTAACATACATGGTGTCGAAATGAAAAGTCTCAGGCAGAAGTTCACGTCTGGCTTTGTAACTTACTTGGTATTTAACCTTGGGCACATCAGTCACCTTTCTTGAACCTCAGTTTCTTTACCTGTAAAACATTAAATGATAATTTTGGCCTCACATAGTTACTGTGACAATTAAATGAGATAATCCATGTATGCAGCTTCATATAGTGACTGGCATATAACAGGTATGCAAAAAAAATGTTATTAGTGACAACAACTCCATCAATGATTACTGCTGAATGTTTCTGTCATATATTGTTTATTGGAGTTCTCTGTTGTATTTTGAAGCAATATCTTTTCCATTGAGTTTTCGCATATACTCAAAATCAATTTCCAGATGTTATTGGCCTGCAGAATTAACAGATTTTTCCCCTCTATTTTTAGGGAAAAGGAGGGAAGTAAATACTACATGAGACTAGATGTTTAAAACCTGTGTTCCTTTTTTTCACTGTGTGCAGTAGGCTCTAGTTTCTCTTTGGGTTAAAATTTGATTAAAATAATTGTATTCTGACCTGAAGAAATGGAGAATTTGTCTATCTTTTGTGATATTTTCCTTTACTGGATACCTTGGTGCAACTATTAAAATCCATTTCATTTCGTAGTTTGGGAGCCATAATTGTAGCTTCCCCAGCCCTGGCTCTCCTTGGCCCTTCCCTCCCCTGGCTGGTTGGTACCAGCCAAGCTGGCTTGCTGTTTCCCTCTTTGATATTGTTCTCCTCCTCCTCCTTCCTCCACGTTACCTCTCTTCCTTTCCCCTCCCTTTTCCATTTACTCTTACATTTCCCCCTCCTCCTCACCCTCCCTAATTTCCCCCCTCCCCTTGTTTCTAGCTCCCTTTTGCTTTCTGTTTGTGTTACTGAGGGCAGTGTTCCAATTACCTCATATTTGGAGAGAGGAAGCCGCAGCCAATCCGGTTTCTGTCTGCTTTTAGGTCAAGTGATTTCTGAACTGCAGTGAGATGCTTTGAATTTGTCTTGTTGCAGCTCTGAGCCTGTAAGATGGCTGTCTGAATCGGCAGCAGCAGCCGCTGGAAGAGAGAGGCGGGGAGGGAGGGAGAAAGAATTGGAGGGATTGCCGGCATAGTGCATGTTTTTAAATGTGCATAAATCCGATGAAGCCAAGGTTGGGATTTCTCTGGGATCCCAAGACTGGCTTAGCTGCATTTTTGCTGAGATCAGGAGCAGAAAGAAATGGGAAATTCACTGGGGTGTGTTAAGGGGCCGAAAGAGTCAATAGCTGTTCCTGAGAAGGCTCCGGTATCTCCTAAGAAAAGGGTTCGGTTCAAAAGGAAGTGGAGGGGGAAGAAAATCACCACTCCAGAAGCATCTCACGAGGAAGAACCTTTGGAAGGAACTGGAGTCATTAAAGAGACTGAAACCTTAACGAAGTTAACAGCCAGTCTTGGAAAAGAGGACAGAGTGGGAGGGGTAGAGTGTCTCTCCTCAGACATTTTGCTGCGTGAGGACTCAGCCCCCAACTCACAGGTGGGTGATCAGGGGATGATAGTACAGGTGAAGGAGAGATTCCAAGGGGAGATCCAGACTGCTCATCTTTTGTTAGAGAATGAGTCATCAGTTGCTAGAGGGGTCTGGGATTCCCTGGAAGAGGGGATGACTGTCATTGCTCACCTGCTTGATAACCCAGCCGAAAGGAACTGTGAGAAGTCAGTGAGCCAACTGGTGGAATTTCCGAGGACAGCATCCTGCAGCAGCAGGGCTGTGCTTCTTCCTTTGCAAGGAGAGATTGCGGTGGAGAGAGGAGGTGCTCGGCTTGGATTTCGGTGCAGCACTTTGCCTGGGACAGACTACCTTACTGACATAAGAAATCAAGACCAACTTTCAGAGGGCTGGAGTGTGGGTGGAGGAACCAAGAGTATTTTGGGTGTCCCTCAGACAGGTTCCTGGAATGCCAAATGTTCTGTTCCTTCCTCACCACTGGACCAGTCAGGAGGCCCTAGGCACACAGAGCCTGCCTGTTTGGGTCTGGTGCCCCCGCAGGGTCCCAAACTGCCTGCTTCTCAGAGTGATTTATCCATCAGTGGCATAACTGTGAGCATTTTGCCTTCGTCTTCTGGCTATGGCAGTGATGGGCTGCACTTACATGGGATCCAAACTAAAGATACGGAACCTGAAAAGAGCTCCACATTCTTCTCAGAAGAGGAAGCCTCCCTTTCTGTGGAAGCAAGCCACAATCCATCATGGGGTCTGGAGGAGGTAGGTGGGCATGTTGAAGGGGTAATCAAACTCCAGTTTGGATTCCTGGCCCTAAAATCTACTAAGGTGAAATGTGGTAAGCAGTGAGGATCCTGGTGCTTCTCAAACTCACCCCCTTGTGGGGTTCTGTGAATTGGCGACTTCCAGGGCTTGGCAAGAAGAATCTATTTTCAGTCTGTCCCTTGATGCTTGAAATCAAGTCTTGTTGTCTCTGGGGAATCCCAGCTTCTGTGTAGCAATGAAGCACAATTTCTCTAGCTATCTGGTGAGTGTATCTTTCAAGGTGCAAAGCTAGATAATCCTTGTCCTCAGGGCATACTGTTTGCCTGCTTTAGGAAGTTATGAAATAACACAGGGAATGACAACTGAATCTCTGAGATGAATGTGGAGAGGGGTGAGAGATGTTGAAGGGGTGTGAGGCAGCTGTCTCCAGAATGCTTGCTTTTCTTCCTGAAAAGTGATGTTCTTACTAGAGCTGGTGCAATCCCCTCCTGAGGAGAAGCATCTAGAGACAGCACTCATTCAGTGTTTGTATGAGAGGAGAGTGCTCATCTTCCTTTGGTTCCTAATTCCAGGATTAGAGAAGGGGGCATTGACTTGTCCAGGGATCATCTGAGAGACAGACAGAGGTAGGTTAGGATAAATTGAAGATTTAAGACTAAAAAAGTTTGTTTGGTGATTGAACTTGTTTAGGGCTCTAGCATGTTTTGTTTGTGAAGTTTGTAAGTGAGGGTGGTAGTTGCTGTGAATATTTCTAAGGGTCAAGACTAAGTGAGAGTTCAAAGATATGAACACTGAGCTAAGGACTCAGCAAGTCCCTGGTGGCATGTCTGGCAAGTGGATGTTGTATGGGTGGTTGAAGTTACAGTTTACCCGTGGCTGAGGAACTTTTATTGGCATGTTGGGCTCTGTAGTAGAATAAATAAAATTTTTCAGATCTCAAAGCAGCAAGAGGTGGAAGGTGAAGTAGGACACTTTCCTTGGGTAGCCTGTAAGCAGGTGATACTATATAGCTGCCCTGATGTGGCTGTGGTCTACCTGCTTGCCACCAACAGCATGAAGCTAAGGGTAGACACACGTTTTAAGCTGATGTGTGCTTAGAATTTCCTCTTTAGGGAGAGATTCATCTGTTATATGAATGGGTAAGAGCCTTTGTGGGGCTCTTACCCATTCATATAACTGTGTAAGTACAAACCTGTATTATGGGTAAGAGGGAAGACAAACTATTGGGATGAGGTGTACAGTATTTGGATTTCATATGGTAAGAGGGAATGTCAAATTTGCCTTGTTTAGTTGTTTATTTACTTATTTATTGTAGTGCTGGGTATCAGATCCAGGGCCTCATGCATGTTAGGCAAGTGAGCTATACCCCTAGTCCTCCAAAGTCAACTTTTATCTTTGTATGGAACAGATGTTGGGGATAAAATTAACTACTGAACTGGTTTCTCTCTTAATATCACTGCCACTGAACTTGATATTGTGGAATCATCATAATATTACAGGATGCATGCTCATAATTGAGTGAGATTTTTAGAAAGTTCAGAGTGAAAAATATTAGGCTCTCTTAGATAACAGACTGTAGATAGCAATGTATGGGAAGAAAATTTCTACATCACTCTGTGAGGAGTCTTTACAGATTGGTGGGAAAATCCTTTGAATCATAATCTGTAGTTTGACAGGATCAACAGTTGTGTGACATGGTTCAGTGTGTGAGTCAAGTTGGTACTGGACATTTTCTGGGCAGCCAACCTTGCAGTGCAGACACAGCCAGACTATGGAGATACAGCCAAGGATGAAAAAAACTAAGTAATTGAATCTCAGTGCAGATACCTGCATGTTTCTGAAGCTCTGTGTTTATCATGTGATATAAGGACTATGGAGTGATCATCTTATATGACATAAGTAACTTTTCAGGATAAGTGTAAAATTCCTTCAGAGTTCTTATATCCAGTGGACCCGACCCAAACCCTCATAGGAGGAACTGTATCTTTAGGGAACTACTTTTCTTACTAGTAGGCTACTGACAGGCTTTGAAGACAGCAGCATCCAGAGGACAGAGGGCAGCATGTTCTGACACTGCAGGCTCCTGTGCATGTGAGTTGAGACTCATGGCGAGCCTGGAGTCGGAGCTCCCTCTGCAGAGGATGGGAACATGGGGGCAGACATGAGAGGAGCAACTCCTTCCTAAACAGAAGCATGCGTGCAATTAAGCAGTGTTAATTTTGTTGCTTGTTTTTTTTGTAATATGTTGAAGTAGTGACCCTCCTCAGAGGAGGAGGTGACTGTCCTTGCCCTAACTTGAGGTACGTTCTCTCTCCTGTTGATTACTTTAAGGCATGTTGATGGGAGTGGGACCAGACTATAGCTAGACATATAAGTTGTTTGGTGGGTTTTGGAGTTATTTGGGATGGAGATATATATATATTTATTTATTTATTTATTTTAATTTAATTTAAAAAAAATTTTTTTTTGTACCGGAATTGAACTCAGGGGCATTCAATCACTGAGCCACATCCGCAGCCCTATGTTGTATTTTTATTAAGAGACAGGGTCTCACTGAGTTGCTTAGCACCCTGCCTCAGCCTCCCAAGGACATTGGTACAGAGTTAAAATTCTGTACCAAGCTGCTGGGATTACAGGTGTGTGCCACTGCTCTTGGTTTCTTCAGGATATGGAGAAACAGTAGCTGGTTCTAATTCTTGCCAAGTGTGAGTTTTGAATAATAAAAGATTAAGTTGGTCTTCTTTCCTGTTCATCTGGTGCAGTTGATACATCCCTTGTCAGGAAATAGTTAATGCAGAACAAAATGACCGAGGGCAGCTGACAAAAATGGCTTTCAGAATGATAAATAGACTAGGATTTGGAGCAGGGTGGGAAAGACTTAACAGCAGTTACACTTTGATGTCACACAAAGGCCTTCTCAGGCCCATTCTTTTTCTCAAGATTCCATACTCCCAGCTGCCATCAATAAGCATAATACCTGGCTCTTTTAAACGAGATTTGTTGACAATCCCTTCCTCTTTCCCATCTTGGCTCCTAGCACCAATCTCCTGCCACACTGTTGGTGGATCCCATTGACTTAAGAATTTTAACTCTGTACCAATGTCTTTGCTACATACCTTAGATAAATAGTCTCATTTCTCCTCTGTAATTATAGGGAAAGTGTTTTACTAATATTGGCTTTGCATTGTGAGATGAAAGCAAACTAACCATGAAGTGCTGTTGGAGGACTGTAGAAATAAAACTTACTTTTAGAGCTTTGTTCAAGAAAGAATTTTGTTTCTTTTTCAAAGAATTTTACTTAATCAAAAATATTACTAAAGAATCATTATTTTTAGGTGTAATAGTAGTATTGTGGTTATGTTAAAAAATAGAGGGTGCTTATCATTTAGAGTTAGCCACTGAAATGTTCATAGAAGAAATAATATGTGTGGGATTTGCTTCATAAAAATAGGCCATGGTGAAGTGGGTAGAGTGTGGATGAAGCAAGATAGCTGAGTTCATAGTGGTTAAAAATGCGGGATGTGTACATGGGGCTTATTATATATTCTTTCTATTATATATATTTCAGGTGAGAAGTTAAGAAAAACAAATTGTATAAAAACAAATGCAATAGGGGCTGGGGTTGTGGCTCAGCAGTAGAGCGCTCCCCTAGCATGGGCAAGGCCCTAGGTTCAATCCTTAGCAACACATAAAAATAAATTAATTGAAGATATTGTATCCACTACAACTAAAAAATAAATATTAAAAAATGTAATAATAATGTTAGAATTATTATAGAATGCATATACTGAAAAAAAGGTTGATATCCAGAATGCATTAAGTGTTGTATAGATAAATTGGCCAAGAGTGTAGAGACAGATTGGCTGAATTTGAATCCTAGTTCTGCCACTGACTTTCAGGGTACCTTGGGCAAGTTACTTCTCTGTGCCACAGTTTCCTCATTTGTAAACCGAGGGTAAGAGTAGTTGATAATTTATAAGATTATTGTGAGACTTATATGAACTAATACAAGCACAATTAATGTTACTCATTAACATTATTATTTAAAGGATTTACAAACAAGAAAAAGATAGATACCCTTGTGGAAAATAGGGGAAAGCCAAGAAATAAGCAGTTCATGAAAAAAGGTAACCCAGAAGCCTCGTACACTTAAGAAGGCTTTCACTACTCATCAGGGATCTAAAAGTCCAAACAACAAGCAGATACTATTTTATACCCATAAGACTGGAGGAAAAATAAAAAGTCTGAAAATACAACAAGGGCAAGTTTGCCAATATTTAGTAGAATTGAAAAATTCCCATATCCTGACCTAGGCTTTCCATTGTAGTTTCATTCCATTGTGAGAACTCTGACTCTTGAATATGGAAGTGAACATCCCCATGAACTTCCTCTTAATCTCAATATTGGTCATAAACTACTCCCCACAAATACAGTGGCCATTAGTTCTCTGGGCTGGGCATTTGTAATGAGCTCCACTTGCACTGTGCCCTCACTTGCTTATCAAATGGAAATTTTCAGGGTCTGATGCCTTCTCTATAGTGGGATGAGGTCAGCTGGAAATGTTAGGACCTGAGAAGCAAGATGTTCAGAACATCTACTGTCATCTTCTGAGACTCACATAGTCCATATCCTCTGTCTAGTATTACAACTCTTCCATAATCTATCTAATCTTTTCTCTTGTCAGTTCCCAACTTGAACCTTTGGGTTTTAACCATCTACTTTTCTTTTTTCAAACTTCCCTCATCATCTAATCTTCGCTTATGTTCCCTTTCTACCTGGAATTCTTTTTCCCTTTCTCTTTGTCTATTCCATAATATCTTTTAATGATGAGTTCATTTATTTTTTATTTCCTGGCAGTACTGGGAATTGAACCCAAGGCCTCACACGTACCGAGTAAGCTCTTTATCATTGGGCTATGTGATAATGAGTTTAAATTGTACTTGTTCAAGAAATCTTTTTGATTACTCCAACTTATAGTAATTTTCCATTCTACTGAGATTCTCTATTGGATATTACTATTATTGCTCAATTTGCATTAAATTACATATAACTCTTTCACATGGCCTGTCATATATGAATAAATATAAAGAGAACTTTTTCCTCCAGACACTAGCCTCCCCAAAACAAATTTTCATTGTGTTTGACTTCCTGTAGTCTTTTTGTTGGATTCCCAGTGACGTTATAGTCAGTTCATGAAAAAAAAAAATGAATGTATCTGTATCACCATATGCTAGTTCAATCAGTATCAGTTTTGTGGAGATCAAACAGTATAATCTGTTAAAAAAAAAAAAAGACCAAAATTCAATAAAGTTTTAGTTATTGTCCTTGGGAATATCACCTTCAAATTTGAAATATTAAATATACTGGGTTCAATCCCCAGTACCACCCCAAAACAACAAAACAAAACACAGCTTAAACATAGTTCCTGGAACCTAATGGTTGCTTGAAAAGTAATAATCAGAATGAAGAAACAGTGTGATTTATTTTTTCTCTATGCCTGCCATTAGGGTTAAGACATTGTTCAGTAAATACTTATTGAATTATTAGGAAATATTAAGTTTTCAGGAATGCTTAAAAAAAGGAATTAACCGGGACTTGGGAAGTGTGGGATGAAAAGAAATTCAGGTAGATACTCATAGTTTCTGGCATGGAAATGAGGCTGCATCCTTCCCAAATGACTTCCTGTGAACTCCCTAAAACTAAAGCTGGATTTGTTCATTTGGAAGATTAAAGTAAATGCTTCTGTAGAACCCAAAGCTCAGCACTGTGTACACATATCACATGTAAGTTATTACAAGAAAATATGGACAAAAGCCAAATTTAATCACTGAGTTGCATGTGATGATAATCTCATTTTTCACATCCAGTTTACAATCTAGGAAAGATTCAAATCTAAACAGGGTATCTTTTCTTTCCTTGAGAGAGCCAGACATTTCCCTGTCTCTTTATAGCTGTGCTGAAAATCTGAAATAAAACTATTCATTGAAGTAGTTTCAGTGCAAAGCATTGTAATTGGCAGGTAGGAGAGGTCATCAGAGGCTAGCTGTGGTTACACCAGACATACAATATCAGTTAACTAACTGTAGTTTTGTTTTTGGTAAAGAGACCAAATACCCAGATCTCATTTTGCTCATTCATTTTATCCCTTTTTACTTCACCATATCTATTTCCTATTTCCTATTCCTAACAAGTTTTTCCTTCTTAATATGTTCATGAAACTGCTAGTGTGGGGTGGCATTTAGAAATGTTGTTAAGGGGGGATTGTAATAGAATTGGAAATAGAGCAGTACTGTTTATACTGGGCTGAAAGGAGGATGGCTTGGGCACGATGAGCATCATTGGGTCCTCAGCATAGCCCCATGCCCCATGTATTTAGAGTTGATTGAATTTTATGTAGTTAACTCATGTTTATCATAAGTTAGATGATAAACATGAGTTAACTACATAAAATTGTAAGAGATGTGATTAATTAATTTTTAAAATGAATTTTAACTACCAAGTTATGGAGTATTTATATCAACTACTCAGTACAGTTTGTTGCTTTAGGGTATCTATATGGGAAGCAAATAGTAATTTGAAGATTGTCAGGTAAACATGGAGTCAGAGCAGAGAGATAATAAGTGGCGGACAGATTTGCAGGATAATCTTATTAGCTGGTATCATTGAAGTGTGATGGCATGATTTCTCCTGTAGGAACATACCGTACCTGTCAAGGGCATGAGAACCTTCTGCCCTTGAATCTGCTGATTAGGGTACTATTTTACTTTCCCAGTTGAGGCCATGCTTCCTGGTTCCTTTCTTTTATCCTTAATAAAGTTTTAAGGTTTCTGGCCCTATTTTTCCTGTCAGTCCCCTCTACCTCACCCCGTACTGAGGATTGAACCCAGGGATGCTTAACCACTGAGTCATATCCCCAGCCCTTTTTTATATCTTATTTAGAGACAAGTTGCTTAGGGCCTCGAAATCCTCCTGCCTCAGCCTCCCAAGTTGCTGGGATTACAGGCATGTGCCACCTTACCCAACCACTGTTTTTCCTATTTTTAAAATATAGGTATTCCTTGACTTATGATGAGATTACATCCTGATAAACCTATCATAAGTTGAAGACATTTTAAGTTGAAAATGGATTTAATCCATGTAAACTTACCAAACATTATAGCTTAGGATAGCCTACCTTAAATTTCTCAGAACACATACATTAGCCTACAGTTGGGCAAAATCATCTAACATAATGCAAAGTATTTTTTGTAATAAAATGCTTAATATCTTGTGTAATTTGTTGAATAAAATATTTAAAATGAAAAATGGAATAGTTGTGTGATATGCTTTTTTACATCATTGTAAAATTAAGTAGAACCATTGTAAGTTGGGATCTCATATCTTTTGCTGATATACGGTCTCATTTTTTATGAGTTGAGTTTGTGAATTTAGGATTGAACGCTTTGAGATGTCTTATTGTTGATTGCCAAATGTTCTGACCACAGGGGTTCTGCTTCTCTGGGTCACTGATAGAGACAGTTAAGGATCAAGATGTTCTGTTGACATGCTCATGCCTTCCCTGCCCAAACACCATGACCTAAAATTAATGGTTATGTGGTTTTATTAAAATTAATGGTTATAATGGGAAAGAAACACATGTTCTCCAGGCAATACCTACATTATCTTATTTAATCCACATAAGGACCCTATGAGAAAGTTATCCTGTAGTAAATATGAGGAATAAAGAGTACAGAAGGCTTAAGTGATTTGCCTGAGGTCATGTTTCTCCTAAATGCTTCCTTCCAGGAGCATAGCTGATTGAAAGCCTTGTGCTTTTTCTTGTTAATCAAAATTATTTTTGTAGTTTTTAGTTCAGAAATAAAGTGTGCTCACAATTCAAAGTCTGAAAAAAGAAAGAAAGGAAATAGTCTCACTAAGGGGAGACACTTTTTAACATTAGCTTAAACTTGTTTTCCTTTACACACTGCTTTGAATTCTCTGTTTGCTGTCAAAAAAGTAACCTCACTCTGGATTCTAGGTGGGTTTTCTCCTCAGATACTTTCACTTGCTTGTATTTACTATTCCATTTATAAAGCAAATGATTGTTAATTAAAACACATTAAGTTCCCCATATGATCAGTACAACATTGGTGAATGGGCAGTAATTCAGAAGGACCATGATCAGGAGACTGTTTCTTGCACAGCATCCTTTCTGCTGCTTGAAAACACATCCGGCAGTGAGGAGCTGTCCCCCATAGGGGCTATTGTTTGGTTTTAGATAGTTCTGTGGTTAAGATGTGGTACCAGTCCCTCAGGAAATCTACAGTTTTGGGGAGATAAGATTATACATATGAAATAATAACCAGCAATGAAAAATTTAACATTTAAAAACTTTAACATTCAGTTAAATTATGACATAGCCCATCAGTGCTGTTGGAGGGAGAAGAAGAAGAATTTAAGGAGGATCATCACCCACACAAAAGAGAGAAGGGAACTCTATTTGTTAGGTATGACCTTGGGTTCAGACTAGATGCTTTCATATAGTGTTTGATTATTACAGTACCCTTGAAAAGGTAGTAGGTATTATTTCTACTTTACAGATGTGATAACTGAGCTTATGTTTAGATTAGCTTAAGCTAAGATTAAGCTAAGATTCAAACTCAGGTTTTTCTAGAATCAGAGGCATGAACGTTTTCCTAGTCTCTCTGAAGTGGGTCTTATGCTATATTTTGGATATTTCTTCAAAAAGCTTTTTTTCTCACTACAAGTATATACATGATATAGAAAAATTTGAAAATATAAAAATCACCTATAATGCTACCACTAAAAGATAGCTATGGCTACTAATTTGTTGTATCCCTAGGATTTATTTTTAAAATATTTTTTAGTTGTCAATGGACCTTTATTTATTTTATAAATCAAAGAATCAAAAAGAGAATCAAACCCAGAGCCTCACACATGCTAGGCAAGTGCTCTACTACTGAGCCACAACCCCAACCCTCCCTAGGATTTATACTCAAATACATGTATGCATCTGTATCACATTACATGTATGTATACATATGCATATGTGTGACTATATACTTAAATATATTTTCCATATCTTTTATGAAATTAGGATTACTATATATTTTATTTGTGTTCTTTTTCTTTTTATGAAATTCAATGACCATTTTCCTATGTCATTAAATTTTTTTAAAGAATACCTTTAAGTGCTACAAAGAATTCTTTCCTATGTTCTATAATTTGTGACCACCAGTAATCCTTCATTAGAGTTTAAGCTCTTTTTAACATTTTTTTCTATGTCATGCTTGCTTTTTATGTTTCAGTGAACATTCTTGTCTGAAATTTTTGTACCTATCACTGAGGATTTTCTAACAAGTTGTATGTATTCCTTTAAGACTTTTAATTCAAAGCTGACATCCACAGGAGTTATGTCACTTATACTTTCTCTAGAGGCAATGGGTGAGAATATCCAATTTTAGACATTTTTTCCAATCCTGATTAGTGCCATTACAATTAAACCTTTCCTAGTTTAATAGGTAAAAAATATCCTCTCATGGTTTTAATTTTCATTTCTTTGACTACCAAAGAGGGCGAATATATGTTGGAGTTGTGTCTACATGGCTGCCAACCTTGTATGTCCCTCTTCCTCTCTGAGCAGAGAAGATTAAAAGGCTTCATCTTACTTATACTAAATTATTCCATGTCCTATCTTTTGGCAGATCTCTGACATCTATATTAGTGGGGAATCAGGGGATATGTCAGCCAAGGAAAAACTACTTTTGTGGACTCAGAAGGTGACAGCTGGTTACACAGGAATCAAATGTACCAACTTTTCTTCCTGCTGGAGTGATGGGAAAATGTTCAATGCACTTATTCACCGATATAGGTAAGTATAGTGGAATTTTAGTGCTCCTGGAAGAACTTCGTCTCGTCTCATTGTAATTGGTTATAATGCCATTTCTCCCCTTTAACAAGAATTATAGTTCTAATTCATTTAGTCATTTGAAAAAGGAATCTTTATTGAGTTCCTACAATTTTAACTAGGCACTAGGCACAGATAGCCATGAACAAAAGAGTAAAAGTTTCTTGCTTTCACAGAACTTATCCTCCAGTAGAATAGGCAATAAGGAAATGGGCGCATGCTGTCCTACATTGGCATGTGCAATGGAAGGGAGAAGTGACAGGGGACTCTGGTAATTTAGACAAAAGTGGTCAGGACTATCAGAAGTGAGTTATGCAGACCTGTGTGGTCAGAGTGTTCCAGGTGGAGGAAAGAACAAGTGCATAGGGTCTAAAGTAAGGACTTGATTGGAGTGGTTGAGGATCAGCAGGTGGCTTGAAGTGGGGTGAGTGAGGAAGACAGGAATTTTAATGACAGAAATAAAAATTATTGTGCTCTTAGTGGTCATAAATATGCACCAATTTTCACTTTGTACTAGTTTGTGATACCTTTTCCAAGAATGCAGTGAACCTACTGTTGTGCAAGTTTAAAATTACCTGGCATATAATTGAAATTGTGATTAATACCCTTCTGAACCTCTTGCTTTCTCTCTAACTCACTGAGTTAGAAATTTCCAGCTCTGGGAATTTCTAAGAGGTTTTCTTTGTGTGAACTCATGTGTGATATGTAGATGGTGGCCTTTCATGTGCCTTGATGAACTTTTACAGACCTGATTTGGTAGATATGGAGAGGGTGCAAATCCAAAGTAACCGAGAGAATCTGGAACAGGCTTTTGAAGTGGCAGAAAGACTGGGAGTCACCAGATTGCTGGATGCAGAAGGTGAGAGTTTATTGAACTTGAGTATGTTTGGCATATATTCACTGTTCCTTTGTTCTGAGAAATTTCTTGTCCATTCTCTCAGATGTGGATGTGCCATCTCCAGATGAAAAGTCTGTAATCACTTATGTGTCTTCAATTTATGATGCCTTCCCTAAAGTCCCTGAGGGTGGAGAAGGGATCAGTGCTACGGTAAAAGAACATTCTCCTGAAGTTCCTCTGACTTTAATTTGTTTGGGTGGACTACATTGATTAGGTAGTGTTGTTAAGTTCTCATTGTATATAGAGCACTTTTATACAGAGTCATTTGAATCTACATTGTCCTTGATCCCTGGGAATGAGCCTAGGTTTTGCAAATTTTGCCTCATCTAGCAAAATCATTTTGTGCTAAATGCCAGCCAAGAATGTCCTTCTTGTTCCCAGCTGTAATTCAGGATAAGGCAGTGTTTTCTCAGCTACTGATATCAGTTTGGTTAGTTATATCATGGATCTTTTCTAAATATTTTTAGTAGCTGATCTGTAGCCTTTTTTGATGTCAGGATTTTGAATGCCACCTGAGAGTCCTTGAGGAGCTTCGAAACTGGGACTGTGAGCATTAAACTGAGCAACTTCCTAGGCAGTTAGAGGAAAAGGATTTTACATGGTCTGGGGTGGCCTGAGCTACTTTATTCTGTGCTTGTTCTGGATATTGCTAATCAGATATGTGATGTTTCCCTTCTGGCAATAGGAAGTGGATTCCAGGTGGCAAGAATACCAAAGCCGAGTGGACTCCCTCATCCCCTGGATCAAACAGCATACCATACTGATGTCAGATAAATCTTTTCCCCAGAACCCTGTTGAACTAAAGGTAAAGCCATGGCCTTAAATTGTTTAATCAATTCTTTCTAGAGACTGAATCTCAGGACTTGTTACTGCCTACTGTGGGTGAGGTAGTGTGAAAAATTGGACCCTGTTGCTTACTTTCATCCATTCACCAAATATTAATTTTGTAGGCACTTTATAACCAATATATACACTTCAAAGAAACAGAAATTCTGGCCAAGGAGAGAGAAAAAGGAAGAATTGAGGAGTTATATAAATTATTAGAGGTAAGGAAATCACTGACTATGACTTCGTGATTTGCTCATTAGCACTGTTGTTGCTTCCTGGTCCAACAGATTCCCTGTGTGCACTGCCCAACTTGTGTTGGTGACAACACCCTTAGTCTGGTCTTGAAAATAAATTCATGGTAAAGGGATAGCATCAACCATCTTTTTTTTTTTGCTGAAAAGTGGCATGTATTTATTCAGAAATCTTGAGTTTTGTGAATAAGTTATTCTACAACTTAGAGGGAAACTAAATCTTTCCTTGGGATGAAAATAAAAGAGATTTCCATTCATATCTTGGTTTCTGGAGAATTTGAAGTGGTAAAGATGGGCTGGGCATTTAACCTTGCCAGAATGGAGATTATTGAGAAGATAGCAATATTTGTAGGAAGTATAGAAGGAATGGAAGGATTTCTGTAGTCTCTATATTTTTTATTTTTTTCCTTCTCATCTTAAGGGATGCACTGCTAAATATTTGATCTTTTGCCCATATTAAATAGTAGGAAAATAACTGAGTAAAGAGGCAAGAAATGAAGTACAAGAACAAATGAAAATAGGCCTGAGGGCATGGCTGTAGTTTTGGACTGAAGAATGTTTTCTTTCAGGTGTGGATTGAATTTGGCAGAATTAAGCTGCCTCAAGGTTATCACCCTAATCATGTGGAAGAAGAGTGGGGAAAACTCATCATTGAGATGCTAGAGCGAGAGAAATCCCTCCGGCCAGCTGTAGAGAGGTGGGTGTGGAGCATGGGGGTGATCTTACATTCCTAACTGGGCTACTTCAAACCTTGCACTGGACTATGGTTTTTATCTTATTTTAGGCTAGAATTGCTGCTACAGATTGCAAACAAAATCCAGAATGGTGCTTTGAACTGTGAAGAAAAACTGACACTAGCTAAAAATACACTGCAGGCTGTAAGTCTCTTGTTTTATCCCATTCCTTCTATCATCTGTTTCTACGTTCTCACTCTCTGCTCTAATCATCACAGTTAACATTTGTAGAATCCAGCTATTACTTCTTTTTTCTTGGAAGTACCGTGGGCCCATTGGCTCCCTCTGTCCTAGTAGGTAACAAAGTTATCCCACCCTTTTTTTTCCCTTTCTGTCCCAGGATGCTGCTCACCTGGAATCAGGACAGCCAGTACAATGTGAGTCAGATGTCATCATGTACATTCAGGAGTGCGAAGGTCTCATCAGGCAGCTGCAGGTGGATCTCCAGATCCTACGGGATGAGAATTACTACCAGTTAGAAGAACTGGCCTTTAGGTGAGGAACAAGGGACTCACACAGAGGGCTTGCTAACTACTGAGGCTCAATGACAAGAGTGGGTCAAGAGTCAGGCACTGAATCTTATAACTTGGGCCTTCGAGAGGTCATTGTCTCAGTGGGAATACTACACATACATATTTTCAGCAGGAACATTCTCTTGTAGAGGACAGTTTCTCCTTCTTGCAAGTCCCCCCTACTGAGTGCCCATGGGATTCCTGCAATCATTGTGGCATTTTGTATCTCTCCCTGTTTCAGAATAGGTGTGATAGCACATCTGGTTTAGAAATATTGGTGATCTATTACACTCATTTTATAGAGAGGAAATAGACTCACAGAGGGGATGAGGATTGCTTAAAGATGCATGGTAATCCATTGTTTATTCTGCTGTACCTTCCAGGAACCATAGAAGTAGATACAGGTTTGTTTTCCTCCAACAACCACTGCAGTTTGGCATTTGCCTTGAAGATGATTTCAAACTAGATGAAAATATTTTTTTTTTTTTTTTAAAGAGAGTGGGGAGAGAGAGAGAATTTTTAATATTTATTTTTTAGTTTTTTAGTTCTCGGCGGACACAACACCTTTGTTGGTATGTGGTGCTGGGGATCGAACCCGGGCCGCACGCATGCCAGGCGAGCGCGCTACCGCTTGAGCCACATCCCCAGCCCCTAGATGAAAATATTAAAAGGTCACCTCACATTCATATAACACTTTCTCAAAACACTTTTCATGTTATGGTCTCATTTTTATTTTTACCACATTCTTGTCAAATGCATAGTGAAGATTTTATTTTAAGCGTGTTATAGATTTGAGTCTCTCCTTTTTCTCACCTTGTGTTTCAGGGTCATGCGCCTTCAGGATGAGTTGGTCACCCTGCGTCTGGAGTGTACAAACCTGTACAGGAAGGGCCATTTCACTTCACTTGAATTGGTTCCTCCTTCTACTTTAACCACTACCCATCTGAAAGCAGAACCCTTGACCAAGGCTACCCATTCTTCTACCTCCTGGTTCCGAAAGCCCATGACTCGAGCTGAACTTGTGTCTATCTCCTCCTCTGAAGATGAAGGCAATCTCCGATTTGTTTATGAACTACTGTCTTGGGTAGAAGAGATGCAGGTGGGTGTATGTCTAAAAAGCTTGTGCTGCACACAATGTTTACTGGATCCAGCAGCTAATCTAAAATAAGAGACCAGGTTGCTCTGTGTCCCCAGTACAGATTTTCTTAGTAATTGGTCCTTCCTGTATCTAAGATACCTTCTCATTAAATCTAAAGTTGGGAAAGTCAGTGCAAATTCTCACAATTCCATGCTGAATAGCATAAGCTTTTCTAATTTGAAGCCCTTTGGGAATCTATTCCCTTCAGCTAACTGTGCCTTTAATGGCACTTTGTCGGGGATGGGGGGATTGCTGTGTCTGTAAATCTCAGATATAGTTTCTGAAATTTCCCCTTTGGTAGAGGTGTTTCTTCTTTTCTTGTTGTTTGTCTTAACTCTTAGGTTTAAGCAAAGTTGCTGTGTTCCACTATTCAAGGGGGTACTACATATTTTATTCTAGGATGATGGTTCAAATTTGGTATTTTCCTATACTTTTAACCTTTTTGTTTCATTATTAAATTCTTCCCATCTGCAAATGACAGATTTCCCCATTTGCCCATAAGTAAAAGTACCTCAGAGCACACTGTTTTAAAATTATCTTCCAGGGCTGGGGTTGTGGCTCAGTGGTAGAGCGCTCACCTACCACGTGCAAGGCCCTGGTACCAAATAAAAATAAACAAAATAAAATATCAGCACCACATAAAAATAAATAAACAAAATAAAGGTATATAAAAAGTTATCTTCCATTGGCTAAGAGTTGTTGTCAAGAATGAAGCTAAATATTTTCAGATATTTCTTTTTATATCTGTTCTGATTGTGAAATGAAAAGATGCCATAAAGGGAATGCCTAAACTGTAAATTTAAATATTTTCAGCCTGTGAAGACCCTTTCTGATTGATGGACTCGGGAATGTATTCTCACATGCAGCTGCAGAAGGCTTTCCCCTCACTAGTTAAAGGGCTTTCTTCTCTAGCTCCTCCCGGGTGATTATGGTTTAGTTTCCTGTAGGAGACCATGGAATGGTGGAGATAGTTTAGATGCTTTATTTTTTTCTTCTCTCAATCTTCTGCCCCTAGCCACTTTGTCCAAACATTAATTCTGTTTATTTTCTTTTCCTGCCAACTCAGCTGAATTATAGCATACCTATTTTGTCTTTTTCAGATGAAACTGGAGCGGGCAGAATGGGGCAATGACCTGCCTAGTGTGGAGTTGCAGCTAGAAGCACAGCAGCATATCCATACTAGTGTGGAAGAACTGGGCTCAAGTGTCAAGGAGGCCCGGTTATATGAGGTGCATAGTATTCAGAATCCACATTATGATTGTGAAAGGGATGAGGATGAGCAAGTAGTGGGATGGTATGCATGATGCAGCTGTCTTTAAGGAGACAGGGGCTCTGGAAAAGGGTGATAATGATGAGTAATAGCACTTGGCAAAAAAAAAAAATTCTCTTTATAAATGAAGTATCTCTGTTAACATTTGAACTAACCTTGTGAGAAAAGTATTTTTATTAGCTGACCCTTTGTACTAAAAAAAAAAAAAAGTGATACTGGAAGCTAAGGTCAGAATTAATAAGTATCAGAAGCAGTTTTTAAACGCAGGTCTTCTTTCTCTAAATATTCATAGTGTTTTCCCTTTGCTGCATGTCTACAGTAGAGAGCTGTGTGGAAAAACTGTTCATCAGTCTATCTTCTCCCTCATTCATGATTCTTCTCTTTTTTATTTCCACTCTTCCCTTGAAAAAAGCAATTTTGTAGTTTGGGAATGATTTTACAGAGGTTTTGCTTAGAGACCTCCCCAAATTACTGGAAACACAGGATTATGAGGTGTTACCTGCAGAGCTCTTGCCCATAAGTGCAACTCCAAGCTATAACATGTCACCCAGAGATTCGTTGTTGAAGCTTTCATGTTCACAGAGCATTGAGTTCTTATCTCTACACAGACTTATTATTTACTTAGTTGAAATCATCACATAGTTTACTGATTCTTTCTCTAACATCTTTTTCTTTCATTCCTTTCTTATCAGGGAAAGATGTCCCAGAATTTCCATACCAGCTATGTTGAAACTCTTGGAAAACTGGAGACACAATATTGTAAATTAAAGGTGAGTTTTGACGACTAACTTAGGGTCAGTGTATGGAGAATCTGGTTACAGCCAAACAACTCTCTTCCCTAATTAGAAAGTATGTGGTTTGGACCTGTTTAAGTTTTCTGTTTATTAGGTTATATCATTTACTCTGTGATTGTTTATATGTATTATAACATTTTCTCCATTTTCTGAATGGGTCAGAAACCACTGCTTTAAAATTTTTTAAGTAGGTAGAACCTGTGCCTCATCAAAGCAGTGGCCATATATGCTTGGAGATTTAAAAAAAAAAAAAATTAGAAGTTTGACATTGGTAGAAAAGGGAATCCTCTTCTATCTGGTGTTTTTCATGCCTATTAAGATGTTCCAGAGTAGGACAGGCCCAGGATCATTCTTTATCCTGGAAGCTTCTATAAAGGCCTTATGAGTTCTATCTTCTGCCTAAGATTGACAGTGGCTAGGGGAGTCTTATACCAAATTTGTAAAACTTGAATTCATGGAGAATAAACCAGTAATTAAAAAGCAGTCTCTGGTCTGAGGATGTGGCTTAGTGGTAGAGTATTTGCCAGACATAAGCAAAGCCCTGTGATCCTCTGCAAAAACAGGCCGGCTTCTACAGATGTGGAAGCTCTCAGTCTAACCTGATAACCTTTACTTTGTCTAGGAAACTTCTAGCTTCCGGATGAGACACCTTCAGAGCTTGCATAAATTTGTCTCTAGAGCTACAGCTGAGCTGATCTGGTTGAATGAGAAGGAGGAGGAAGAATTAGCATATGACTGGAGTGACAACAATCCCAGTATCTCAGCAAAGAAAAATTACTTCTCTGTGAGTCTAACACAGCAGCCCTGTCATGCTTATTTAACAACAGCAGGAGGACACTTGGGGCTAGTCTGCAAAGAGCCTGGTTTTCTGGAGCTGCACTCTAACAGAGGGAAATAGGACCCTGCTCAATGCATCCATGCATGTGAGAAATATTTGTGGAGAGAGGAGCAATGGAGTTCCAGATTAATTTATTGAGAACTATTTAAGAAGGCTGAATCTTGGATGAATTGAGCAGCAGTAACACAAGTTGGGTCATTTCCAAAACAATATAGTTTTGTAGTAAAATTATAGGCTTTGGAGTGATGCAGAGCTAAATTCAAATTCTTTTTTCTCCACTAACTAGCTCTATGACCTTGGGCAAATCATTTAATCTCTCTGGACTTTTGTAAAATGGGATAAAAGCCACTTCAAAGGGTTATATAAAAGGTTGAGTAAGACTTATTAATAAGCTAATCTAGGCAAAGCACTTTGTAAATGGCTTAGTATTATTTAATTGGGATATACTCTTGGCTTCCCACAAATTTCTGATTTCTTTTTATTAATTCTTCTAATAACACTTTGGTCTTAATCTCTTACTTTGTAAAATGGGCAAGAAAATTCAACATTGAACATGACAATGCTTTTTATTTTTTTTCAATAGAAAATGTAGTAAGTAGGGTTATTTTTTTTGCTACTATCAGTATTTTCATACACAAGATTTTAAAAGATTTTGAATTATGCAAATAGGAAGCTTTTTTGCTAGCACTCACTTTAATTACTTGAATCCCATTAAGTTAGGATTCTTAAAAAAACGTGAGCTTCTCCTATGTAGAGAAGAACAAAGGAGTCCTCTGAAGTGAAGAGGAAAGAATGGGTGTTGTGGAAGAACTGAAATTAAGCTAAAGTAGACGTGTAAGAAGTGCTCCAGAAGCATCAGGGAGAAGAAGTGAGCTGGTGTTTAAACTGAGTCCTGTAGTATTAGTAGAATTTAATGTCAGAAGGGCCTTGTAGGCTAACAAAGCCAGTTGGTCAGTGATATTGCTCTGCTGTGTGTCCTGTTCTAGTGTGGGGCTGATTTGAACACAACATTGTGTTCTCCTACTTTACTCAGATCTGGCTCAAGTCTCATGTCCTTAAAGGTAATAAATAATAAAATTTATTACCTTTATTGACTGTCCTTTTGCCCCCACCCACCCACTGATTCTAGTCTTTTGGCCCTTTTCTGAAATCCTTTCGCATGTGCTGTTTATACGTGTCATTTTGGCACCAATCCTGTGTTTTAGATTCAAAGTAGGGCAGAGGACACATTTCTTTTTTATTGCTACCCTCTCCCTTAGTAGAGCTTATTAATAAACTGAATTCAATTTTCAGGAGTTAACAATGGAACTGGAGGAGAAACAGGATGTGTTTCGGTCTCTACAAGATACAGCAGAACTGCTGTCACTTGAGAACCATCCAGCTAAGCAGACTGTGGAGGTATGAGACTTGAAAATGTATGACGGTCAAACATTCAGAAGTTGTTGTTATAAAAAATATTCAAATATTCAAGTTGGTGGCTATATTTTGGAGGGAGTATCGGGGATCATTTGTTTTGGATTATTTCCCTTTTCATTCCATGCTGTTTATAGTCCACAAAAGCCTGCAAACAGTTTTGATGGTCTAAGAAGAATAATAAGAGAAACATTATAAGAGACATTGACTCCTGACTGTATGGGGGAAAGTGACTCAGATTATATTTCTTCAGATAACTGTCCAGATATATTCAATTTTATTTGAAGAAATAAAATTCATTACCTTTACTGACTGTCCTTTTGCCCCTACCCACCCATGTCTTTGTCCTAGAAGAGAAGCAGTTGAAGAATCCAGGAGAGATTTATGTGTACCTAGGTTTTGCTGGTCACTTCATTTAGTTGTGACTTAATTTGGAAGAGGCCTTTTCTTTTCTTTTTTTAAAAATATTTTTTAGTTTTAGGTGGACACAGTATCTTTATTTTCTCTTTATGTGGTACTGAGAATCGAACCCAGTGCCTCACGCATCCTGGGCAAATGCGCTACCACTTGAGTCACATCCCCAGCCCCGGAAAAGACCTTTTCTTTGTGATCCCTTTTCACATAACCCTGTTGGATAAAAGGCAAGTGTCTTTCTCATGGGAAGCTTTGAGCAGATGCCAGTCAAGTATCTCCATGCCTCTTCTCTTGACTTCTCTATCATTAGCAGAGTTTTATTTGGAAGGAGCATCACACACACACATATATATATATATATATATATATATATCGAGCCTGCCAAACTCATGCCCTTCTGTCTCTGTGCTTTGTCCTTGCAGGCATATAGTGCTGCTGTTCAGTCTCAGTTGCAGTGGATGAGGCAACTATGCCTGTGTGTTGAGCAGCATGTGAAAGAGAATGCAGCTTACTTTCAGGTATGGTGGACTCGGTATGTGTGTACATACCTGTGGTAAAGTTGAAGTGAAAAGTACCTCTATATCAAATAGCTTTTACTGTGTAAACTACCTCCAAAAAACTTAGTTTCTTAAGACAGCAATCATTTAGTTAGCTCATTTTGGGCTGGCTCAGCTGAGTGGCTCTCGTCTTGCCTGTCCTATGCATAGCTGTGTATAGCCCCCAGGTGGGCAGGCAACTGGCTGATCCCAATGGCATCACTCATGAATCTGACACATGGCTTGGGTGACAGGGTACAAGGCCATGTGTCCTTATCATCCAAATAGCCTTCACAAAGTATCTGTTCTACAAGCAGCAAGAAAAAGCAAATCCTGTGCACAAGTACTTTTTTCTGCTGCTGTTAGATGTATTGATGTGCCATTGTCAAAGCAAGTCACATGAGATGTCCCAGCTTCAAGGGAAGGAGACAGATTTCACTTCTTGATGAGAGAGAGGGGGAGTTGTAAAATATTAGGACCATCCCTCCAACCTATAGTCTGTCACAACATAAAAGAATACACTACTTGTTTTCATGAAAGGGTAGAAGAGGAAATAAGCTGTTATCTCTGTTTTTATTCTAAGTCATCTCTTTAACCATTTTGTAATCATATCAATGAATTGAAACACTTGATTCATTTAACCTATAAGCTTTTCATGGAATAGACCTCACAGCCAAGTGCTGTCACTAGTCAGAAGTCAAGAGGGAAGAGCAGTGATTTCTGATGGTAAAACAGGCTAATTTTCTATAGAGTTTAGTAGGTTTTATGGCTGTCATCACCAACATTTTACTGACATGATTTTTTATGCCTTCCTATTTGTATTTCTGTGGCCTCTGTTATGAACTATCCCTAGTCCAGTAGAGTGTAATCAACTTTGCTAAGCTTGGCCCAGTAGGATTTTTCCTCAGTTAAAATCTTGGTATTCTGGTGTACTGAGCACAAGCTGCCACTCTCTTATGTTCCCACAGTTCTTCAGTGATGCCCGAGACCTGGAGTCATTCTTGAGGAACCTCCAAGACTCCATCAAACGAAAATATTCCTGTGACCACAACACCAGTTTATCCCGCCTTGAGGACTTACTCCAGGACTCCATGGTGGGTGTTGTCTCAGTGGGGATGGTTACTCTGAGAAACCGAGTAAACTATATCAGCTGTTGCTGTTTATATCCTTGAAAGCTCCAGGGCAGTGAGTCATTCTTATTATACACTTTGGCTCACATTCAAAGAGAGTTTAATCAATTTTGTTCTGTCTTTTACTTTTGTTTCCTTAAAGAAGTTACTAATGAGATTTCTTTGGGTACTCACTAATGTGAAGGCCTAGTTACCTCCCTTGAGCCACTCAGGGCTCTTCATATTTTGTTTGCATTGTTTCTGTTTTAATGCAATAGATAGAACCAAGGATGAAATACAGAGCATAGGTAGCAGGTTTGAAGGGTATTAGCAGGTATCAAATTTGGTGTAAGTTTTTTTTGCTTTTGTTTTTGTTTTTGTACTTGGAATTGAACTTGGGCACTATACCACTGAAACAGGGTCCGACTAAGTTACCTAGGCTGACCTTGAACTTGCAGTCCTCCGTCTCAGCCTTCTGAGTAGCTGGGATTACAGGCATGCACTACTGCACCTGGCTCAAATTTGTTTTTACTCTTCTTACATGAACAGGAATCAAAAAAAAAAAAAAAAAAGTTGGAGTGGGAGAAGAAATAGACTTGAATCAAATTTTTCTCCTTGGTTAATTTCTTTTGGTAGTGATGAGGTGTTAGAAAATTGCTTTTAATTAAGACAAACGTTAAACTCTCATTTAGATATATGCAGTATTTGTCCAATTTATTTATGTAGCAATATTAACTTAAGAAATAGTTTTAGATTTAGTATTTAATCTAAGTCAATTTTATATTCATTTTTTCCAATGAATTATTCCTTCAGGAGAACTGGTTATAAAATCAGTAGCAGAACTACATATTTACTGAATGCATTACACAGAAGGCAAGACAGGGCTCAAATTACATTTCAAATTAAAATAGTAGAAGTGTATATTCAATAAGGAAATCACTTTTCCTATGTGAGAAGCTAAAGGATTCTCACATTTCAGTAGAAAAATTCTAAATGAGAGAACTAGAATAACCCAAATTAGCTTTTTTGTTTTGTTTCTGTGGGTGAGATTTGGGTGTTTGTGAACATTAGTTGAGGTTTTTTTTGTTTTGTTTTGTTTTGCTTGGTGGTGATACTGAGGTTTGATCTCAGGGCCTTGTGCATGCTAGGTAAGCATTTTACCACTAAGCTACCTCCCCAGTCCAAATTTTTAAAAAAAATGCTTTCAAATATAGTAGTAAACCTTTACATTCAGTGCTTCACTAGGGCAATAGAATGTTAATTTAATTAATTTGGAATGAAGGAGAAAATCCTGACTTTTCGGTTGTTTTTAAAAATGTTTCTCAGAGGTACTCCAGTTATGAAGGAGGAATATAATCCCTGGCTATTATGTCCTCCCTTCCACAGAGTACCTTCCTGTCATAGGGTAACTCCTCTGCAATTGTCATATCTTCTCTTCTCGAGGGTCGCTGCTCTGTTCCCTCCTCTCCAGGTCAGGGGCATCGGGTTGGCGGCGTCATCGGGGCATGGAGTCACCTGGGTCTGCTCCTCAGCTTGTCCGTCAGGTTCGGGAGCATCTGTCCTGGCTTCTGGTTCTTTTCAGAACTTTTACCACGCTGAGCACTTGATCTCTGGAGCTTGAGATGTTTGGCTGTGGGTTAGACAGAAATTGACATCTTTATTGCAAGGAAACTGGAATGGGTAGACCAGCTCTCAAGTATGGAAGTATGGCTGTCTCCCTGATGTATTCCATTCCTCTTTCTTAACTAATAAGTTAAAGTTGTATTTCTTCCAATCATGCTCCCGGGGACAGGCACAGGTAGTTTGTTTAAGCATTTCTTTTTCTTTACATGCATATTCTTAATTCTTAAATGACATTTCTTAACATTATTAACTCTTTCATCACATCTATATCCATCCTAAGAAAGCCCTCTTTTTGGGGACTTTTATGCCTCACAATGGGCTTGAAACATCCTGCTTAATAGATAAAGGTTATCATTTACTTTCTAATGGAATTGGTCGTAGATTACTACCAATTTTGTTGACAAGAAGTTCATTAGCTTTTAAGATAATTGGATTTGCAGAGATTTGACTTTCAACTTTGCATGATACTTCATTCAAACCAGTCAGATTTACATGAATATAGCATGGCAAGATACTAAAAGGTAAACCCTAAATCATTTATCATAATGCTTTTACCAACAGTATTTATTTGTTGGTTCAAGAACTAAGATCTTTCTCTAGAAAGCTTAATTCAATTTGAAAAAAGGAAATACTTGAAGAAGAGCTTGGGAGATAGAAATATTTTAAATTAAAAATTAAAAATTTAAATTTAAATTAAAAATTTTAAATAGCTCAACTATCTTCTCCTAAGCAAAAAAGGGAAGAACTGGTTTCTACTGATGAGAAAATGAATAATAATAATTATATGGTTCTTATTATTATTGTTTTTAACTTCTGCACTTTCTGAACTGTATTTAGGGGAATCCTTTATTAGCTATTTAGCCTTATTTTGGCAGCAGGAAGTTTATTTTTGTTTTTGTTTTGTTTTTTTGCATGTGGCTTTGGGGTCATTGAAAAAGGTACAGGGAGAAAGCTACCATTTAGAGTATAGAAGTACTTGATAAAAGACAGAAACATTATTTTCTTTTTTCTTTATCTTTGTCTAAATCTTTATCTTAAGATGGCTCCACCAAGGATCCCTACTTAACTGAGAAATGACATTCTCTTAGGGAGTGGAGCAGTGAGTTTTCATTATTGTCTTAGTGACCCTAAGTAGCAACAATAATGTCCTTTTGATTTTCTTCTCATTTTGTAGGATGAAAAGGAGCAGCTTATCCAGTCCAAGAGCTCGGTTGCCAGTCTTGTTGGAAGATCAAAAACCATTGTTCAGCTAAAGCCACGCAGTCCAGACCATGTGCTAAAGAGCACCATTTCTGTGAAGGCCATCTGTGACTATCGGCAGATTGAGGTAAAGGGATGGAAAGTTTACCTCTAGGGCCCAGAGGGAAGGAGAGAAGGGAACTCTTTAGTTAGGTTTATGATTATAGGGAGACATCAAGATATTGAAATGTTAAAATTAGAATTTAAATATGCTCAAATCCCCATCACCACCCCCCCCAAATAGACCTCAACTCCACAATCTTAATCTGTTACGACCCTTGGTGATTGGTACCATCATCGATCTAGTTGCCAGAGAATTGACAGAAGTGGGACTTTGTGATACCTGGGAGTTATTCCCACAGATAGTAGGACAACCAAATCAATATTAAGTTGTAAATATCTCCTAAGTACACATCTTTCTGTCCCTGCTGCTACTGAGTTTCTTTCACTTTGGTTGTCATATCAGCATCCTTATTTTGTACATTACCTCTCTAGTCAAGACTGGGCCATGTCCTCTGCACTGTTCCTGTGTAAACTGTATTTATCACATAATATTGTTACTTTCTGCTATACCAGAGTGTATGGAATACAAAGCATGTTTGTCTGCTTACCATTGTGTTACTTTATCTCAGCAGGCACTCGTAGTTATACAAAAGAAAGAATGAATAAAAGAGTAGGACTGCATTTTTCAGTGTCACAGCATTTCTGTCTCTAAAATAGGGATAATAATGTTGATTACTTTTCTCTCAAGAGATAGACTTGATAATTCCACAATGCTAAAATATTTTCAGGAGTCAGAGTAGAATGATAGGAAAGGAAGAGAAGGAAGTATCTCAAAGCAAGTTGTGATTATTCATGTTCAGGTGTTTAGTACAGAGATTACTCTTGAGAGTCTTATAGACTCCTTATAACCATCATACTCTATTACTTGACATATAATAGGCATTTGATAAACATTTGGTTCCTTGATTTATTTGTTGAGTTGTGGATTTATATAATCAGGACCCCTAAGTGAAAGCAGTTTTTAAGCAGATTTTTCTTCTTAAGGATTTCATAGCCTTGGAATCAGATAGCAGATAATAATGGGCCTTTGGTTTCTCCACTAGCAATAACTTGTGACTTTGTCTCTCAGATCACTATTTGTAAGAATGATGAGTGTGTGCTTGAAGATAATTCTCAGCGGACCAAATGGAAGGTGATCAGCCCCACGGGGAATGAGGCTATGGTGCCCTCAGTCTGCTTCCTCATACCCCCACCCAATAAGGATGCCATTGAGATGGCCAGCAGGTAACTGTGCTCAGCTGCTACTCAGTGCCACCACCTCAGCTCTTTGACCTAGCTGAACTAATGTAAGGATGAACTCATGTTTGTGATCTTGAACAGAACAACCAAATTGTAAAGGTTCTTCTAGTAAAGACCTCCTAGGAATATCAAGTCTCACATTGCAGCCATAGTAGATCTTCAATAAATCCTTTTTGCTCAGTTGAAGTATATTCAGTGATATTTCCTTTTAAAAGAATTCTTGGATATAAACAGCTTAATCTAAGAGAGCTGATTTTCTCAATGACAGCAAATTTATGTTCTATGAAAGATATATATGTATATAGTTTAGAAAGTTGGATTATACTATATAGCTTATTATAATAAAAACTACTGGGTACCCCTGTAGTTCCAGCTACTTGGGGGCTGAAGTGGGAGGATCACTTGAAGTGAAGAGTTTGATTCTGGTTTGGGCAGCATAGCAAGACCCCCATCTCTTAAGCAAACAACAACAACAACAACAAAAACTAGTGATAACCCCCGCTTTCAGAATTGCACTTTGCAGAGTCAACTATTTTAAATTCTTTTGGCAGATTTTCTGTTTTAACTCCAAATTTCTGAATAATGTGATTATTTTTCCCTGCTATTTCCTGATTTTTTTCAACTTTGGAAATTTCTATTAACTTCTTACTCTAGAAAATTAACATTTAGCTTTCTCTATACTCACATGCAAATATACTTCCCCTTTCCTTGTCTTCCAGATGTAATTAGGAGCTATAGAGTTCTCTAGGGGGCTTTTGTGAAGCAGTCCTGCCTCACCTCTCTGAACTTATCCCCTGTCTTGAGCCTTGCTTGTACTCAGCTGTGGTCATTCTGCTGAGCTCTGTTTCTCAAACACAGAAAGCATAGTCTTGCCTCAGGACCTTTGCACTTCTTCCTTCCTCCACATGCTTACATGATTCCCTCCCTTATTTCATTTGGTTAATATTATTGCCCTTGTCACTGCTGTCCCCATTTTCATTTTCTCTTTTATTCATTTTTAATGTTCTTCACTGCCTAGGAGATTATGTATGTGTTATTGCCTCTCTCTTATTAGAAGTTTTTGTTTTATTTACCTCTGTATCTTTAACATCTAGAGAATCATTTCTGGCACAAAGTAGGTACTCAGTAAATGGTTGTTGAATGAAAGAATGAATGACTAGGTAAGTGTATGTATATATGTGTGTGTGTGAATAAATTGTTTATGTTTTCTTGAGGAAGGTAATCAATTTTTTTAGTTTGTTTACTTGTCCATTTGCATATTATGGTTTTCCCTTTTATTGCAAAAGGCCTTTAATATGGCCAAACACCATAGGCATTTTCATTTTTCTCTTTTTTTAATTTAATTTATTTTTTTAGAGAGAGAGAGAGAGAATTTTTTAATATTCATTTTTTAGTTTTCGGCGGACACAACATCTTTGTTTGTATGTGGTGCTGAGGATTGAACCCAGGCCACACGTATGTCAGGCAAACGCACTACTGCTTGAGCCACATCCCCAGCCCAATTTAATTTAATTTTTTTAACCTTTATTTTATTCATTTATTTTTTATGTGATACTAAGGATCCATCCCAGTGCTTCGCACTTGATAGGTGAATGCTCTACTGCTGAGCCACAACCCCAGCCCCCATTTTTATCTTTTCTTAGAAACATCTTCCTTTCCCAATCTGCACATGTTCTATAGGCCTGATTCAGAATTGCCTCTAGCATTTCACTTCACCTTCACTTGAGGATTCACTTCATTCACCTTTCTGTGTTAGATCACTGATTCCTAGATTCCAGGTCTTAATTTACTAGTTCAGTGCCTATTTTAGTGAAGTACATTTTCTAGAAGCTAACTGAAAAAGATTGCATGGGAGGTAAATTTTTTGAGACCTCTCATATCTGAAATTGCCTTTCTTCTCCCTTAATAGTTATTGGTCATATATATAATTGTTTTGGAAATTATTTTCACTCTGAACTTTGAAGACATTGCCTTACTGGTTTTTGTTGTTGTTGTTGTTTATTGGTTTGTTATGCTCCAGGGATTCTGGCTGAGATGTACAGAGCCATTTTCATTTTTTATAACCCCCAACCTTTTTTAAGGTTTACATAATAGTAAAGTTCATTTTTTGTAGTGAGCAGCAGAATTACTAGTTTTGACAAATGCATATGATAATATACTCTATCATCATTATGATGCAGGATAGTTTGATATCTCCATATTTCAAATGAAATCTTTATTTTCTGACTCTTTGTTTCTAATCTGTGAAAAGCTGAATGTGCTGGCCTGTATTTATAATCCCAGCTACTCAAAGGCAAGAAGATCTTGAGTTTGAGCCCAGCCTGGGCAATTTGGTCAGACCCTATCTCAAAATAAAATAAAAACTGAAAAAAGAGAAGAAAAGAAAAAGTTTGTTTCTAATCTGTGGGTTAGCCTCTTCACATTCTAATGAACCTAATGAACATAAATGAGAAATTTTTCGTTGAGATCTTGGAAGTTTTTCTCTATTTCTTTTAATTATTTCATTCTCTGTTGTTTTTATTTTCTCTATTCAAGAATTCCCATTTGGCTGGGCACAGTGGCACATGCCTGTAATCCTAGTGACTCGGGAGGCTGTGACAGGATAGTGGGTTCAAAGCCAGCCTCGGCAACTTAGTGAGGCCCTAAGCAACTCAGTGAGACCCTGTCCTAAATAAAATACAAAAAAAGGGTTAGGGATATGGCTCAGTGGTTAAGCACCTCTGCGTTCAGTCCCTCGTACCAAAACAAAACAAAAATAACTCCCATTTATCAGTATTGGACCTTTTGAGCTGATTTTCTAATGTTCTCCTGTTTTCAACTTTTTTTCCTTGTATTTTTATTCTTCTTTGAAGATTTCCTGAATTTGACTGAAATTTCAGCGGGATTTTTGCAGAAAGGGAAGATAGAAAAATGGATTTTGTGTCTCTTATTTCTCACATTTAACTGATATGTTAGCTTCTTGTTTTCCATCCTATTATTTGTCTTACATTTTCTTCTCAGGTTAATGAAATTCAGGGTAACTGTGTGTAAGTGTGTTTGTATCTATTTGCAAGCCTTCTAGAAATTAAGATTGAATGCCTAAAAAAACAAAAACAAAAACAAAAAACAAAAAAATCTTGGGGCTGGGGCTGGGGCTCAGCAGCAGCACAATTGCTTATCATGTGTAAGGCACTGGGTTTGATTTTTTTCAGTACCACATATAAATAAATAAAATAAAGTCTATCAACAACTAAAAAAATTTTTTTTAAAAGACCCTCAAGCCCCACATTCTGCAGTTTCCTTTTATATGAACTTCTAAAGTTGCTATTATTTTTAAAATATTTTAGCACTTCTGTAAATATGTACAACATAGCAAATCAGTTTTTAAGCATTGATGTCATCATTTTTCAACAATTCCAAATGGGTCATTTGGTCTATACTTTCCTCTATTATTGTTCTCCCTGTTTATTTTTTCCCTTTAGCTTCTTGTAATCGTGTTACATTCAGATAACATTTGTGAGACTGCTAAATAGTACTGTAAAAAATCCAAATGGAAGATCTCAATATAATTCTAAAGATTCCTGTTCCATACCTGGTAGTGCACACCTATGATCCCAGACTGCTTGGAAGGCTGCAATAGGAAGATTTCAAGTTCAAGGCCAATCTGGGCACTTAAAAGCTTTTAAAAAAGGGTTGGGGCTATAGCTCAGTGGTTGGGAACTTTCCTAACATGTGCAAGGTGCTGGGTTCTTTGCCAGATTCCTATGTTGTCAGTACTTCTGGCCTTTCTCTGCCCAATTTATAAGTTTAGCTCTTCTAAACCAATCACATTTTTCTTTAGGAGGTCTCTAATGCAGAGCTCAATTTTTTCAGAAGCTACAATCAGGTTCTGTGTTTTTTCTAGGGTGGAACAATCTTATCAGAAGGTGATGGCCCTTTGGCACCAGCTACATGTGAACACCAAAAGCCTTATCTCCTGGAACTATCTGCGGAAGGACCTTGATCTTATACAGACCTGGAACCTAGAAAAGGTGATTGTGAATGTTGCCTCAGGCCACATCCTATTCCTTTTTCCAAAAGGAGTTTTTTTTCATTAATGGAGACTTCTCCCCAGCGGAATGGAGTAAAGTGGAATCAGAGATACTATTTCATGTTAGTGACCCTAGGGTCTTAGGAACTAGAATTAGCAGTTTGAATGGTTGGGGATTTCCTGATGAAATGAAGTGGTAAACTGACAAGACAATTATTATATATGTCCAGTGGGGCACAAGGGGTGCTTCTGGGGTTCTAGTAATATTCTGTTTCTTCATCTAAATGCTGGTTACATGGATGAATTCAGTTTGTGTAAATCAAACTGTTTATGATTTGTGCTCTGTTTTGTATACATGTTAGACTTTAATAAAAAGGGAGAAGAGAGAAAGTATTATGTGCCCACTCTGTTGAAAGTTCTTTTGGCTGCTTCTCTCTAGCTTCGGTCCTTAGCACCAGGAGAGTGCCACCAGACTATGAAGAACCTCCAGGCTCACTATGAAGATTTTCTGCAGGACAGTCGTGACTCTGCACTCTTCTCAGTGGCTGATCGGTTACGGTTGGAAGAGGAAGTAGAAGCTTGTAAAACCCATTTTCAGCACCTGATGAAGTCCATGGAGAATGGTGTGTGTGCTAGGAAGAGGGAAGAATGGTGGTATGAGAGCCCTGAAGGATGCTGCTGGTCCCTTTGTATAAATTAGATTGAGAACACCTTATAGAGATGAATTTTCAAAATCAAATTGTGAAAGCTGATATTTTGGGTGTTTTTGCTAACCAACTTCTCACATTTCCTTCTGAATATAACATATTTGGATTCTTAAAGATCAGAATATAATGCATGGACTTTAGGATCAGGCTGAAAGTTCCCTAAATAGGATTTTGCTTTAGGGAGCATGCTGGTGCATTCCTGCAATCCCAGCTACTTGGGAGGCTGAGGAAGAAGGATTGCAAGTTCAAGCCTTGCCTGGGCAACGTAGCAAGAACCTGTCCCAAAACAGAATTAGGAAAGAGTTGTGAGGGTGTAACTCCGTGGTAGAGCATTTACCTAGCATGTGTGAGGCCCTGGGTTCAGTCCCCAGTACTGTGAAAAATGAATAAATAATGGATGTCTGATCTGCCAGAGCCAGTGGTGTTCTCAGGTTTGTTGATCTCTCATGGGGGACTCAGTGGTCTTCTATGCTTGTGCATTCACAGAGGACAAAGAGGAGACTGCGGCCAAGATATACATCTCAGAGCTGAAGAATATCCGGCTACGCTTGGAGGAGTGTGAACAGAGGCTGGTCAAACGAATTCAGTCTCCAGCCAGCTCTAGGACTGACAGAGATGCCCGGCAGGACATTGCATTAAGGATTGCAGAGCAAGAGGTAAGCCTGGGGAGAAAGGTCAGTACTGGGGCAAAGTAAATGCTTTCATAATGGATTGGGTGGCAAGAGTATAGATCCTAAGAAATAAGTCCATAGATTCATGACAGTTCTACTCAGGAATTCTTCCCTACAGCCTTTTTCCTATGGAGAAGCAGGGTTTTGGCCTCAACTGTATTGCTGACTTGATTAGTTTCATATAGACTTGAGAAGACAAATGGGCTAGTAAATTGTTCTAAGTATTACATGTGGGCTACATAACATTTTTAAATTGCTTAGTAGAGATGCTGCTCTCTATTCTATCCCATGTGTGCCTAGTTTCTTTCTATGTCATGGTTACCGTCAATCATAGGAGTCAGTAAATATAAGAAAAGAATTCAGATTCTAGTGTGGTCTCTGATGCACCCTCTCTTGAGTGATTTTGGGAAAGTTAACTTGAATCCTTCCTTTTTATAAAATTAAAATAATGTATGCTTAACAGCTTTTTTGAAAGTTAAGTAGTAAGTGCATATAATGAGCTAGGAAAGTAAAATGCTATAAGAATGTAGGATAGAATTCTTGAAATTAGCAAATATTAATTTTTTAAGTCTTCTGAGCATGCAAAGAAAAGTAAGTCTAAAGAAGAAGAAAAGGATGGAGTTACAATTACTGACTTCAAAGAAAGAGATGTCCTAAGTTATTAACTAGTGCATTTCTCAATTTTCTAGCTAACGTTGCTACAGGAATTTAGAGTATTACTAGAACATTTCTATTTGGAATGGTATGAGAGAGCTCTGTGAAAACTATGAATTTGAAGCTTAAAGGGAATGGCAGGAAATGGCTAATAAGGAGTGATTTTTCTTACCTTTCTCAGTTATTCCTAACCTTGAAGAGGAGGATAAGAGAACCATATGATTTTTTTACTGCTGAGAAAGATGTAATGTGTCTATATGAGACATATCATATAAGCTTATAATCCTCATGTGGAAGCTTTTTACTTTCCCATGGAGTCATCCCAAATCTGTTTCTGAAAAATGCTAAGAAATAAAGATCAATATTCAGCTCTATTTCTAACAGACCTGGGTTCTTTTTAAAAGCTTTTCATTTTGGATTTCAAATATACAGAAAAGTTTTATTCTCATACAGCCTTCAACTAATTCCCCAGCTATTAACATTTTTCTTCATTTTTACCATTTTCTTCTATGCATGTATACATAATAATGTTCTTTTCTTCTTTTTTTATCTTGAAATTAAATTCCAGACATGGTGCTTCTTTATCCTTGATACTTGAGTGTTCATTTCCAAAACACAAGGGCAGTCACTTATATAACCATGCAAATTCAATTACGATATGGATATTAATATAATACTGTTTTACAAGTTCAGGCCTCAATAAAATTTCAGGTAACCCAATAAAACCCATGTTTTCTTCTCCCTCCAAAAAGAATATTTTGCCCAAGATTTTATCCAGAATCACACTTGGATTTAGTTGCTCAGTCTCTTTAGATTTCTTTAGCTTGAAACAGGTTTTCATCACCTTTCCATGACCTGGAAATTTTTGAAGAGTGCAAACCTTTTATTCTGAGAATAAATGTATAGACTATTTGTCCTTCCATTGTGTTTATCTGAGTCCTCCTTATGATTAGGCTTAGGTTATACATTTTTTTGCAGGAATACCACAGAAATGATACTATGTTCGTGGCGAGTAAGTGTATTATATCATGAGGCCTGTGATGTAAATTCTTCCCATTACCATTGCCGTTACCTTTGATCTCTTGTTAGTATTTTCCCCTTGGTAATTACTAAGTAACTTATGGGGATACTTATGGGTGTATATGGGGTGGATACTTTGAAGTGGTGTGCATATTCTGTTTTTCATCAAACCTTGATCAACTAGTTGTAGCATCAATTGGTGAGTCTTGACTGAATCAGTTCTTAGTATCTCAAGAACTTGCCAAAAGCTGATTTTCTAATTCTGTCACTCCTTTAAGAACTTTCCATTCTGTTGAAAGGAAAGAACTTTCTCCTCCTTCCCTCCTACCTCCTTTTTTTGTTACTTATTAATGTCAGTCACTACTCATGGATTCTTACTAAGTAGTCTGTAATTTGTTTCTATCACTTTCTTCTTTTTCCTTTTTTCTATACTGGGGATTGAACCTAGGGGGATTTTAATACTGAGCTGTATCCCCAATCCTTCTTATTTTTCATTTGAGACAGGGCCTTGCTAAGTTACTGGAAGCTGGTCTCAAACTTGTGATTCTTCTGCCTCAGCCTCTGAGTTGCTAGGATTTTTCTCCAGCTAGGGAACTTATAAGCATGTACCACCATACCCAGCCTATTTACATTTCTTTTGATGCTCAAATTTTAACAAATTTAGTCAATGGGAACCCCTTAAAGCTGACTCCAATGGCTTTTTATCATGCCCCCTTCATTCTTTGAGCATTTTCTTTTTTCTTTCTTTTTAAAAACAATTTTTTTTTTTTAGTTGTCAATGGACCTTTATTTTATTTATTGATATGTGGTATTGAGAATCGAATCCAGTGCCTCACATAGGTTAGGCAAGCACTCTGCCATTGAGCCAGAGTGAGCATTTTCTTTTTGAACAAACAAAATATTTCTGGTTCTTGACTTTGCCACACCCAACCCAGGAATCAACTATTTCTCCAAGGAGTTCTGCTGCTTTTGGATGGACAATGGTCTTTAGAAAAAAGAGTGGTTTGCTAAATGTACTCATAGTGTGTCATTGCTTATACATCTGTTCAGATGTATTATCAATACATATGTGCATTTGAATGTGGAAATATTTTATATATGTTTATGCCCATATATGTAAGAAAGCACATATAAATCAATATGTTTATTGATCAGTGCCATACATACATTATATGCACACATGCACAAATATGGATTTGTATGTATCTCTCTTTATCCAATTCTACACCATTAGCACAAGTCCTGTTTTAATCTCTTTCCAAATGTGTAACTCCCTTCTTCAAGACTGAAAACCTGCTTCGTATTACCCAAAATGTACTTACTTATTGCTCAGTTCTCTCATTTACATATAATAGTTTCAGGATTGCTAACTCATACTACTGCATAAACAAACCTATTAAACTAGAGTTCAGCATTTATTTATAGTTCTTTTTCCTTCAAGCCTGAAGATATATCTACTGTCCTGATACTATGTTCAGAAATTCCTTTTACATGTTTTTGCCTCTTCTCCCTCTTCAGTGATTTTTATCTGTCTCATTTTAGGAACCTTCTGCCTGCCCCATCCTTCCTTATTTTTTTATAAGAATATAAAAACAACTGTTTCATAGTTTATTCCACCATTCTATTTATGGGCATTTTGGCAAGTTCTAATTTTTGCTATTAAAATAAGGACTTCTTTCTAACTTCTTTGTTCATTTCTGTCTCCATCTTTGTTGTGTGTCTTGTTCCTTACAGCACACCCAAGAGGATTTGCAGCAACTTAGATCTGACTTGGATGCTGTTTCTCTGAAATGCAACAGCTTTCTCCATCAGTCTCCATCTGGTTCAAGTGTCCCTACTTTGCGTTCTGAACTGAATTTGCTTGTTGAGAAGATGGACCATGTCCATAGTCTCTCCACTATCTATTTGAATAAGTAAGTGAACTGAGGTTATGGTTTATCAAAAGGGCAATGGTTTCCACTGGGATAAAAAGGAAGAGGGCCTAGAGTGTTTCATGAATAACCCAGAAAGACTGCAGATCTTAAAGAGTATGAATCTGTAATGAGACGTCTTGGCTTTAATTCCTAGTAAGACAGAGGAGATTCCCTTGGACTACATTAAACAAATGCCAGTGATATGGATTAGGAGTTAATTTGTGGTGTTAGGACTGTTCTATACCTTATTTCTCTTGGGTTAAATACTTCTGAAAGTAACACAGACTTTAAGAGGAGAGGGCTGGGGTTGTAGCTCAGTTGGTAGAGTGCTTGTCTTACATGCACAAGGCCCTGGGTTCACCACACACACACACACACACACACACACACACACACACACACACACACACACAAAGACAGAGGAGGGGGAGAGGGGGAGAAAGACTAAACAATTTTTTTTTTTAAGATAGAGGGAAGAGAGAGAGAATTTTTTAATATTTATTTTTCAGTTTTCGGTGGACACAACATCTTTATTTTTATGTGGTGCTGAGGATCGAACCCAGCACCCCATGCATGCCAGGAGAGCACGTTACCGCATGAGCCACTTCCCAAGCCTAAGACTAAACAATTTTTTAAAAACCCTTTTAGCTAAACGAGATATTGTGTGGAAATTTTTCCCCTAATATTCCATTCCTACCTGTGACTTTGAGGAGTGACAGATATTAGATACTTTGATGTCAAGTGGGTTTCTGGCCTCAAGTCTTCTCTCCGTGAGTCTTCCACATGTGTCCATGTCCCAGTGTCACTGAGAACTTTATTTTGAATTGGCTTAACCTGGCATTTTACCATAGTTCCTTGTTTTTGCAAAAAAACCTCTAATAATGATGAAATTGATTTGTGCAGTTATATTTTGTGAACCTGTCTATAACCCTTGAGGTATATAATCCAGGTCTTAAAATTCATGGGCTGATAAATGAAAGTGATTTTTTTCCTACCACAGATTAAAGACAATTGATGTTATAGTGCGTAGCATACAGGATGCTGAACTCTTGGTCAAAGGTTTTGAAATCAAGCTGAGTCAAGAAGAAGCAGTGCCAGCAGATCTCGTAGCTCTGGAGTCCCATCGGTCTACATTACGGGTTAGTTACTCTAGTTTCTTAGGAGGCTGATTTAACATATCCATTGCTTTATGTTAGCAGCAAAATGCAATTTTGGATGGCATGACATTGATTTAAGTTTGTATTTGAACTAGGCAGAATTTATCACATTTAATATATTTTACAAGGTATTCAGAAAAGAAAGGACTAAAAAATATGTCTAGCTAGAAAGAATAGAGGAAAGACTGTGCCTTTCAACTTATTTTTTTCCCTTTTTCTCCCAATAAGATAAAGATTTAATTGAATACAACCAATGGTTATGATGTAAGTTTGTAAAGCACTTAACTGTTACCTCATTTGGTTCTCACAAGCCACTCTGGGAAGGATTTTTTATCTCTATATACAGATGAGAAAACCAAGATATAGACTGGCTAAATGACTTATCTTGCTTGCATAGCTTTTAAATAGTAAAGACAGGCTTCAAACAAAAGTTCTTTGCATTTTCTTCATATGGTATACTTGTGACTGGCCTCCCTGGGAAAGCTAAGACCATGACCTGTGTAGGCATTTCTGGCACAACCCTCTTGGGTCCAGTTTCTGAGTGACACATGTACTCGAGTCCACTGTAGACAGTGTCCTTGTTTCCTACTTTGTCTGAATCATTTTTTGTTTTGCATGGGAAATATCTAGCTTGTTTCTGTGCATATATTTTAATAGCACTGGCTTAATGATGTGAAGGACAAGAATTCGGTATTCTCAGTCTTGGATGAGGAAATCACCAAGGCCAAGGGAGTGGCAGAGCAGCTGAGTCGTCTGACACCAGAACGAAACCTGGATTTGGAACGCTATCAGGAAAAAGGCTCCCAACTGCAGGAGCGTTGGCACCGTGTCATTGCTCAGTTGGAGACCCGGTGAGTGGCGGCCCACCTTTTTCTTCTATTAGGACAGGGACTAGAGCTTAAACAGAAATAGAGTTATAGCTGTACATTCATTTTTACAGGCAGGAATTGGTAGGGAGGGGCAGAAATTTAAAAACATGAGTTCTAAACAAGGTAAGTGACAGAAAATGGGGCCCATCAACCCCAAGGCAGACTTGAGGCTTGCTTTTGGCTTAGCAGTAATGATACTATTAGCAGTGCCTCTTTTATGTTCCATGTTTTATATCTTCTTAAGACATTAAATAGAACTTTTTATAGTATAGACTTAAAAGGTCATACACTGATCTTTTCTGAAGGGCAGAACATAGGTTCTGGATCTTGTTTTGTTACCTTTGAATGCAAATATGAGCCATTTTTCATAGTGGATGGAGCCTTGCAGAATTTCTTGCTTCCATCACAGTTGCCAATTAGTTTTTATTTCTGTTATCAGATAACTAATTAAGTCAGAACACTGTCAGTCTGAGGCTAAGCTGGTGTTTTAGTCAGGGTTTTTGCTGCTCTGACTAAAAAATCTGACCAGAACAATTTTAAAGGAGGAAAAGTTTATTTGAGGACTCATGGTTTCAGAGGTCTCAGTCCATAGAATGCTGGCTCCATTCTTCAGGGCTCTAGGCAAGGCTGAACATCATGGCAGGAGAGTGTGGCGGAGGAAGCCAGCTCACATGGTGATCAGAAAGCAGAGAGAGAGGTCTCCATTTGCCAGATGCAAATATATAACCCAAAGCCCCACCCCAATTCCTACCTCCTCCAGCCATACTCTACTACTTCAGTTACCACTTAGTTAATCTCTTTCAGGATTAATTCACTGATTGTGTTAAGGCTCTTGTAACCCGTTTCTTTTCTGAACCTTCTTGTGTTGTCTTGCATAGGAATTTTCAGGGGACACCACATCTAAACCATAACGGCTGGTAGGGGAATATGTGGGGAGAGGAGTTTAGCAATTCCAGCATGTTTGGATTGATTCTCTCTACTCAAATTAGTATCTATCCCAAGGCTGATTAGATTAACAGAAGTGAATAGTGACTACTATTTTCATTTCTCTCCACTTTCTGCCCCAGAAAATTAAAATGATTCATAAATCATAGCTGTGGTATTCTTTTTTTTTTAAATAGCCATGGTATTGTTGCAGGCACTATGTCCTGAAGTATATAAATACATATCCAGTTATTAACTTTCTTGCAATATAGGTAAAAAATTTGACATTGTTTATCATGTGATGCCAGATCACAAGGGCAAGTAGGAAAAAATAGGTTTTCTTTAAGTCACTGGGTACATGCATAGGTATCATACAGCCTTGAATCATTTATTCCCATAAAGGAAGTTGCATCCAACTATCGGCCTGAGCAAAGAAGGGAATTGCCTTATGTACTGTATTGTCATTTATATTAAGGTGTTTGATAGAAGTTTCCCTTTGTTTTTTTTTTTAATTTTACTATACTCTCACATTTATTATAAATGTTTCATTGTTATATAAGGCATGCATTTTGGACAAAATCTGTTCAATGTTCACTACTAGTATGAGTTTTCAGATGTTCAATGAATTTAAAATTTAAATATATTTTGGAAATATTATTTAACTTTTTAGGGTTTCTGGGCACAATGAATTCTCCAAAAATAAGCAGTGTTTAAGAAACATGTGGCTACAATTTTTTTTTTCCTTTGTTCCTCCAGCCAATCTGAACTAGAAAGTATCCAGGAAGTTCTAGGAGATTACAGAGCCTGCCATGGAACTCTCATCAAATGGATCGAGGAAACTACTGCCCAGCAGGAAATGATGAAGCCAGGTCAGGCAGAAGATAGCAGAGTACTGTCGGAACAGCTCAGCCAGCAAACGGTGAGTGTGGTCATAGCATGGAAGTTGCAGGGTGAAAAGTTAGCTCATTATAACAGAAGATGATTTCCTAGCAATTAAAGTTTCCCTCAAAGGGAAAGGCATTCTTATACCTCTCTTCTTAGAGAGAGGTTCAAACAGATGGTCTCAAGGTACTGGTTTTAGGCCACCAGAACCTGTTGCATACCTTCAATCCTAAATTTCTATGGCTATATGTTGAAATCATTAGGTGGACAGATTGAATAATTCCATTCTGCTTCTTGATATTACATTTTATTTTACTGGGGGAAGGGTGTTTGAAAACACCCTAGGAGACTTGTGATTGGAAGAAAATTATTTCATTTAAAGAATTTGGGGGGGGGGCTGGGGATGTGGCTCAAGCGGTAGCGCGCTCGCCTGGCATGCGTGCGGCCTGGGTTTGATCCTCAGCACCACATACAAACAAAGATGTTGTGTCTGCCGAAAACTAAAAAATAAATATTGAGAATTCTCTCTCTTTCTCTCTCTCTAAAAAAAAATAAATAAAAATAAGAAAAAATAAAGAATTTTTTGGTTGTTTTGTTTTTTTGTGTTTTGTTTTGCAATATGGTTAAAAGGAAAAGGTCTAGAGTTACCTTGCCTGGACTTCACTCCTGGCTCATCAACCTGTTACCTAGGAAAATTAGTCATCTCTCAGTACTCTACTTCTTCTTTTTTTTTTTTTTTAAGAGAGAGAGAACTTTAATATTTATTTATTTATTTTTAGTTTTCGGCGGACACAACATCTTTGTTTGTATGCGGCGCTGAGGATCGAACCCGGGCCGCACGCATGCCAGGCGAGCGCGCTACCACTTGAGCCACATCCCCATCCCCACTTATTTTATGGATAAACTCTACTTCTTTATCCATAAAATGGATTTAGTTCATTATTAATTTAACCTACTTTATAAAGTTCTGGTTAAGATTAAATGAAGTAATATATGTAAAATACTAAGAATAGTGGTTCTGAAAGTATGTACTCTAAATCAGCAGCATCAGCATCACCTGGGAATATGTTAGAAATACAGGTTCTAACTCCAGACTTACTGAATTTGAAACTTTGGGGGTGAGACCCAGTAATCTGTGTTTTAACTACCCTATTAATGATTCTGATATAATTCGGGTTTGAAAACTACCACCTTAGAACATAGTAAATGCTCAGCTGATCCAATGATGATAACGACAGTGATAATGTGTTATTTTGCTTCCTAGAATCTGTTTGCAGAAATTGAGAGAAATCAGATAAAACTGGACCAATGTCAAAAATTTTCCCAGCAGTACTCCACTATTGTAAAGGTAATTGTGCCACATCCCAAAAGAAATATAAGTAATCTCCAGGAAAATCTGCATCGTCACTCTAGGTTCTGTTTTCATACAAATTAAGCAGAGCTCTCCTGCTAGAGACTGACACTACCCTTCCGAGAGGGCCACAAGCCTCCTAAACTTATGACAAGAATAGTATTTGAGTTTTTTCTTCAAAATGCTTCTCACTTGTCTAGCTCAAGAAATAGTGTCTCTATTTTTTCTAGTTATTAAGGCAAAAAACCCAAGAGTCACCCGTAATTCTTCTTTTCTTTAAACTTTATACTCAGTCTGTGAACAGGTTCTTTATTGTTTTTTTTCCTCCAAATTTGTCCTGAATCTGACTACCTTTCATTTTATCCTGTCTTTCCCTAATTCACATGGAAGTGTATGCTTCCTTAGAACACTGTAGTACTATGAGCCAGCCTCTTGCTTCTGCTCCTGCACTCACAAGCTGTTTTCCACAAGAAGTTGGACTCACCATTTTAGAACATATTGCATGTCACTGAATCTCAGAAACCATAGATTATAAATTATGCCCTAATTTTATACATACCAAATTAAAGAGAAACTGCCAATTATATGACATGGCATTTTTTTGTAAGATATATTCAAATTTTATTTTTTTAGTACTAGGTGTTAAACCTGGGGTGCCTAACCACTGAGTCCACATCCCTAACACCACCCCCCTCACGCCTTTTTTCAGGGCTAAGGGCTAAATTCAGGGCCTGTGTGTATAGGCATGCACTCTGCCACTGAGCTAAATCCCCAACCTCCCCAGCTCTTTTTATTTAATTTTCAAATTTTGAAATAGGTTGTCACTAAGTTGTTTAGGACCTCTGCCTCCCAAGTCACTGGGATTACAGGCATGTACCACCACACCTAGCTATATTCAAATTTTAGAGAAACTAAAATGGTGGGGTGTATACCTTAGAATAAATGAATTATGATATATCAAGTCATGTCACTTAAAATTGTCTAATGTCTTCATATTATATTCATAATAAAATTCTAAACTATATATAGTTTGTAAGGCCCTAATCTGGTCCCTCCCTGTTTCTCTGACATCATTATTAAAGAGAAACAAACTTTTAAGATTATTATATATTTACTTGTTTATATGTGACTTCTCACTAGGTTGTAAGTTCTAAGGGAACAAGGTTTTTTTCCTGACTTACTCTCTACTGTGTGTATTGCACTCAAAGCACTGGTAGGTATGTAGGAGATGTTCAACATTCCTTTAGTTAATAAGAGAAAACTTGTTGTCAAAAAGAGTTGAGTTAAAGTCCTGACATCACCATTTTCTCTGGTGATGTTGGACTTTATGTTGCTCTATTTATGAGAACAACAGCTACCTCACTGAGTGATTATAAAGTTTAAATGAGATAATCGGTATATAGGACAAGGTCTCAAAGTACATTCATTAAATGGCAACAATTGCTTTTTATTATTAATACTAGTTCATTACTACTATTTTTTTTTAAATGTGGTGCTGAGGATCGAACCCAAGGCCTTGCATGCATTAGGCGAGTGCTCTACCGCTGATCCACAACCCCAGCCCCTCATTACTACTATTATATTTTATCGATTCCTTAAGGAACTCATTCCATATTTTTTTTCCATCTAAGATTTTTCTAAGTAGATAAGAGGAGCAGGACTTTCTGGGCATAGAAACTCCATCAAAGGGAGGAGTTATCTGAGGAAATAGCAAGTATTCTAGTATAGGGAGAAAACATTGTACATGTAGTTCAGTGGTAAAAGTACTCTGGGGTTCAAACCTAATACTAGGGGGACGAGGGGGAAGAAGAAAGAAAAAACATGGTACGTGAAAAGCAGTGACCATGGAAGATGAGTAAGGAGGTTGTGATCACCTGTGAAAGGCCTTGTTCAGCTCTTTTGGCTTTCTTTTCTTTTCTTGTTCAAAATGTTGTCTTTGAGCCAGTAGTCTCAGCATCATCTGGGAGATTGTCAAAAATACAGACTCTCAGACCTACTGAATCAGATTCTGCATTTTAATGAAGTCCGTGTATGTTTTGTATGCATGTTGTTGCTTGCAAAGCTTCTGCTCTAGGTCACTGAAAGCTTTTAATAAGAGGAACAGTGTGGTCATCTTTGTGTGTTAGAAAAGGTATTCTGATGGCAGGAGAAAAAATAAATAAGTAAGAGAGTACTGCCCCCATCCATGTGAGAGATGAAGACAGCCTGGACTAAGGCAGTACTCTTAGGGCTGCAGAGGAATCAGAATAGCATGATGAAGCAAGAAAAGCGTGGATTTGGGATTAGAAGACAGGACTCTAATCAGATCAGCTACTAATGCACTGAGTTAATTAGAGAAATTCACTCCCCTCCTTGGGCTTTAAGTCCCTCATGAATGAGATGAAATGGTTGGTCATCACAAATTACAGACTCAGGATTTGGCAAGCTATGGCCCATGGGCTAAATCTAGCCTCCACACCAGTTTTTATGTAGCCTATGAGAGATGGTTGGGAGAAAAAAAAATCAATAGAATAAAAATATATCATGCAATGTCCATAAGTAGAATTTTATTGTCACATAGCCACATTCTTTCATTTACATAGTCTATGGCTACATTCATATAACAGTAGCAGTTGAGGAGCTTTGTCAGATAGTATGGTCCCAGTGTTTTCTATCTAGCGCTTTATAGGAAAAGTTTGCTAACATCTGGTCTGAATGATCACCAAAACATCTTTCAGCTATAAAAGGATGTGATTCTATTGCATGATATGTGTGAGCTATAAAACCCTAAGTAAATGAAATGAAATATATTCTCTCTCAGGACTATGAATTGCAACTGATGACTTACAAGGCCTTTGTAGAATCACAGCAGAAATCTCCTGGCAAACGCCGTCGCATGCTTTCCTCTTCAGATGCCATCACACAAGAGGTAAATGGGTGGGGCAAGGAAATATGCCACTGTCTTCCATTAAGAAAGCATGCATTTGTTTAAGGCCTTGAAGTTTCTTTTAGGATTCACCTTCTGTTGAGTATGTGACTCAAAGAAAATTTCACCTTATTTATAACTATTGAAATTTGCTTTTCTGTGCTTTTCTAGCATGTGCAAGGCCCTGAGTTCAATCCTCAGCACCACATAAAAATAAATAAATAAAATGAAGATATTGTGTCCAATTAAAAAATAAATATTAAGAAAAAAGAAATTTGCTTTTCAGGCAAATAATTTATTTAAATTGTTCTTTTTAACTGCAGTTTATGGACTTGAGGACTCGCTACACAGCATTGGTGACCTTAACAACTCAGCATGTAAAATACATCAGTGATGCACTCCGGCGATTGGAAGAGGAGGAGGTGAGAATAGTTGGGTCCTAAATAATCTTGAAAGTACAATTAAATATCCTATGCCTCAGGCTGAGATTTACCTCAGTGATAGACATGCCTTATATATGAAAATCTCCAGGTTTGATCTCTGACACTGAAAAAAAAAATTGCTGTGCCTTATCTGTCAATCAAAACTCAAAGCACATGCACAATCAGTTTTCATTATTTGCAGTAATCATATTAACAAATGCTGAACCATGGCTCCTAGGGGAAGTAGAGGGTTAGGTTCATGTTAGCCTCTGTTCATATTTTTGTCAATAGATCAATATTTAGCTATGTTTTAAAAATCTTTATTTTTAAAAGATTCTTTATTTGATACATATTGTTGATTCACTAACTTTGAATTCGTTGCCAGTAGCACTCTTTCTCCATCTGAACAAAGCTTATCCAAAACCTATTTTCTCAATAAGATATATAAGAGCCTTCTTGTGCTTAGGAGCACTAGAAGGTGCTTTAGCACTATCTTATAGCCATTTTAAATAGTGAATTCACTAACAACAACAACAACAAAAAAAAAAAAGTGAAAAATTTGGCACTAAAAAGGCTGTAAAAAGTACACTGGTTTACAGTATAGTAGCTGAAGCAAGACAAGGTTTTGCCTTATTCTATCTCAGCTGACATCATGTGCAGTGAGCAGCTAAGTTTTTTCTTGGCCATCTGTGTATTATTGGGAATAACCATGAAATCACTGAAAGTACTGTAATGATTTTGGAGTTACAATTGAATTTTAGTGAGTAGACAAATAAACAAATGTAAAATTTGTAAATAATGATGACAGATTGTATTGTATCCAGCATCCCCCCTCTAAATATCTTTATGATGAAAGAGTATGAATAAATAGCTTTAATAAAGTATAACCTGTTAAAGGAATATATTGGGAACATCTATATTTCATACAACAGAATGCTATGATACTTAAAAATAATGAAATAGATATAAATGATTGACATAGAAAGATATTTATTTTACTCTGTTATGCTCTATATAACTTATTTCAGTTAAAAACCAACTGTATAGCAAAGATACAATATGGCATAGAAACAAGTTTAGAAATATATGTATCAAACTTCTGAGGAAATGGGAGTATATATATATATGTATATATATATATACACACACATAGTATATATATATATATATGTATATATATACATACACACACACACACACACACACACACACACACACAGTAGCACATGCCTATAATTCTAGTGACTTGAGAGACTGAGGCAGGAGGATCATAAGTTGGAGGTCAGCCTCAGCAATTTAATAATATCCTCAGCAACTTAGTGAGACCCTGTCTCAAAACAAAAAATAAAAAGGGCCGGGCATTGTGGTGGATGCCTATAATCCCAGCAGCTTTGGGAGGCTGAGGCAGGAGGATCGTGAATTCAAAGCCAGCCTCAGCAACAGCGAGGCACTAAGCAACTCAGTGAGACCCTATCTCTAAATAAAATGCAAAATAGAGCTGGGGATGTGGCTCAGTGGTTGAGTACCCCTGAGTTCAATCCCTGGCACCAAAATAAGTAAATAAATAAATAAGGCTGGGAATGTAACTCAGTGGTAAAGTATCCTTTGATTAAATCCCCAGTACCACCAAAAAACCAGAAAGTATATATATATTATTAATCTCAGATTTGGTTGAATTTATTATAATAGGTATGTAGTCTTTTATAATTACAAAAATCTAGTTCTTTGCAAAATAATTTTCCAAGTATTCAACTACTTGTAGAAATGGTGTTAAAAACATTGATTGTACTATCTTTCCCTACGTAAATAAGAAAAGCTTCCTTTATTTCCATACCTATCTTATATAATCTCTGTGGGATTTAATTTCTTCACCTATAAATCTTAGAATTATGAAAATGTGCAAGATGCTATATGTAAAAGACAATAGCTTCCCTGTTTTAGGAAATCTGAGATCTGCCAGTCTCAGGAGACATTGACGATGGTATTGATTTCTATTTCCTGTTCTAGAAAGTGGTAGAAGAGGAAAAACAGGAACATGTGGAGAAGGTTAAAGACCTTTTGGGCTGGGTTTCTACCCTAGCAAAGAATACACAAGAAAAAATTACCTCATCCCACACTAAAGAATCAACAGACATTGAAAAAGCAATTTTAGAACAGCAGGTGAGTGGAAGGTCCATCTCTCCTTGCCCAGGTGGAATAATATGCAGTAATGCATAAGAGGAATAACAGGTCATATATGGGCCTTTACAGAAACAATTGCTACCTGAGGAAGTACTAACTTCCAGGACTTAAGGAAATGTAAGAATTCAATTTATTTCTGGTAATATTACCTGACCTAAGCTGTATCTTTTTCCTAGGATTTTAAAAATTATTTCAAATAATGTTTGACTTTTTAATTCTGTAATTTTGAAGATTTTCTCTATTTTTGCTATCTAGGTCCTTGCAGAAGAGCTGACAACCAAGAAAGAACAAGTTTCTGAGGCTATTAAAACTTCACAGATCTTCTTGGCCAAGCATGGTCATAAGTGAGTGTTAAATGAGAGGCTATGACACATCTGGGGGATCTTCTCTACCTGGCTGATGTAGGGGTCATGGACAGAATTCAGGCTGGAGAATTCATAGCGGCAGGAGCCAGATTGTGAAGAGGCTTCAGAGGAGGAATTTGCCTTTTACCTTGTCACTTGTGGGGAGAGGTGTTAAACGTGTTTCAGTTTGTTTAGTTGCTAAAATAGTTGTGTAAAGAAAGATTGTTATGGTGCAAGAAGAGAAGATGCGAGGCTTGTTAAGAAGCTGTCCTGGGCTGTGGCTGTGGCTCAGTGGTAGCGCACTTGCCTGGCATGTGTGAGGCACTGGGTTCAATTCTTAGCACCACAAATAAATAAACAAAATAAAGATCTACTAACAACTAAACAAGTATTAAAAAAAAGAAGAAGAAGAAGAAGCTGTCCTGATTATGAGGGCAAGAAATGATAAAGACTGGAGAGGAGACAAAGATTCAAGAGATATTAAGGATGGTGAATTTACAAATTTGATGACACATGAAAATTGTCAGCTCTAACTCCTAGGCTTCTGACTTAGGACATAGGGTCCATGACAATGCTGGTAACCAAGATAGGAAAAGAAGTGAGTTAAAGGAGAAGAGAGTTGCTTCAGTTTTAGACACTGTGAGTGTGAAAAACCTACATGTATTAGGATGTGTTAACCACATCAGTCCTTGTCTTATGTAGTTGCATCAAAGAAATCCAATGGCCAGCTGCATGTTTAAGTTGAGAATTAATGACAGAGGTCTAGAGTGACAAAGGTTTCAGTCGTCAGTGTAATAGAAACATAGGGTAGGTCATCCTAAAAGAGGTATCAGGGCTTTCAGGGCTTTGCATCCTGTAAAGGAAGCCTTGAGAAGAAAAAAGAAAACCTTGATGAATTATTCCTCAGAGCACAAGAGAAAAAGAAGCAATCAGAAATCAAGATTGAGAATTATCGGGCTAGGGATTTGGCTCAAGCGGTAGCGCGCTCGCCTGGCATGCGTGCAGCCCGGGTTCAATCCTCAGCACCACATGCAAACAAAGATGTTGTGTCCGCCGAAAATTAAAAAAAATAATAAATAAATATTTTTAAAAAAAGATTGAGAATTACCTATTAAATTTGACAATTTGGAAATTTTTAGCCATTCGGTTGATAAATTGGGGAATGATGTCAAATTTAGTATGATGAGAAGCAAACGAGTTGAGGAAGTTGGTGAGTGGTAAATTTAGACTATTCTTTGACAGCTTTGCCATATGAAAGGAAAGAATTAATACAGATAATAGGAATGGAATATTCAATCAAGAAAATTTTGTTTTCTTGGGTGATAAGAGATACTTTACTCATAGACTGAGTCTCACAGACTCCTAATAGGAGATTAGTCCCAGAGGATGTGGGAGAGGTTGAAATTCATCAATGGATGAAAATACAATCTTAATCAAGAGAAGATATAGCTTTTCCTCTGAGGTAGGAGGAATAGGAGATTAATAAGGGTGTGCATAAGGTAATTTTGTCAGGGGTGATTCCAGAAAGTGAGAGATGTAATGGCGTGCGCGTGCGCACGTGTGTGTGTGTGTGTGTGTGTGTGTGTGTATTCTTTTTTTTTTTAAATAGGAAGAGAGGTTTGATGAAACTAGGGTAGTGCCAAGGCAGAAGGAAGAGGGTTCAGTTAGAAACATTCAAAAATATTGTCAGGAAGTATTGAGTATACTTCTTGGGGTGGGAAATCAAAAAGATCTCTCTATGTAGTTGTGAGATTTTTTTCCTCTTCATCAGATATATTTAGCTTTAGAGCTATGGGAGCAGAGAGTTGTGGTGATTTAATTGATCTGGGTTTAGGGTCTTATTAGATTAGTAAGTGGACAGTACAAGGATGATAAAAAAGAAACTGGTTAAGAGGATGGGTCTATGGGGTATGAATTCCAAAAAAGTAGATAGAAGCTGAATATAATAGAGAAAACTGATAGATTGATTAAGAGAAAATACAAGAGTCAAGGAAAGCTTGGGAAATCTCTGAGTTGAAGGATAGTTCTAAGATGAATCAATATAATTCATTCTCAGAAATAATATAAAATGAAAAAACAAGGTGTGGGATTCAACACATTCAAGAAATGATTATCTCTGAAGAGACCAGGAAATGAACAGACTTGGTGACAGCTACACAACATACTTTAATTATATCTGTAATCTTATTTCTTAGAAACAGATCTAAATCAGATGTGGTTAAATAGTAAAAATTTAGTAAAGTTGGGCTGGGGATGTGGCTCAAGCGGTAGCGCACTCGCCTGCCATGCGTGCGACCCGGGTTCGATCCTCAGCACCACATACCAACAAAGATGTTGTGTCCGCCGAGAACTAAAAAATAAATATTAAAAATTCTCTCTCTCTCTCTCTCTCTCTCTCTCTCTCTCTCTCTCCTCTCTCTCTCTCCTCTCTCACTCTCTCTTTAAAAAAAAAATTTAGTAAAGCTACATAGGTGGGTAACAGGTAGATGAGAGTTTGTTATGCAATTTATCAGTTTAAAATATTTCCTAAAATGAGAACAGATATAGAAGTAAAGAAATATAAAATAAGAAGATAGAAATATAAATAGTTGCTTGCTGAGACTGTCTAGTTCTCATTTTGAAAGGTTAAAAAAGTAGTAAAAATCATATAGTGCATTGTTGAAGTGTAAGATTTCAGAAGTGGAATAATTTCATATGATGGCAGGGTTCAATTTTGCCAGTTGTGGGCAGGACTAAGATAGATTGGCATTTATTTGTGTTGAAGAGGTCACAAGACTCTAAGCATATGATGGCATAGCACTAATATCACCAAGAATCATGACTTACTTTGAGATAGACAGAAAAGTGTGAATGAGATGGCAAAGTTGTCAATAAATATGGAAGACTGGCCAGATAATACATTCAAGGCAAAGCAGTAAAGGAAAATTTGAAGAATTTTTTTTTTCTTAAAAGGCCTTTAATCCTTTGTCTTCCAGACTCTCAGAAAAAGAGAAGGAGCAGATCTCTGAGCAACTGGATGCCCTGAATAAGGCTTACCACGACCTTTGTGATGGCTCATCAAGCCAGCTTCAGCAGCTCCAGAGCCAGCTGGCACAGCAGACAGAACAAAAGGTATTTCTAGTTTTTGTCTCCAAATATTAGGAGGGTCCCTTTTGAATGGTATGAAAGGAGCTTTGCTGATCAAGAGTCACAATCACTAGCTTTCCATGACCAATGTGACATAATTCTTAACCTCACCTTAGCGGCCATTTGTCTTGTGTTTCTTTACTGGGGTTCCACGATGTATTGGTCAGGTTAGTCAAAAATGCCAGAGGGCACCTTTGATGGACCATATTTAGACCTGGTTCACCTTTCTTGTTTTCTGCCATTTTGTGGCAGAAAGCAGTCAAGAACATAAATTATATATTGTATCTGATCATAGGGCAATAAGATTACTCCTTTGTGGCATTGTTACTCAAAAGTTCATAATCAAGAGTTGTAGCTATTGTAAAGAAAAAGCTCTGAACCTTGTCCCTCCATGTAGTGAACAGTGAGAAATGTTCTGTTTCAAAGCAAACTGGTAGATTAACTTCACTGACTGAGACGCTGGTTCCCCTCTCCCATGGTCATCCCATTATGTGACATCTTTAGCAGATCCCACTCCATGTTCATTTCCTAGATCATATGAAAGTCGTTATAGTTGCTATTGGTTGTCCTAAATTCTTCCTAGATATTTATGTGTGTGTGTACACTTACCATATTATATACATGTGTCTCTGGGATATATATGTGTGTTTGCCTGCTTATTTCCTATGTTGTGAAGCAATGGCCAGTTTATGTGGGGAAGGCCAACATTTAAGCTCATGCAATAATTAAATTTGGCTCAGGTGATGCTCAAAATTATTTTCAGACAAAATATGTCTTGACTCGCTGGTCCTTGAATATAAATTTGTGCACTTGAAGCCAGAGTTGTAAAGACCACAGACAGAACAAGCTCTGATTTGATGGTATATTTCCAAGAGAAATGTGGAGAAATGTAGCATTCTCTGTGTAAGGTAGCCCACTTCTAATGGCTTGTTGCTTCACCATATAAGGGAGTATGTAAAAAGTTTTAACAATTGCTTGCTGAGAACATCCAGTTCTCATTTGAAAGGTTAAAAAGGGGGAGGAAAAAGAAAAGAAAAGCTGCTGAGCACCACTACATTGAGCATGATGTGTCCCCTGTACTCTGTGTGTGTTTCATGTTAAGTATTGTTCTGATTAACTGACATCCTTGCTTACAAGTTTCACTAACCCTTTGGAGTTTAAGCACAAATGCACAAAGGGAAAAGAGGACGACCTGTTTGGGGTTCTTTTTTGCAAAACAAAAACAAAAACAAAAAAAACAAAACAGTCGCATGCTGGACGCTAACACCAAGCTTACACTGTGTGTGTGATACGGCTGAGCTGCTCCATAAGGCTCTATCTCTTATCTCCCCGAGGCGTGCCCTGCAACTCTGGTAAGTAGAAGCCATTTATGTTTTCTTTCTTCCTCTCCCTCTGTCTTTTAATGCTCCTTTAGGTCAGAATATCCATGTTTGAAGTAGGAGGGAAATGATTTCTCTGGATTACTTTCCAATTTAGTGCTGCCTGCCTATTCTCCAATTAGGAAGGTGTTGGAAGAAACAATGTATTTTTTCTCTCTGGCTAGACTCCAGGCCATTCTTCAATACCAGCATTTTTGAGATTTCATGAGTCTCTCAGAAGAAATTAGGAATTCTTAACACTGTTTTTTCCTTTTTCATGTCTGCTTCTGAGTAGGCTTTACATGGGTTTCTAGAAGGAATGTTCCAGTTATTTCAAAGAGTTATATGCCAGTGAGCTTTTTCCTTTAGTCTTTTTATAAAATGAACACATATTAGATTTGCATCATATATATGTTTAATGCATACAAACTACATGTTACAGTCTGGGTCAGGACAACAAGGCAGGGAAGAACAACATAATATTTTTAATAGTGTGGAAAAGTCTGCCAGTTATTCCATTAGCTAAGTACATACAGTGAAATGGAGATGTAAACTAAATCTGCTATTCCCTTGTTTGCTATCTGTTCTGCATTCTTTTTATAATCTGGGGGAAATGGCTTCATGATGTTAAGATTTCCTTTACCATTTATTTATTTATTCATCCAATGTATTGTTCCTATACACTGAATGGGCAAAGCAAGCTTTTAAGGAGCTTAATTCTCATTGAGATAGAAATGTAATGCATTATTTAGCAACTAGGGATGTGATTGACAATTGCTTCAACAAGATCTCCATTGATAAGTTATAACGAGTTAAAGAAGGAACAGAAAGTAACACTGTCCAAAAGAGACAGATAAATCTATCTAAAGAAAAATTGGAATTCTTTAGAATCTTTCTAGGGCTTGCAGGGTAATTTTGACAATTTGTAAAGTTTGCTTCTTCTTTGACCTTGTTCAGGACCTAACTTCTCCCAGCACCACAAGAAGAAAACAAAGGGGGGGAAGGGTGATTTCTATGTAATATGTGACTACTGTACTTGTCTTTCATGCTCCTTTGGAGCTAATTGAGGAGTCAGTAGAATAGAACAAGATTGAGAATACAGCCTTGGTTCATTTCTGGAACTCACTAATTTTGTGACCTTGGATAAGTAAGTTTTCTGTGCTACATTTTCTTGTATGTAAAGATTAAAATAATTGTTTTCATAGGATCATTGTGAAGATTAAATATCAGTGCTGAATAGATCTAATAATAAGTGGTATTCTGCCTTCATGGTAGTTGTACTACTCATTCTAGACTAGACCAGGAAAAAAATTACTAGTTGTTCCAGAGGCAAGGGTCCTTAATTTATTCTTTCCTTGACTTTCTGCTTCCAAGTCCTAGAACTAATTTACTGCAGAGCCATTGCCTTGGGAGAAGCTAGCATTGGCCATCAAGAGTGTGACTATCCCAAATACCATTTACTTGTGTAGTATACACAGGCTCATTTACCAGGAGGTACAGCTGTTTCCTGAATATTGAGCTACTCAGTCTCTCATCTCATCTTGTGGACCAGTCCTGCTGTACCCATCAGCAGAGAAGTATTACTTCCAGAGTCTTCCGCAATGTTGCAAAACTGAGAAGTTGTTATATGGGGTTGAATTCTCACTTTTGGGGAACTGGTATGTGTCTGTAACAACCCTAGTTATGATGTAGTCTTAGAAATAGCTGTCCTCTCACTTTCACTGCTTGCCCCTTTGTAGAGCTTGTCACTCAGATATGCTTAATGCTGTCTCTCACCTTCAAGTAATCTGAACTTCTGGTCCTATTCAATATCCTGAAATTTAGGGGAAAAAATCTTTTTAACATTAACACTGCAGGCTTGCTTCAGGATATTTCCTATGTGTTGGGGTTTATCCCAGGCTAGGTTTTCCTTATGGTCAGAATTTTATGTACTGTAGAATTTAAATGAATCCTTTCGACAGGTGTGCTTCAACATTGGCTCTGATTCAGTTTTCTTTTTAATTTTTTCTTTTAGGATTGCAGAACAGTTGCTGGGGTGATTGATCTAGGCACAATGGAGATATTTCCCATCTTCAGAGCTATGCAAAAGGGCCTCATTGACCAAGACACAGGCCTTGTGCTCCTGGAATTCCAGGTTATCATGTTTGGCCTCGTTGCCCCTGAGACCAGTGAAAAGCTCTCTCTGGAGGAGGGCTTGGCCAGAAACCTCATTAATCCCCAGATGTACCAGCAGCTCCGGGAGCTAAAGGATGCAATATCCTTAATAAGCAGACTTACTGAGAGCAAAGGCTCTCTTTCTGTGATGGAAGCCATTGAAAAGAGAATAATCAGTGAGAGAGTTGGACTGAAAATTTTAGAAGCACACCTGGCTACTGGAGGTTTCAGTGTCTCCCCAAGTGAGAACTGTATTAACCTGGAAGAGGCTTTTCATCAAGGCTTCATTTCTACTTGGCTCCACTCAGTGTTAGAGTCTCACCTGAGATCATCCAAAAACCTGATAGACCCCAATACAGCTGAAAAAATCAGTTTACTAGATCTGATGCAGAGGTGTATTGTCCACCAGGAATCAGGGTTGAAATTACTGCCTGTCAAGCAATTGGCAGGGGGAATGGTGAGCTTGAAATCAGGCCGGAAAGTTAGTGTTTTCCGTGCAGTACAGGAAGGGCTAATAGATAGGCAGGTCACTGTCCGATTGCTAGAAGCTCAGCTCTTTGCTGGTGGCATCGTAGATCCAAGAACAGGACACAGACTTACAGTGGAAGAGGCTGTAAGACATAATTTGATTGACCAAGATATGGCCTGTGCTATTTTCATAAGGCAGCTTCAAACAGGAGGCATCATCAACACTGTCACAGGGCATAGAATGACAATAGATGAAGCACTGACCAATGATATGGTATCTGCTAAGATTGCCCTTGTAATTCTGGAATCCCTCTGGTCATTCATGGGGTTTTTGTGGCCTGAATCTGGGGAGATCCTCCCAATTACAGATGCCCTAAAACAAGGTATTGTGTCTACTGAACTAGCACATAAAATCCTTAGTAACCGACAGCATATTAAGGCTCTATTTCTGCCAGCAACCACAGAAATTTGGTCCTGGAAGAAAGTAATAGAAAATGGTGTCTTGGACAAAGATCTTGCCAATAACTTAAAATCAATTTGTATACCAGATGTGATGCCCCACATGCAATTAGTAGACTCTTCTGAACAAAACAAATTGAGCACTACTCCCGGAGCAGCACCTCCACCATGCAGCAAGAGCCAATCTGGGGACATAGCAAGCCATGATGAGAAGCTGTTATTTCAACTAATGACTCACAGCTATATTAACGTGCAGAATGGACAAAGGCTGCTTCTGTTAGATCAAGAACTGCTGGAGACTCTGTCATCTATAGATGAACATAAAATAAGTCCTTCAGAAGTGTTTGGAGTTGGGGATCAGAAAGTAGACACTCCTGAGGAATTGCAAGAATCAGCTAATGGGAATATTACAGAAACTTTCAGTGATGGACTCACTCTGAGGCCGTGTGAATTCCAGTTTTCATCTCAGAATGAAGAATATCCCAACCAGGAAGATTATACTGAAGCAAAAGGCAGAAAGACCATTGTAGGAGGAAAATGTTCTTCTATAGAGAACTCTGAAAAGGATCTGTTTGTAGAACAAAAAATTATTAATGCAAATATTGACACTTTGAAGGTCACAAAAAAAGTCAATTTAGAGTTACAAAGGCAGTTGTTTGGTACTAAAAATGAAGACCAAACAGAAATATCTACCAGAGAAAATGTCAGCAGAGAACTCCTGATAGTACCTCCTAAGGAAGTGGAAGGTGGGCCCTTGGAGATTGACAGAAACCTTTCTTTTGAAACACCAGCGGAAGAATGGCGGACTCCCAGAAATATTTTCTTTCTGTGTCAGAGAGAACAAGCAAAGGCACTTAAGACTAAATATACTCCAAGTGAAACTGGAAGACCTCTCCTAAGGTCCCAAAGCAAAAATTCACAAGTTCAGTCAGAGAAGTCTCTGGGTTTTAAATCAGAATTGAAGTGGGAAGATGATATGAATATTCATTCTTTGGAAAAAGAGAAAGTGTTAAATAAATCACTTTTGACTAAGGGTGACCATAAACAAAGCCAAGAAGGACACAGCATTGCAGACAATAAGATGATGATGTTAGAGAAGACTGATACACAAGATAGTGGCAGGGCAATTTCCCTGTCATGCAGTTCTCCTTCAGAGCTGCTTGAAGAAGCTACCTTAAATATATTATCTGCACAGCTACTAGATGGTGGTATCCTTCATGAAGAAACAGGTCAGAAGCTCTTACTCAATGAAGCAATAGCTCAAGGTATCGTGTCCAGCCACACTGCTGTGAAACTTATGGGAAAACTGAACATGTTTCGGGGCTTCTTTGACTCTCAGACCTGCGAGTCTTTGACAACTGAAGAAGTGATCAATGAAGGTCTGATGGATGAGAAATTATTACATAATGTTCTCATGGCAGACAAAGTTATAAGTGGTGTCTTAGATCCCCGTACCCATACACTGTGCTCTGTAAAGGATGCCGTCACAACTGGAATTCTTGATAAGGAAACAGCCACCAGGATTTTAGAGGGGCAGGTGGTGACTGGTGGAATTGTTGACCTGAAACGAGGCAAGAAAGTTTCAGTAACTTTGGCCTCAAATCTTGACTTGGTGGACAGTGCTGACCAGACAGAGCTTATAAATTTGGAGAAGGCTTCTAAAGGCAGAGAAGCTGAAAAACTAGTTAGGGAGAAATTAATTGGTCTACAAATGGAAACAATAGGACTTATGGATCCTAACAACAAAGCCCCTTTAACAGTTGTGCAGTCCATTGACCAAGGTCTTTTGAAGAAAGAGGAGGCCATTTGTTTGTTGACAAAGCAAGTGGTAGATGGAGGTATCATTCACCATACCTCTGGGATGAGACTTTCTGTTGATAATGCCTTTAAACAGGGCTTGATTGATGAAGATCTAACTAAGCAACTCAAAAAAGTTGAAAACTTAAACCTCCATCACTTTTTTCATCCTGAAACAAAGGAAAGTGTTTCCCTCCATGAAGCCATAAAATTAAATCTAACTACCCCAGACTTGAAAAGAGAAATCCAAGAAAGTCAGGCCTTTAGTGAAAACCTTGTGGATCTTATTTCTGGCCAGAGATTGACTGTGGCAGAAGCTAACAAAGGAGGTCTGTTAACTAATAAAGCAGTACTATCTTCAGTAATGATGCATGGGGTTGTTGATCCTGAGAATTACAGAATTGTTCCCTATTCAGAATTGATAAAGAAATGTAAGATTGATATTGAATCTGGACAGAGATATCTAGAAGTAATTCCCTTCTCAGACATTAAGGATGGGGTGAGTGACAAAGTGATTCCATTATCAGAAGCAGTTCAGCTTGGGAAAGTAGACTTTGCATCTACACTGAAGGTTTTAGAAGCTCAGGCAAATACTGGTGGAATCATAGACACAGCCACAGGAGAAAGACTGACATTGGCATTAGCTATGGAACAGAAATTGATGGACAAAAACATGGCCAGAATTATTGCATCTAACCAGATGTTAAATGGAGGAATTGTTGACATATTTAATGATAAGAGAGTGACTTTAAAGGAAGCTGTTGAGAAAAGATTTATCAGTCCTGAACTGGCAACGCTGATCCAAATAGATACTTTCAAGTCCAGTGACCACCAAGCTCATATGGAAAAGCAAAATCAAATTGAAGTATGTGAATTGCAGACTGAATATCTAAGAAAGAAAATATTAATTTCTTATAATCAGACTGCTAAAATGAGTTGTGATAAAGGAGAAAGCAAGAGTGCCTTGCAAATTGAAAGTCAGTTTGCACGAGGGGAGGATAAAGTAAGAGATTCTGATGGGAAGCAGATAAAAGAGAGCAAGGAGATTTCATTAGAGCAGTTGGAGGACAAAGACCACGATAAATGGGGAGCTTCTGCAGATGCTAAAGGGTCTGCCAGCGTCTTGAGTCCTAGTAATCTTAAAGGTAAATCCCTAGACCAAGTTTCAGTGCCACATCCCCACTCAGCAGTTTCTGATTTTAGACTCAAAGAGGTAGCTAGAAATAATTTGGGAGAAAATACAAATGAAGAGCATAAAAAAGGAGTGACACACATAGAAACTGTAACTCATTTGAAGCAGCCTAACTCAGGTCTAGACAAGGCAGAAGCAAAAGAAAATCAAAGGGAAATGATTTGGGAAGTACAAGAATCAAATTGTAAAGCATCAGACAGATTGCTGAGTGAACAACCACTGAATATCAGAGTGACAAGTGAGAGAGAGAAGAGAGAGATGATTGTCAAAGAAAGTGTGAGGCCATGCAGACCAGCAGTTCTTTCAGAAGAAAAGTTGGATCAGGAAATGACCAGAAGTGAAAGGGAGAAAGAATCTGATAGAGAGACAGGGTTTTCTGTTACTTGTAAAACTGAAGACTCTTCTTCCCAAGTGACACCAAAAGGAATTTCTGTAAAAAATCAAGATACTTTGACATTCTTCAGCTCTGCACAAGTCAGTGAAGAGGAAGTGAAAAATGTAAACCTCTGCTTGACTTTAAAACCAGGAGAAATTTTACATCAAGAACTTACTAGTGGGGCCCAGAGTCATCCGTTCTCTTTTATGACCCCAAGACCTGAAGGATTTCATTGCCAGGTATCAGTTATAAAAGCCCAAGTTACAGATACACCCCAAATTTCCAATACAAATAGGACCACCCAGGGAGCCTCCAGTCAGGAGACCAACTATTATCAAGATTCCTGTGTTACTTCAAAGACTACAGAAACCAAAGATCTGATTTTCCCATCTAAAGAATGTAAAGAAACATCATACCAAGAAGTACCTTTTGTTTCAAGAAAAGTTCTTAAATTTGAAGAAATTATTGTTTCCAAAGTAGATCCAGAAGAAGTCAGTTATCTAAAATCATCAGACAGAAAAGATCTTCATCATCAGAATAGCAAAGGTGATCGTGAACACTGTGGAACTCTCAAATCTAAAATGGCAACAACTCAAGAAACAAATGGAGAGAAATTTCTGGAAATGACAAACCCTATTTTTACAGATCCAGAAGCAGGGTCCCCTGAAGGCATACTGATTCAGGGAGGTCCCACAGTCTTAGTTACCCTTCTTCCAGAGAAACTACCCAAAGAGGTGTCCCAGAAAGAAAATACAGGGCAACAGGATTCTGTTATTAGTTCTACCACTTTGGAGACCAGTGAAGAAACAACACTGTCCCTACCATCATGTTCTACAGTGAAGGTGGATATGATACCACAGGAAAAACTCAGGGAGGGCCTTGGCAGTAAACCGACTCCCTTCACGGATATGCTTCGGGGAAAGGGGAGTGATGGTGTAAATCCGGAGCCTCTCAGAGCAACTCAAGTAAGTCTCCCAGAGGCATGTTTGTATCTTTTTTTTTTTTTCTTTTTAAGATATAACTAGTTTGATGTTAAATTCTTAACTGGATACAGAGTTCACAAATGTATAGTTAATGTATGTATACATTTTAGGGCCCTAGTTTGTTCTCTAAAATATAACTTAGTGTAACATCATCTGTAATTTAGTTGTTGGTAAATTAGGCATTGGCTCTGATTGTCTTAAATTTACAAGAATTTTTTGTTTTGTTTATTTTGTGGTGCTGGAGATGGAGCCCAGGGCTTGCTAGGCCAATGCTCTATAACTGAGTTCCATCCCCAGCCCAAGAGCTCTAAGTTAGAAACTACCATTAGAACTAACTTGAAAAATTAGGATGATGGTACATTAAATAGCATATAGCTTTTGGAAGTATTGCTAAAATGATGCTTGTCAATTGATAATTATGAGCTTTTACTTCTGAGGATATTGATAAAATTACTTTTGTCTGTTGATTTGAAATAACTCAGACAAAATAACATATTTCATTTCATTCTGTCTTATGTGTAGTAAAAATTGTTTTTTTCTATTTGTCTAACAAGAAATGCTGCCTGCTTTAAAAGTGGGAGTTAAAGGAGAATGACAGTACTGAGTTTTCCATTTGGTTCCACAGAATGTGTTTAACCGGCAACTCTGTTTAGAACATGATGAGAAGCTGGTATCCTATTTGTCTCTGCTACGGGACATTGAAATGAGGACCAAACAGATTCAACCTTTAGAGCTTAACCTGGTAGAACTACAGGATCTGCTGTGTCAGGCCAAGGTAGGTTCCCAGAGACTTCCACAAGCCACTGACTTCAAGGTAGTTGTCTCCATCTTCCTGGATTTCAAGGTTTAAAAGAAACTGCTTAGCACTCCATTCCAGGGCAAACAGTCTCAGACCCTTGATAGATAATTGTGGCCTGGGTTTGAACAGATTAAGTAGAATTTATAATGGAGAGACTTAAATAGACTTTGGATAGGCATTTGCTATATACATGATCTTGGGTTGAATGAGACGTTCAAAGGCAGAATGATTGGTCAAGAAATTGTTGCAGTAATTCAAGTAAGCAATGTTTAAATCTCTGTTATTTCCCAAAACTCCACCAAGAGATCAGGAGAATGCATTCTTTTTAAATACATAAACTTACAAGGAAAAAGAGCAAGAGAGAAAAAAGCGGCACTAGAATTTCAAAGTGAGAAAGCAGATGGATGAGGCAGTAACTACCTCAGCAAGTGGGAGAAAACCAGGATCTAACTGTGCAATGGAAGAAGCTAGGGTACAACTTAACTCACACAACAAAACTCCCCATAACACGCCCCCTCTGTAGCACCAGAAAGCAGAGATGAATATGGATATGCAAAGAAAGTTGTAGGCAGTTTAAAGTCTAAGATGCAATTAGACCCTCATATTTCCAGGTTATTTCACTAGCCTAGCAAGTGTGCATGCCCTGCCTTAAGAGAAGAGGTTTATCCTCTGAAGAACGTAATCAGAGTGTCTCTAGACAAGGCACAAAGCCTCAATTGCAGGCAAGGATTCCATGCTGAGATCAGTAGGATCGACTGAAAGTTTGCATATTGACTCTTGAGCTTCATCTTCCTTCACCTGATTTCTTTGACAGGCTTATGGGGAAAGACATGATGGTACTGATGAGAATGTTTTCCTAAGTGTCTAACCCAACCCCATGACCCTTAGTGAAGACTATAGTCAGCAGACCCACCTCTGCATGTAGTTTGTTGTCAGCCTTTTAAAGCATTATTCTCAAATGTGAGCATCCAGAAAGCTTCAAATACAAAAGAAGCTGAAACAAGGGAATAAAAAACAGTCTTAGAGGAAATACAGACTATTCAGGAAGAAAAACATTTAAAAACATCATTCCTTAAAATACCAAGAAAAGGGAACAGATTGAAAAAATACAACCAGGTATCTCTAAGAACAGAGATCTAAGAATACTCTCATTAGTACAAGATAATTACATTCTTCACCTATTCCCAAGAGTGTTTTATCTTTTGAACTATATCAATTGTATTTATCTTCCTGCTAGGCAAACCAGTATTTATACTTAACTTTTGTTAGAAAATCTGATTTTCCATTTCAGAAATAAAGTCAACTATGTTTATATTTCAGGAATTTTGGTTGTGTTTTTTTTTTTTTTTTTAAATACTTGGGGGATTGAATCCTGGGGCTACTCTACCACTGAGCTATATCCTCAGCCCCTTTTATTATTTGACACAGGATCTTGCTGAGTTACTTAAGGTCTCACTAAATTGCTGGGGCTGGCCTCAAACTTGTAATCCTCCTGCCTCAGCCTCCTGAGTTACTGGGATTACAGGTGTGCACTGTCATGCCCAACAAGTTTCAGTTGTTTTGCTTTGTTTTCTTGTAATTAGTAATACATGACAGTAGAATGCATTTATGCACTTTGATATATCATACATAGATGGGATATAATTTCTCATTTTTCTGAGTGTACATGTTTGGTCATGAATTCAAATATATACATAAAGTAATAATGTCTGTTTCATTCTACTATTTTTCTTATCCCCATATCTCCTCCTCTCCCATCCCTTCTCTCTACCTAATCTAAGGTAACTCTATTATTCTGTATTGCCCCCACCCCTGCCTTATTGTGAATTAGCATCAGCATATTAGAGAAAACATTTGGCCTTTGGTTTTTGGGGATTGGCTTATTTCGCTTAGCATGATATTCTCCAACTGGCAAATTTACTGGCAAATTCCATAATTTCATTTTTCTTTAAAGCTGAGTGATATTTCATTGAGTATATATACCACATTTTCTTTATCCATTCATCTATTAAAGGATATCTAGGTTGGTTCCATAGTTTAGCTATTGTGAATTGAGCTACTATAAATATTGATGTGGCTGTATTACTGTAGTATGATAATTTTAAGTCCTTTGGGCGAGTTTCAGTTTTTTAACAACACCAGGAATCACTGGTCTCAGAAAAGACAAAGAAGAGACTTCAGGGAGAAGTGTCAGCAGTATTAATCAGTGCAGGGAGACTGAGTCTATTGCACATTAAAGAGAGAATTGAACACCTGAAAGTCATTGGTGACCTTGATCAGAATAGATTCAATGGAATGGTAAGATACAAACAAACAAAATAAATGGGAGGTTGAAAGGTGGGAATAATTATTGTAGATCATTCCAGAAGCTTTGAACTACAAGTATGGAAAAAGAATAGGACCCAGGCTAGAGCAGATAGACTGATAGGAATATTTTGAATGGATTTTTGGATTGAGGAGAAAGAATCAGTTAAAACTAGGCATGGTAGTACAGGTTTATAATTCCAGTGACTCGGGAGGCTAAAATAGAAGGATCACAAATTGAGGACAGCCTCAGCAACTTAGTGAGGCACTGTCTCAAATTAAAAAAGGGTTGGGAATATAGTGGTAAAGTGCCCCTGGGTATAATCCCCTGTGCCAAAAGGGGGGGGGGAACCAATGGGAAAAAAGGAAAACATGAAGTTGGAGGAGAAAAGAAGTGATAACTGGTAGAATCAGGACCCTAAAAATAGAAAGAAAGTTTTAAAAGGAAGAAAGAGTCACTCACTGAAATTGGAGGCTAAGAGTGATCATAGGACTGGAGTGACAGAGAAGACAGAGAATGTGAAGGTTTACCAGTTCTCTCTAAGTATCCAGAGTGTGGCCTTGGTACAGTAACTAAAGGGAAAGTGAGGCAGTGCCCTGCAAAACTACCAGGCATGTCCACAGCTTATTGCTGGTTTCTCTGTTGAAGATTACAATATTATGGACTAGAAGAGTGGAAAGGTTGGTTTGAGTATTTTTCTGATCTTTGGTTTTGCCCTCTTGCAATTTAGAGTAGAGGAATCACCACTGTGATTGACTGACTTTGTAGTATACTAATTCTGCATACCAGCTTCCTGGGGAAAGATGTAGTGATAAAGACAGCAATTTGTAGTGGAGGGAGCTGTGCTCTGAGTCAGGAAAAAATCCAAATCCTGGCTCTGCCAATTACCAGCTCCAGCTGGGTGACCTTGGCCCAAGAAAGTTCACATTGTAAAGTGCTGAGGCATCTCTTTTGTAAATCCAGAATAATAATGTCTGTTCTGCCAACCTCATGAATTAGTGATCGTGAGAACCATAAGTGAACATAAAAAAAATTTTTCAAAGCCCTAAATTCTATCTAGACATGAGGCAAAGGAGGAATGTGTTTGCAGCTAATTCTCAAATGGTAAGTCTTGATTTTGGTAACTCCATTTTATTCCTTCAGGTATTAGATGAGGAGCTAAAGGATCTGTCTGCCTTGGTGAGTCAGGAATTGGAGTGTGTGAATCAGATTATCATCAGTCAGCCTCAAGAAGTCCCTGCTCAACTGTTGAAGGCACTAGAGAAAGATGCCAAGAATCTTCAAAAGTCTCTCAGCTCTGTGAGTGACACTTGGAGTTCCAGACTGCTCCACCTCCAAAATGCCATGGAAATGAAAAAGGTAGGTCATCATCATCTCCTCCTCCTCCTCCTCCTCCTCCTCTTTCTCTCTCTCTCTCTCTCTCTCTCCTTCTCCCTCTCCCTCTCCCTCTCCCCCTCCTCACAAAGACTAGACAATCCTGGAGAGTTTATAACCTGATTTGCTGTTTATTACTTAGGCTTCAGTGTTAAATCAGCACATGCAACTAGAAGGCAAACTTCGGGGTCTGAGAGCTTGGGTTGGCAATACCAGTCTTATTCTGAACAGCAAAAGATATGACAGTGAGACAGATATTGACAGCCTGAATCACTCTCTCCAAGAGTATGAGGTAAGTTTTCTACCCATTCCCAAAAATGTTTTATTTTTTGTCCTTTGAGTTTTATCAGTTTTATTTCCTGCTAGGCAAACCACATCTTTTTTAGAAATAGTTTCAGAAATAGAGTCAACTATGTTTAGTTTTTAAAGTTACCACATCCCTGTAGCTTCAGTGATTATGATCATTTCTCCTTTCATCTATCTGTCTGTAGGGTGAACTATTACCAGTTTTACCTCTTCTTTATAACTAACATCTAGAATCTGTCCCTTGTTTCTCTTTTGCCCAAGACCTAATCCTGGACACACACACACATATACCAATTTCAGGAGAATATTGATCAGTAACCTAGAGCATGAATTGGCAGACTTTTTCTATAAAGGTTCAGACAATACATATTTTGGTTTTGCAGCACAGATTTAGCCAGAGGGATATAGTTTGCTGACCCTCTGATCTAGGGAGATGTTTTTCTTCTTTTAAGTTACAAATTAATTGATTCCTTTTATCAGTCAGTGTGAGAAAAGACTATGAGATACATATAATCAGAGAGATTTCCCCCAATATTGTTTGATTTTGTAAAGATTTTGTAAGATAGTGTTCACATGAGTTTTTCAACCCATCTTAAAGAGAGATGTCCTTCTTTTGAAACTCTTTAGAAATTCAGAAGGAACTAGAGTTGTCCCCTCCTCCTTTTCTGTCCTTTCCTCTTTCCCCAATCTTAAGAAAAGCAGACATAAAGGTTTGTCCATGATCAACCTTACATATAACCTTTTTTTATCCTTCTTTTATCTTTCAAGAGTTACCCTGCCTCCTAGGTAGTATAATGGTGCATGCCTATAATCCCAGTGACTTGGGAGACTGAGGCAAGAGGATTGCACATTTGAGGTCAGCCTCAGCAACTTATTGAGACCCTGTCTCAAAATAAAAAGGGCTAGGGATATAGAGCAACCCTCGGTTCAATCCCCAGAACAACAACAGCAACAAAAAAAGTTAGTTACCTGCCTTTTCTTTCATACCCTTTATCCAGAGATATCACTGGGGGAGAGAAAAGTGGACAGGCTTTATCTGTTCATTAAGATCTAATAAAGAAGCAGGGAATGAATTCCTATTATATTGAGATGTGAAAACAAATCTCATGCACTGGTACTCTCCCCTAGTTATAGGTTCTTCCAGTTCTCTTAGGAAGAGAATGGTAGTCAAGGTTGTTTCCTGAACCCATATGCCCGCAGATGAAGAAAGCATTCTCTTATCATAAGTATCCAAGATGCCCTTCTGCCTGCTCTCTCAGATCAATAACTCTCAAGATTCAGTGTGATAGAGATAAAAACATCTTAAATGTTTTGATTGCATCCAATATAACAGTGAACAATCACTAAATGTTTGGGGAAAGATTGCATGTTTTTGATTATCTGAAAGCAGATGACTTTACTGTTTGGACAGTGTTTATTACTTTAAGGGAGTGAAAATAAGAAAGTCTGACTATAATCCTTCACGGTTTAAAATATATAAATGGCATTGTTTAAAAATCAAGTTTTATGGTTCTGGAGCGGTGGGGTGCTTGCCTACACATGTGAGGCACTGGGTTTGATTCTCAGCATCACATATAAATAAGTAAATAAAATTAAGGTCTATTAACAACTAAAAATATTTTTTAAAAAATCATATTTTAATGAATCGCAAGTAAATTTTATGTTCTTTTAGTACTGGCCTATCAGTAACTCTCTGTTGACAAATCCAGATAGATATTTGAACCTAAGAAAGTACAATTAGATGCATCTTAGACTAGAAATTCATGTTATATATTCTAAAACCTTTTTAAAAATCATATGTATTTTGGATTAGTAGTAGTGTGATTCTGTAAGCATAAATAATTGTTAGCTTAGTATTTGGAAATTAAGGTCCAATAAAGGAAACATGATTTATGAGGAGTTGGAAAGACAGAAAGTGAGAGAGACTTCCAGTGCTAGTTTGACTGTAGTGCCAGTTGTAAAAATAAAGGAAATTAACCTTTCTTTGATTCTTTTAAGTCTTTGATTTTCATAGAAGAATAGAAGGTTTATTTATTTGTTTGTTTTTCCCTTTTCCTGCTTGCCTTAGGATTTGAAACAGCTCATGGTTGAAAGGAAATCTCAGCTGGATGATCTTGCTTTTGATATTCAGTTCTTTATCTCGGAGCATGCACAGGACTTGTCCTCTCAGCAGAATCGACAGATGCTGAGGCTTTTGAATGAACTGCAGAGGTCCTTTCAGGATCTTATGGAACAGACTACAGTGCAGACGAATGCCTTGCAGGGCCATCTTCACCAAATGCAGCAGGAAACCTGGGTTAAGGTCAGACTGAACCAGCAGCTGGGCTCAGCTTGTCTTTTGGGATGTCCTCTGTTTTGGGGTTTTCTGGCCAGCCTCCATGTATCAATGATTGCAGGAGCCTGGAGTTAGCAATTTTGAAATTTCTTGTCATTCAGGCCTATTTGGTTCTGATTGAGGAGGCAGCTGTTCCAGCTCTTTTCTTACCACATTTTTGGTTTTGTGTGTATGAGAGAATTTATGTGTTTATGTGTGATTTCATGTGCAAGTGTTCTCATTTTACTGAGATGCTACTGTCACTGTGTCTCATTGTCTCTGACTTTCCAATAAAAATCACATAGCTAGCCCTTTCTCTCCATTACTTTCACCTTCATCATTCTTTTGAGGGCTCTGAAAAATATACAAAGACTCTGAGCTCTTAAGAAGAATGGTTCTGAAAATCAGTTTTATTCTAGGGCTTTCCATATGATTTCACAATAGATTTCTTTTACTATTTTCAAACAGCTGATAAGGACATTTTTATCAGAATATTAATTTTTTAACTTTTTTCAGAGTGTTAATTTTTTAAGCACTTTTGAATTATTGTTTTCTGATGCCTTTACTCATGCTAAAGTGCCCAATGCTTATTTAGTCAATCATGAGAAACAGTGTATTTTAAAAAGAAAAAATCTAACTACACTACTCTCTGCCATTCAAATCCTCTTCTTGTAAAGTTCAAACTCATCATAGTTTCATTAGTAGTAACATTATAACCTTCAAATACCTCAAATAGTGTGTTTATGATTTTTCTTTTTTGATACTGAGGATTGAACCCAGGAACGCTCTACCATTGAGGTACATCCACAGCCCTTTTTAGTTTGTTTGTTTGTGTGTGTGTTTGTTTTTGAGACAAAGTTTCACTAAGGGCCTCACTAAGGTGCTGAGGCTGGCCTCAAACTTGTGATGATCCTACGTCAGCCTCCTAAGTTACTAGAATTACAGGCATACACCACCACATCCAGCTGTTTATGGTATTGCAACTGCTTGAATAATAAGTTGGGATATAGCAAGGTGATATTAGAATTGTCATTATAATCAGAGATTGTATCTCAGGGTCTCTGTTTTAAAATATTGTGCAAAATGTAATTGAGCTTTTGAGTCAGACTTAAAAGAAATTAGGTTAATCAGTGCCATATATTCCCAACTTTTAAACTACTACTTAGTTGTTTAAACTCTATTGAAATTGAAATAAAACCCTAATGAAATGCTTAAGGTTACCTCCTAAACCTGAACATGTGCAATGCCCTCCCGTAGTAATTTATATAGCATGGTGTAGCATGTGGTAATTAATGAAGTAATTGGTCTGATCCACTTTAAGACCAAGCTCAGGTTCAGATAGGCCTATGATAGAACTGCATGTGAACATTCTCCCAGAGCATGAAATTAATTACACATTGTCTATTAACCTTGTTATTGTCAGAAATGCTCTGCTTCTTTCTATATTTGCCCTGAATGTGTGTGTATGTCTCTGTGTTAACTTGTTTGCTTTGCTTTTTTCAGATTCAGTCTGCACCCATCCTAACCCATGAAGATCCCGTTTTACAGCTGAAGAGCTCTTAGGAGTTCTCTTCCAGAGCCCTTCTATTTGTCTTAAAGAGGGGGAGAGAGGGCCAATTTGGGCACCTGTTTGTAAGTGCAGGTGACTAAAATGCCATCAGAAGGCAAAAACTGGTGGAAAGTGGTTTTAGAAGGATGGTCAGGAAAACACATCATGCTCAATTGCTCAATCAGGTGCTTCAGTGTTGTGCAGCTGAGATGTGATCTGGGGAAAGGATCAGGCACAGAAACATATACCTTCTCTCTCCTTGGGCCTGGCTTTTTACCTGTGATAACCAGTGTAGACATCTAAAGGACTGAACTAGTTGCTATTTTGGGGGAGTTTCTTTCTCAAAATAGTTAAATTAAGCTCCTTATGCTTGACATTCAATCATTCTATTTAATGGGTCTCTACAGTTCTGAGACATTTGATTTATAAAGTCAGCTTTATTATTAAGAAGCTAAATTAGCTTATGAATTATCCAGGTCCTTTATTTTTCTTTCAATTCTAATTCTTGTACTTTTCCATGTTTAGACTTCATATATAGCAAATCCTCTAGTTCCAGAGGAGGAATAGGTCAGAGTCACTCATTTATTATCATCACCATTGTCATGTTTGGATTTCAATATTCTCAATTTCCAAAGGAAATCTGGCAAAGGATCTTCATATTCCAAATCTGAACTGAAAAGCACCTCTGTCAACTTGACCACTGGCCCAGATCAACACTGCCCAAATGAGGGGAGCTTCCTGAATATGATTTCTGTGCCTTTTCCCATTCTAGTCTTTCATCAACTTTTCCATCCTTAATCTATAACCTTCCTATTTTGCATTTCAGGGAATGGCATTTGTAAAATGGGAGTTATTAATTGTCTCTTGACTCCTTTGCATTTTAATTAGACTCTGCAGAAACAGCAAAGTACCTGTCATCAGAAATTGGAGGATCTTTGCAGTTGGGTAAAACAGGCAGAAAGGGCACTGTTGAGCCACCAAGGCAGTGCCTCCTGGCAAGATCTTTCTACTTTGCAGAAGAACCAAAGAGATTTGAAGGTCAGTGTGATTTCTGTTTTTTTTTTTTTTTAATTTCTTCAACAAATGTTTAAAAAGGCTTGCTATGTGCCAGGAACAGTACTAGTGTTCAGCATCAATGTTGAACAAACATCATGAAGCTCACAGGCTGGTGGGGAAAACAAAACAGTTACACAGATTATCACAAAAATGAACATCTAATTATTAACTGTTGAATGCAAAAAGGTAAAGTTATATATAAACTTATACCAAACAGACCCAGTCTAGTCTAGAGTATAAGAAAAGATTACCTTGATGAAATATCACTTAAACTGAGCAGTAAAAGACATGTAGGGTTAAGTTTATGAGGGGATGAGAGGAAGAAAACCTACTGGCAGAGGCTTATACATCAGTCTTATAGTGTGAGTGGGGTTGAACACAACATATTCAAAACTGAAAGACAGCTAGTTCAGCTGGGCTGCAAAGAACAAAAGGTGGCTTTCCAGACACAGTGGCACATGCCTGTAATCCCGTGACTCAGGAAGGTAAAGCTGGAGGATCACAAGATCAAGTCTAGTCTCAGCAATTTAGCAAAAGCCTCTTTCAAAATAAAAAATAAAAATATAAAAGGATGGGGGATAGGCACAATAACACATGCCTGTAATTCCAGCAGCTTGAAAAACTGAGGCAGGAGGGTTGGAAGTTCAAAACCAGCCTCAGCATCTTAGTAAGGCCTTACACAACTTAGTGAGATCCTCTCTATAAATAAAAAGATAAAAAGTACTGGGGGGATAGGATTGTGGCTCAGCGATAGAGCCCTTGCCTAGCACATGTGAGGCCCTGGGTTCAATCCTTAACACCACACAATAAATAAAGATATTGTGTCCAACTAAAAAATAAATATTAAAAAAAAAAAGTTTTGGGGATGTGGCTCAGATATTAAGCCCTTGTGTTCAATCCCTGGTACCATTTAAAAAAAAAAAAAAAAGACTGGGATATAGATCATATAGCTTAAAAAAAAAGAATGAAGAAAAGGACACAGTGAAAAATTAGGTGGGATCCATAAGGCCAGAGTGATAACCAAGAGAATACAATAGTCCCCCCATCTTGGGAGATATGTTTAAAGATCCAGTGAATGCCTAAAACTTCAAATTGTAGGTAACCATACATACTATGTTTTTCTTGTATATACATACTTAAGATAAAGTAGATGCAGCAATGGATTAATACCAATAATTAACAATAAAATAGAACATGTGTAACAATGCACTGGGATAAAGAGCATTACTACTCTTGTGCTTTGGGGCCATTATGTAAAATGAACCTTCTGGAAATATAAACACTATAACACCAGAACAGGTGATGTGATAACCAAGGTGGCTACTAAGTATATAACAGATGGCTCATGTGTACAACATGGATGCACTGGATGAAGGGATGATTCACATCCCAGGCTGGATAGAGAAGACATTGTAATTTTATCACATTACTCAGAATGGTATATAATTTAAAACTTATGAATGAATTGCTTATTTCTGAAACTTGCATAGATTTTTTTTTTGGGGGGGGGAGTGGCACACTTGACCACAACTAACTGAAAGCTCAGAAATTGAAATAGTGGAGAAGGAGGCCTACTGTATAAAAAAATACAACAAGCCTTAACTGTTAGAATCGTGCTAAGTAGCATGATTAGCATCATCACTTTGAGGATAATTCATTGCAAAATGAAGATCTCTGCTATTCAGCATATTTATGGGCAATCTCCTTTTTGTCTGCACTAAGTATTTGCTTAGAAAATTAAATTTAAAAATTTTTTTACATTTGTTTAAGGTATAAAGCTTATATAAATTATGGTCAGGGACTATATGTAGATATGTCATCCTAGCCATTCCATCTTAGCACTTTTAGAGGACTTGCAAGTACTAAAGTTGAAGGCTCTGCCATTCCTGTTTTCATGTGTTAAGGATTTACAGGATGATATTCAGAATCATGCCACCTCATTTACCACTGTTGTCAAAGACATCGAAGGGTTCCTGGAAGAGAATCATACCAAACTGAGCCCCCAGGAGTTGACAGCTCTTCGGGAAAAACTTCATCAGGCGAGGGAACAATATGAGGCTCTCCAGGAACGGACACGGGTGGCCCAGAAGGAGCTGGAGCAAGCAGTGACCTCAGCTGTACAGCAGGAGACTGAAAAGGTACCCTGACTGCTGTGATGTTTAATGTTTTTCCAAATGAAAATTTTGTGCCTACATAAAACATAAGAGACCTAGGTATGGTGGCACACACCATAATCCTGGCTTTTCAGGAGACTGGCAAGATCTAGGTCAGGCTTGGCAATTTAGACCCTGCCTCAAAATAAAATATAAAAATGGCTGCAGGGCATAACTCAGTGGTAGATCACCCCTGGTTCAATCCTCAGTACTGTTTTAAAAAAAAGATGAGGGGAAACTGCCTTCAGACAACTTAGAGTCATAAAAAGGGGCTGCTTCAGAAGTTGGTCTGTGAGCCAGTCTTTCTTTTTAAAAGAAACATCTAGAAGGACTTCAGAGCAGAAATGGTTAATAAAAACTGTATATTCCCCCCCCAAAAAAAGAGAAAAAGAAACAAACAAAAAACTTGCTATCTGTATTCTGGCTAAATGAAAGAATTTAGGGTATCATCAAAGGAGGAAAAAACAAAGAGTATGTTTCTAACAAGAATCTAGACTGGTGAACTAAGATATTAAAGAGAAATAACTATGGAGTTCTAGGCCACAAGCTATTCCCAGGCTGCCTCTGTAGTTATTATGTGAATTGTGGTGGCAGGAAAAAATCACACAGAGGGTAAAGTCTTGAGTGGTCTTCTGTCTCCCACTTAACACTGGCAGATAGATTGACTCCTTCATTCAGCCTTGTACTCTGACACTAATGAGGGATCAGGAAACATGGAAATTAGAAATAAGTTACCTGAAGATAAATTTTGAAATATATAACTTGGCTAACCTACTTAATTAATTAAAATATTTGAAGAGCCAGTAAATGGAATTTGAGAGGCAAATTTAAAAACTAACTATTCTGTTTGGCTGAGATAAAAATGGGAGAAGTCTGCTTTTCCTTTCAGGAAGAGCAGCCAGATTATTGGATGTGACCCTGCTATTTCTTATTCTACCAAGCCATTGTACGACTTCTGCATACATAGGAAGAATTCTGTTAAACCTTGCTGGGGTGGCAAGACTAAATGATCTCTTAAGGACTTTAAATCTTGGAGTTCCCCCTAACTTTTTTTTTCTTTAATAAAAAGATACAGATGCAATCTAGAGATTGTTTTAAATAATTATTCTCAACAGATTGTAGAAGATAGTAGTAATTCATTTTTTTATATACCAAGCATTAGAGTGTCTCTTTTTCTTTAGTATAACCCCCATATACCTTTACTTATCTGTGTTTTTATATTTGAGTATCTAAGGCCTTGTCACTGGACTACTTCTATGACTTTTAGAGTAAAGCAGCAAAAGAACTGGCTGAGAATAGGAGTAAGATTGATGCTCTCTTGGATTGGATGACATCTGTGGGACCATCTGGTGGACAGCCACAGACTAGTCTTTCAGGGATGGAGCAACTCTCTAGAGCTGGCCTGGAGAAAGGAGCCTTGGATACCACTGATGGTTACATGGGGGTAAACCAAGCCCCAGAGAAATTGGACAGGCAATGTGAGAAGATGAAGGTGAGGATGTTAGCTTGTCTTCACTATGCCAGAGGAATCTTTTCTGCCTTGGTGAAGGTATCACAATCTCTTGCCCCTGAATCCAGTGTCTTCTTTGATGTCTCAGTAGTTTTTTTTTTTTCTTTTTCTTTTTTTTTCTCAGTAGCTTTGATACTGTTGGCTGTTCCTCTTGAAATAATTTCTCCCTTGGTTTCCACAGCACTACTCTGCCTAATCATTCTGTTTTTTTCACTCTGTCTAGCTTTTGAAACAGTTATGCTTATAGGTAAATCCCAGGCCTTGTTCTCTTCTTTCAGAATATACTTTGCTTGGATAGTCTGGTAACAGTTCTGTTACCAGTCTCAATGATATGTATATTTCTCACCACTTCTGATGCCAGACCAGAGCTTCAAACAAATAGATAAATCCATCTGCCTCTTTAAGGCAGACTGAGATCACAATCACCTCAACCTAAAAATTAATTGTATTTCCCTTCCTATATTCCCACTTAATTGCCTGAATTAAACATCATCCTGGATTTACGTCTCTCATTCTCCTGTATCAAGTCCCATGCTTCCTGTCTCTTTCAAAGTTATCCACATGGCTTCATCTCCATTGAGATATTTCTAGTTTAGACGACTATCAACTTTCCCTTGTATTGTTTTAGCAGCTTCTGCTGGTCTCCTTGCCTCTTGCTTTTACCCTTCACACCATTCCCTATACTTTCTAAAATGCTATATCCCTGATTAACCCTTTTAATGGTCCCAAGATTAACTACAAATTCTTTAACATGCCTTACTGTTCCTAGTATCTCCTTCCTCAGGATCTGTTCCTATTTTGTGTTTTAAAACAAAGCAAAACCCCACAATTATGCAGTGGAATAGAAAAAAAAGATGGTCATATAAGCCTGTAGACATAATACATTACTAAAACAAAATACAAATTACCTGTCCTTTTTAGAAATACAGTTTACTTTCTATGTAATGAATTAATTTTCCAAGGTATTTCCCAGTAGAATCAATCTTCGTGGCATATGAGTTGACATGTTTCACAGTTAAGTATTTGTACTTTTATATTGTCATACATATGACTCATCCAGTTACTTACCCCTTGCATTGTCATAGATGGTTATTAATTGGGCTTTTGTATATTCTTGTAGCCTTAGCTCTAGTGAGAGCATTAAGTTCTAGTCACAGTTCTGACCTTTAGCTGTCTGCATGACTTTAGTAAGGACACGTAACATCTTTAGGTATTCACATATCTCATCTTTAATATGGGTATTGTCTACCTACAGTCACTTATTGAGATATAGGTAGAAATTTCTCTCTACTTCTGGATGTAGGCAAACAAATCATTTGGGTTTCCCTACTGATTATTCTTTATTTTGGGTGGTTATTCACCAGGCCCATCACCAAGAATTGCTATCCCAGCAGCAAAATTTCATTCTGGCTACCCAGTCAGCTCAGGCGTTCCTGAACCATCAGGGCCACAATCTTACAACCGAGGAACAACAGATGCTACAAAAGAAGTTAGGAGATCTTAAGGAACAATATGTAGCTTCCCTCGCACAGTCAGAGGCGGAGCTGAAGCAGGTGCAGACACTCCGGGATGAACTGCAGAAATTTCTTCAGGACCACCGAGAGTTTGAAAGCTGGCTAGAACGTTCTGAGAAAGAGCTGGAGAACATGCACAAGGGAAACATCAGCCCTCAAGCCCTGCCCTCCTTGCTGAAGAGGCAGGGAAGCTTCTCAGAGGATGTCATTTCCCACAAAGGAGATTTAAGATTTGTGACTATCTCAGGACAGAAAGTCTTGGACACAGAAAACAGCTTTGAGGAAGGCAAAGAACCATCAACAACTAGAAACTTAGTGAAAGAGAAGCTAAAGGATGCCACAGAAAGATATACTGTTCTCCACTCAAAGGTAAAGGGAAACCTGGCAGCCTTTGGGGAAACAATCATGGTGGCCCTCACACAACCATGGGTGGTTTCTAGAGCTCAAAGTAAGAACCCCAGAGTATGTAGGCAAGCAATATATAAACCACAGACAGAGGTTTTTCACAAACTATGCAAAAAATGCAGAATGTATAAGCCTGTGAACTAAGCCTGACCAGAGCAGTTTTGGGAATATGTCTCATATCAGTGGTGAAGGTGGAAGTACTCACTTTCTTGTATCCTGATCAGCATCTTTGGCTCCCAAGAGACATAGTGCAGGGAAATTTAAACCAATTGTACAGTCTTAATTTCTGGACAGGGTATCGAGAGTTAAGTCCTAATATTTTCTATCCAAAGAACTCCCTCTTCCACCTAAAGTTTAGAATCCAGTCAATTCTTAACTATTTTATGCTTTCTGCCAACATCTCCAGTTCCCAAAGGGGAACACTTTTTCAATCTATAAATCCTTGCAATGTACTGTTTATTTCTTTGGTGGCATGCCATTGAACTCATTACGTCTTCCTGGGTATTTAATAAGGTTGAGGTGAATAATATGAGGCAAACAATGAGGACCCCACTTGCAGATGATTGCTACCCATCTATCCAGAGTAACTGGAACAACTTATATGTGAAGTTATAATGAATTCTTTGTAGCAGAATTGGCCCAGGGAGCTGTTCTTTAGCTATATTACAGCTTTCCTTTCCTTTCTTTCTCTGGTACAGTGTATTCGATTGGGCTCTTACCTTAACATGCTGCTAGGCCAATATCAGCAATTCCAGAGCAGTGCTGACAGCATAAAAGCCTGGCTGCAGACTTGTGAGGCCAGTGTGGAGAAGCTTCTCTCAGATACTGTTGCCTCTGACCCTGGAGTCCTGCAACAGCAGCTTGCAACAACAAAGGTAAGCCTGGACCCACCTGAATGCTATCAAGGCCTTGTGTTGCGTGATTTAAACTGCCCAGATTAAAGGTGATAATTGGGATGTCTTGGACTAGATATCTAGAGTCCTAAACGCTTCATTCTCTTATCTAGGACTGTGGATTAACTGAGAATTATCCTAGAATGCTCCTATAGTTCTAGGTTCCTAGAATCAATTTCGATTACTCACCTAGATGTCTTTTTTCTTTCTTTCATGAACAAGCAGCAGCTACAGGAGGAATTGGCTGAGCACCAAGTACCTGTAGAAAAGCTCCAAAAAGTAGCTCATGATCTCATGGAAATTGAAGGGGAGCCATCCCTGGATCCTAAGCATGTTCAAGAAACTACAGGTATGAAGCAATAGTGCTTCCTTAATTCTAGTAAAAACCTCTGTTTGACAACATGTAGCACATTGTATCATACAAGTATCTGAAGCACTAGGCTAGGGGCTGAGGATATAGACACAAGTAAGCATAAATTCATCAAATTGCCCATCACCCAGTGAGCTTTATTCTTGCAGTATTGAGAAAAGACCTTTACGATCTGGCTTCACCCTTTTACCCAGGCATCTACCTTCTAGCCACAACCTGTTCCTTTTATTTCCCAAGCAACCTGATCATTTCTGCGTTATATTATCCCTGAAGTTCTTCCTATGTCTTAGCTGCTAACGTTTTTTCATGATGATAAACATGATGATGAAGTCTTGCTTATTTTTCGAGAAGCAGCCAAGGATACATCATGGTGACTATAATTAGTTACAATATATTATATACTTGAAAATTGCCAAGAGAGTAGATTTTAGTGTTCTCAAGACAAAAAGTGATAAATACATGAGGTAAAGTGTATGGTAAATAATTTGATTTAGCCATTCTGTAATGTGCGTGTATCTTAAAAACATCATTTGTATACCATAAATTTATACATATGTATAGTTTTTACTAAATATGTATATATAGTACACCATAAATATATAGTTCTTAATTGTCTTGAGAGAGAGAGAAAGAGAGGTAACTAAGAGATTACTTCCTTATAAAATCCTAACCACCATGCCCATTCCTTAAAAGAAATAAAAAATGAGAAATAATAATTGTTCCTTCTAGGCTTCTCTAAGACGTACTTCTCATACAAGTACAGCATTTATGACTTTGTTTTTACTTAGTTGTAATGTTCCTTCCTCGACCTGTTCTCTGTTTTAGAGTCTTAAGTTTGTAGAGAAAGAGACCTCATGTTCTTTTTAATCCTCAGCATCTGTCACAATTTCTGGTTCTTAGTACCAAATAACTAAAGCTTATTGAATTTACCTCCAAAAATAATGCACTTCAGGTATATTCCTTCATTTTTCTTAATGTTGATTATTATTATCATTAATATGTACAATTTAAATACATTATTTTTAGAAGCACAACCCAAAAAGAGTACCCACTCTTTCCTCTGATGGCCTTGATTTTCTAGATTCCATACTCAGCCACTTCCAAAGCCTATCCTGTAGCCTGGCTGAGCGTTCTGCTTTGCTACAGAAGGCAATTGCCCAGTCTCAAAGTGTCCAGGAAAGCCTGGAGAGCCTGTTGCAGTCCATCAGGGAAGTTGAACAGAACCTAGAAGGGGAGCAGGTGGCATCACCCTCATCAGGAGTCATCCAAGAAGCCCTGGCCAATAATATGGTAAGACCTATGTTCCAAGAGTTACTATAAACAATGTTTGCCATGTTCCATAATTACAATTTTGAAAAAGCAACAGGAGAAAAATATACATTCATAAATCTTCTAATAAGATTTAGAAGTGGCCATGCATGGTGGTGCATGCCTATAATCCCAGTGGCTCGGGGGGCTGAGACAGGAGGAGGATCACAAGTTGAAAGCATGTATGAGATCCTGAGTTTGATCCTCAGACCTAAAAACAAACAAACAAACAAAAAAAAAAAAAGGTATTTCTTCTCTGTTTCAAAACCACTGTTGAGCCTGATGAAAAGGTGATAACAAAGTCACCTGGAATGGGAAGAGAACTATGGGTTATAAGATAGGTAGCATTCTTCAGGTTCTGTTGCCATTTTTCTTTGCCTTTGAGGAAGTGAGCATGGAGTTATTAGAAGGTTATTAATCTGTGGATCAGGTATCCTAGAATACATGAGCCAAAAGCTGATAGGCCCTTTCTTGATGACAGAAATTGAAGCAGGACATTGCTCGACAAAAGAGCAGCTTGGAGGCCACCCGTGAGATGGTGACCCAGTTCATGGAAACAGCAGATAACATCACAGCAGCAGTGTTGCAGGGAAAGCTGGTAGAGGCAAGCCAGCACTTTGAGCAGCTCCAGCTTCAGCAGCAAGAAAAGGAGAGTACCCTAAAGAAGCTACTGCCCCAAGCAGAGATGTTTGAACAACTTTCCAACAAGCTGCAGCAGTTCATGGAAAACAAAAGTCGGATGCTGGCCTCTGGGAATCAACCAGATCAAGATATTGCACATTTCTCCCAGCAGATCCAGGTGAGTATATACCTGCCATGTTGGCAGAATAAAGGGGAGAGAAAGCTAAGGAGTGAACTAACATTTACTGAGCACATGTTGTTGGACAACACATATTGTTTATCTGCATTATTTTAGAGAATTATTACAGCCATCCTATAAACTATGTTATTTGTCCAGTTTTAAAAAGCGCTGTCTAGGACTAGGGTTGTGGCTCAGAGGAAGAGCACTCACCTAGCATGTGTGAGGCACTGGGTTCAATCCTCAGTACCACATAAAAATTAAAAAATAAAGGTATTATGTCCACCTACAACTTAAAAAAAAAGTTTAAAGGAAAAACACTGCCTAGATTTATTTTTCATTCATATTACATGTTCAGCCTAGATCAGCAGGAGTACTCTCAATTATCCTAACCACTCAAGAATGCAGGTTGATAGAGACTCCAACCTGACATAATAAGTACTGTTTCCCCTACATTCTCACCAACAATGTTTTAGCAAGCTCTCGAAATTCTGCCAGTCTGATAGGTATGACATGGCATCTAAATTTGGTTCTAATTTTTGTTTCTCTTACAAGTGATGTTGAATTTATTTTTATACATTTAGGTATCATTTATTTGTGAACTGTTCATGTCTTTTCACATTTTTCTAACTAGTATTTTAGTCCTTTTTTTATATTTGAATCTTTTTTTAAAAAAAATTTTTTTAGTTGTAGTTGGACACAACATCTTTATTTCACTTGTTTCTTTTTTTATGTGGTGCTGAGGATCGAACCCAGGGTCTCATACGTGCGAGGCAAGCACTCTAGCGCTGAGCCACAACCCCAGCCCTCAAAATTTAATTCTAAAGTATGAGTCAAGTTTGTCTTTTCCCAAAGATCTGTCTAGTTGTTCCTACTACCATTTATTGAAGAGCCTGACTTTTCCCTAGAATTGAGAAGCCGTTTTATCATATACTGAATTTCCATATATATTTGAATCATCTTCTAGATTTTCTTTTCTTCTTTTTTTATTTTTTAAAGTTGTTGATGGATCTTTATTTATTTATTTTTATATAAATTTTTTATATATATATGATAGCAGAATGCATTACAATTCTTATTACATATATAGAGCACAATTTTTCATATCTCTGGTTGTATACATAGTATATTCACACCAATTCATGTCTTCATACATGTACTTTGGATAGTAATAATCATCACAATCTACCATCATTAATTACCCCATGGCCCCTCCCTTCCCCTCCAACCCCTCTGCCCTATCTAGAGTTCGTCTATTTCTCCCATGCTCCCACTCCCTATCCCACTATGAATCAGCCTCCTTATAGCAAAGAAAACATTCGGTATTTGGTTTCTTGGGATTGGCTAATTTCACTTAGCATTATCTTCTCTAACTTCATTCATTTACCTGCAAATGCCATGATTTTATTCTCTTTTATTGCTGAGTAATATTTCATTGTGTATATATGCCCCATTTTTTTTTATCTATTCATCTATTGAAGGGCATCTAGGTTGGTTCCACAGTTTAGCTATTGTGAATTATGCTGCTATAAATACTGATGTGGCTGAATTTCTGTAGTATGCTTAGGAAAACAGAGACGCTGCGTATTATAGAAGAAAGGTAGGCCCTAATCTCCATCATGTGGGATTAGGCCCCAACTTCCTTAATAAGACTCCTGTAGCACAAGAATTAAAATCAAGAATCAATAAATGGGATGGACTCAAACTAAAAAGCTTCTTCTCAGCAAAAGAAACAATTTGTGAGGTGAATAGAGAGCCTACATCTTGGGAGCAAATCTTTACCCCTCACACATCAGATAGAGCACTAATCACTAGGGTATATAAAGAACTCAAAAAGCTAAACATCAAAAAAACAAATATCCCAATCAATAAATGGGCCAAGGACCTGAAGAGATACTTCTCATAAGATGATGTACAATCAGTCAACAAATACATAAAAAAATGTTCATCATCACTAGCAGTTAGAGAAATGCAAATCAAAACCACTCTAAGATTTCGTCTCACACCAGGTGAGACCAAAGGTCTTTTCTTCTTCTTTTTTTTTAAATTTTATTTATTTATTTATTTATTTAGTAGTTGTAGATGGACAGAATGCCTTTATTTTATTTGTTAATTTTTTTGCGGTGCATGAGGATTGAACCCAGTGCCTCATGTGTTCTAGGCAAGCGCTTTTCCACTGAGCTACAGCCCCAGCCCTAGATTTATTTTCTTTCTTTCTTTCTTTCTTTCTTTCTTTCTTTCTTTCTTTCTTTCTTTCTTTCTTTCTTTCTTTCTCTCTTTCTCTCTTTCTCTCTTTCTCTCTCTCTTTCTTTCTAATTTACTTTCTTTCTTTCATATATATATATATATATATATATATATGAGAGAGAGAGAGAGAGAGAGAGAGAACTGAGGACTGAGGACCGGACCCAGGACCTTGCACGTGCAAGGCGAGCACTCTAATGCTGAGCCATAACCCCAGCCCGAACCCTAGATTTTCTTTTCTGTTTGAATGGTATATCTGTTTATGTGCCATAGTATACTTCTTTTAAATATAGGGGCTTTCTTTTATGTTTTAGTATCTGGCAGGGCTAGTTGTCCTCGTTTTTTTTGTTTTTTTCCAGGACTTTTCTTTTTTTGGTATTGTGGATTGAATCCAGGGGCACTTTACCACTGAGCTATATCCCCTGTGCTTTTTATTTTGACAGGATCTCACTAAGTTACTTAGGGCCTTGGTAAGTTGCTGAGACTTGCTTTAATCTTGAGATCCTCCTGCTGGGCATGGTGGAGCACACCTGTAATTCCAGCGACTCGGGAGGCTGAGGGAGGAGGATTTCGAGTTCAAAGCCAGCCTCAGCAATGGTGAGGTGCTAAGCAACTCAGTGAGCCCCTTTCTCTAAATAAAATACAAAATAAGGCTGAGGATGTGGCTCAGTGGTCGAGTGCCCCTGAGTTCAATCCCCAGTACCAACAAAAAAATCTTGAGATCCTCTTGCCACAGCCTTCCAAGTTGCTGGGATTATAGGCATGCACCACCACATGCAGCCAGGATTTTTCATAGCTAAATTATAAATTTATTTTTCTGTGTAAACTTTATAATCAGCTTTATTACTTCTAAAGAAAAAGACTGTTGATATTTTTATTCAAGTTGCAGTAAATATACATTCATATACACACATATTTATATATACATCTTTATGGCTGTCCTTTGTGTCTTTCAGGAATGCTTTGTTTAGGTTTTATATGTTTCTTGTTACTTGATGAATAAGATTGAACCTTTTTATTTATATTGTAAGTGAAATTTTCATTCTTGATTTTTATGTGATTTTATACCCTGTGTCCTTATTACTTCATTGTTCGAATCATATAATCGATTCTCCTGGATTTTAGAAATATACTTTCATATATAATCTGTAAATACAGTTTAACTTCTTCTTTTTTAGTTCTTATGCCACAAATTGTCTTCCATTAATTGTATTGACTAACATCAAAAAGTAGAGTGTTAAATATTAGTAGAAATAGTGGGCTTGCTCCATGTTATAAAGAGATTGTGAAAGCTTAGAGAAATTTAGCGGCTTAAGATAATAAATGAGTAAGTGGTATAGATTGAATTTCAGATCTTTTTGACTCCTAAAACCTTCATTCTTTTGACTCTGTCATGCTTCCTTCCAAGTCTTCAAACATTTCTTTAAAGGAGACAAGAGTTTTTGTAATTCTCAGCCACTCTCCATTGGGTTGGAGAGGTTAATATTTTGATCTACCAGTTGACTTAACAAGCATGACTCTTGCCCTCTCCTTTCCTACAGAGTAAGGTGAATTTTCCCTAGATTTTCGGCTATCTTTTATCTTTTGACCATATTTATTTTCCAGGGTCAAAGAACTTAATACATTTTTCTTGTTTGCTTGATAGGAGCTCACTTTGGAATTGACAGACCAACAGGAGAACCTGGATACTCTTGAACACTTGGTCACTGCACTGGGCTCTTGTGGCTTTGCACTGGACCTGTCCCAACACCAGGGTAGGGTACAGAACCTCAAGAAGGACTTTGCAGAGCTACAGAAAACAGTCCAAGAAAGGTGAGGGTTGTTTTTTTGTTGTTGTTTGTTTTTTTTTTTTTTTTTTGGGCTGTGTGGTAAAATGATCTTCTGTTCCCTCCTGCTTTACCAGAAAAGATGGCATCCAGAACTCTGCCACTGAGCATTGGCCAGAAAGTGCCTTTTTAAGGCAAAGTTACACACTCCACTTGATGCTTAGTAGTTTTTCTATTTCTAATGAATTCCTTTTCAATAACGGGATGAGTTCCTACTCTAGATGACAGAAAGCCCACGTCCCTGGACCAAATAGAACAAATTCAGGGCAGTAAATAGGAGTATGACAGAATTTGAAATAAAGAGAAAAATTATAGTAGACTTCCTAGACATAATTAGGGGCTATATTTGCACTTCCCATGCTTGTTTGAACCACATTAGATTGCTCTTCTGGAGGAGTGTCCAGATATTTCTTTCAAGGCAAATAGGAATTATATGATGAAGGTTGACTGATTTTAGCTCACTATTGAAAAACAAAGATTCCCTATTAGAAAACTTATAGGTATCAGAGCATGAACAAGACTTTTTTTTTTTTGTATCAGGGATTGAATTCAGGAGTGCTTAACAGGCAGCCACATCCTCAGCCCTTTCTATGTTTTGTTTTAAGTCAAACACTAAGTTGCTTATGGCCTCACTAAATTCCTGAGTCTGGCTTTGAACTTGTGATCCTCCTGCCTCAGCCTCCTCAGCTTCTGGGATTATAGGCATGTGCCACCACTCCCAACCATGAACAAGACTTCTTATCTTGGTTTAACCATATATATCTTGATCATATATATCTTTAGCCAAATATAATCTTTATTTACTCAGTGACTGCCTTAGTGACTAGAGGAAAGCAGTTGCTCCAACCAATACTAAGCAACAAGTTATGCAGTAAAGGGTTTGAAAACAAAGGCCACGAAAGCTTTGTTTTTCTTCTCCCTTGTTGATGGCCTTCCTTCTCTGTGAGGAACCAAGGTTCTGGGTTTATATCTGACTGGTAGCTGTGGCCATTTTCAAAATCTTCTCCTTGATTTATTTTATTCATAAATATGCTTAACCTAGGGCTAATCACCTAACGTATCTGTGCCTCAGATTCAGTGTTTGAGCTGGGCCTTGAAAGAGTCAAATACCTAAAATATATCAGAGCTAGAATTAATATTCAAAGCCTACATTCTTTCCATTGTATCATAGTACCTAAATAGCAGGCTTGCTATAGTTTTTCTCACTTTTACTTCAGCATAGAGTAAGACTAAAGACTTTATTCCCCAGAAGTGTCCACACAAGGGCAACAGATTATGTAGTTTGGTGCTCTCCTACATTATATGTGGTTGTTCAACCAAACTCCCTATAGAACTGATTATGGGAAGAAAGGACCTTGTTAGGTTACTGATGCCTATGGTCCCAGAATGAACCTAGTTTTAATTCAAGTTGATTTTACAAAGCTCTGTCTGGCAAATAACAAAATGTCTTTTGTTAACAGAGAGAAAGATGCATTATCTTGCCAGGAGCAGCTGGATGAGTTCCGAAAACTGATAAGGACCTTCCAAAAATGGCTCAAAGAAACCGAAGGGAGTATTCCATCTGCAGAGACCTTCATGGGTGCTAAAGAACTGGAAAAGCTGATTGAACACCTGAAGGTAGGTCTCTAAGAATCCTACCAGACAGTACTTTAGAAGCTTGTATGAATTGATCCCTAGCTGTGAGGGGAGGCCATATGAGAAATCCAAATTTTCCATATGCATCAGAATAGAAATTCCTCCATTCTCTTTGAGTGATTCCTACTTGCCCTGATCCAGCACTGAGCACCATAACATCTCCTACTTAAAGAAACAAAACCAAACAAATCATCTGGGAATGATATAGTTGCAACTCTTTCTTAGTTGCCTCCCATGCTGTGATGAGTTGTAAAAAGACATCATTAAAAAAAAAAAAAAATGGGCCAGGAGCTGTGGGGCATGCCTATAATCCAAGCAGCTTGGAAGGCTGAGGCAGGAGAATTGTGAATTCAAAGCCAGCTTCAGCAACTTAGTGAAGTGCTAAGCAACTCAGTGAGACCCTGTCTCTAAATAAAATACAAAATAGGGCTGGGGATGTGGGTCAGTGGTTGAGTGCCCCTGAGTTCAATCCCCATTACCAAAAAAAAAAAACCTAAGAAACAAAACCAGGCACAGTGATACATGCCTGTAATCTCAGCAACTCAGGAAGTTGAAGCAGGAATATCTCAAGTTCTAGGTCAAACTCAGCAATTTAGTGAGACCCTTTCTCAAAATAAAAAATAGAAAGGACTGGGGATGTAGCTCAGTAGCAGAGTGCCTCTGAGTTTAATTTCTAGTACTTCATTGGTCAAAGTTCAGTCCAATAAAGGAAAAGTTAGAAGCAAGTGGGTGAGTGATGCCTTTGAGCGTGAGATCAGTCTTTCTCCTATCCCCTAGAGAACAATCTCCCCTCTTTTTGTCTTTCTTTCTTTCTTTTTTCTTTTTCTTTTTTTTTTTTTGCCAGTGCTGGGGATAAATCCAGGACATTATATGTACGCCTAGGCCAAGTACTCTACTGCTGAGCTGTATCCCTAGCCCAAGGATCCCTTTTGTACCATCTTTGATTCAGAATAAACTGGCCTCTACTTGTACCTCTGAAATATCTCTTCTTTTTGTTGTAATAAGCCAAATTTGCCTGTAAATAACTCTCATACATTCATCCATGTTGTCTTAATAAAGCAGACTTTATCTTGAGCAGATGACAGAAGAGTTTGATTACTGTCACAGAGAGGTACCAGAAGCATTTCCTGTTGGAATTCCCTAGGAAAGAGGTTTCCCAACTTTCTTGGTCCACAGTGCCCTCAGCATTTTAAGAAACTTTTCATAGTACATCCAGGTCTCCTCCCTAAGAAAACCAAAACAACAACAAAATCCCCAAACAACCTAGTATTTCCACATGCTAAATATTTAGATCCAAACAACTAAATAGTAGTTGTTCGCATGGTATCCAACAGATGTCACTGTATTTCCCTCAAAAACTTCTAATATCCTGCTTATAAAAGCATAGTTTTGGACTGTGGCCCTTAGAAAACAAGTGGTTAATGGAAGATTTGACAAGCAGTGACCACAGGTTAGTTTGGAGTTAGGCCACTTGAGCTTGCTAGATGTTGATATTTCTGTAATTCTGCTGCTACTCTGTAGATTGGAGTTAAAACCAAACTGATTTAATGATCAGGGCTTTTCATTGCAGAGCAAGGGGTTGAAGGCTAGAATGGGTACCCACTTTGAAAGAAGTATACTTGTACCGCTATAGCAACCCATCACATCTCAGAGACTTAGCATGATCTGGTACTTTTGTCTTAGAGCAGATGCTCTTGTTCCTAATGACTTTCTATGATAGCACAAGCTCTGTCTCAAACTTAAATTTGAAAAATGCAAAGTGTTGTCTATGAGTTTGTGTATTTATGTACATCTCAATATCTAATTCCTTGTTTACCCTCTAGTTATCATTTCTTTCTTGTTCTTTACATACATGTTGCTCACTTTTGTCCACCTGACAAATCTTGTCTTTTTTTTTTTTTTAAAGAGAGAGTGAGAGAGGGGAGAGAGAGAGAGAGAATTTTTAATATTTATTTTTTAGTTCTTGGTGGACACAACATCTTTGTTGGTATGTGGAGCTGAGGATCGAACCTGGGCCGCACGCATGCCAGGCGAGTGCGCTACCTCTTGAGCCACATCCCCAGCCCCAAATCTTGTCTTAACTCTAGCTTTTCTCTCTCTTGGCAGTTAGATGTGTCTCGTCTTGTGCTCTAAGAGTTGACTGACCATATCTCTGTACTAACATTTATGACATTATAATGTGATGAATAATCTGAGCTCTTGGATTGGGGAGCTATGTCAATCTTAATTTGTATTTCCAGTGTTTGGCATGGTGCCTGACCATGATGGTGTAAAAAGTTGTAAATGCTTAATAAATTGATAAATGAAGCTGGGTACAGTGGCACATGCCCGTAATCCCAGCTACTTGGGAGGCTGAGACAGGAGCATCACAAGTTCAGTGCCAACCTCAGCAAACTTAGTGAAACTCTGTCTCAAAATAAAAAAGACTGAGAGGTGTAGCCCAGTGGTAACATGTCCCTAGGTTCAATTTCCAGAATGGGATTTTTTTTCATTGAATGAAATGAATCAAAAGGTCCTGAAAATTCCAGGATAACTTTCTCCCACATCTTTGCTGCCAAGACCAAGATCTTGAAATAGCTGAATATGCGTATGATTTCTTGATGCTTGTCAAAACTTTAGGAAATAGTACAGGTGTCCCTGTATGAGGAGACCTCTATATGTTACATTGAGCTCTTTCGTTTTTTAAACAGGGTATCCTCATTGATTGGGCAAGTAAGGGAACTCTGGTGGAAGAAATCAATTGCAAAGGCACTTCTTTAGAAAATCTCATCATGGAAATTACAGCACCTGATTCCCAAGCCAAAACAGGTGAGTACAAATTCTTTAAAACATAGTGAATGAATATCATTCTTTGCTCTTGGCCTTTGGCAATAACTTTTTGTTTAATTAATGTCAAAATCAAGGGTGGATCTGAAAACAAAGAGGGTCCACATAGCAGTCTTCTCTCAACCTGATCTCTTTCCCTCTTTGCTATATAACATTTTTTCATTCTGCAAAATTTCTTCTCTTGATGGGAAAAGTAATTGGACTAGTTGGGCTACTACCAAATTAATACAGAAAATTTAAAAATAGGATTTTAATTTCAATGATTTCTTTTTCTCTTTTAAACATGTGGATGAGATTGCTATGCATCATCTTTAAGCTCCAGTCAGCCTGGATGGATAAAAGCATTATATCCAAGGAGAAGTTTGGTATTTGCGAGTCAGTATTTGTACACTAGAGACAAATACTTGTATTTGAACACCAGAGACAAATACTTGTATTTGCACCTAGATGTATGAATAATCTCTGGCTGTCAAGTCTTTCAAACAAAATTCAGTATGAATTCTGTCACTTGCTGGTTATTAATTGGAATCCATAGGTTTTATGACCAGATTATGATAGTGCACTCCTAAAGTCAATTAAATACTTAAGAAAAAGTGTACTTTCTTTTATTCTCATGAAAATGGATACTTTTCTTTAGTACTCTAAAGTTTAAAGATTTATTGGAATTCTCCAGAAGTGACAATATTTCAAAGAACTGGTGTCTTCTACTCTAATACATAAACCTCTAAGTTCAGCAGATTGTTAGTGTGTAATTAGATCAGGAATCTATGAACTTTTGAATAAAGGGCCAGATAGTAAATATTTGCATTCGCAGGCTATCTGCTTTCTGTCACAATTACATACCTCTTGCCATTGTGTCACAAAAGCAGCCATAGACAATATATAAATGAATGGCTGTGGCTGTGTTTCAATAAATTTTATGTACAGAAACAGACAAAGGGCCAAATTTGGCCAGTGGGCTCTGATTTGATGACTCCTACTTTAGATCAGTCATTTTTCACACTTTTTAAAAGTACTATAGTTGTTTATGTTTTTCCTGATACTGGGATTGAACCCAGGACCTTGCACATGCTAGGCAAGAAGGTCTACCACAGCTACATCCTCAGCCCAGTCATTTTTGGTTTTTTGTTCTTTGTGGGGTTTATTTTTGTTGCTGTGGCATGAACCCAGAGCATATGCATGCTAGGTACACACTTAACACAGGATCTTTTAAAAAAAACAACACCTCAACAAATTTTGGTGATGTTGGATTCCCTTATAAGCTGGAGTATTTATCTATTATGAAATCTATCAATGAGAATATTAAGACTACCTTAATGAATATAAAAATTTTTTAAGGAGGATTATTGGATGATGGCTTCATCACCTGATCTATTTCTAAATTTTGTTTAGGTGTTATATCCAAAAAATATGATTCACAGAGATAATCAATTGCAAATGATCACAGATTTTTCCCCCCAATACTGGGGCTTGAACCTAGGGCCTTTTGTACATGCTAAGCAAGCACTCTACCACTGACCTATACCCGTAGCCCAATGACAAAAAAAATTTTTTTTCCTTTTTACAGTACTGAGGATCGAACCCAGTGCCTCACACATGCTGGGCAAATGCTGTGCCACTGAGCTATATCCTCAGCCCCCCTTTAAAAAAAATTTTATTGTGAGACAGGGCCTCACTAAGTTGCCTCATCTGGCCTCACACTGTCATCTTCTTGCTTCGGCTTCCTGAATAGTTGGGATTGTAAGTGTATGCCACCACATCTGGTGGCAAATGCTTTTATTTATTTGTTTTATTTATTTGTTTTTAAATATTTTCTTAGTTATAGGTGGACATAAGGTCTTTATTTTACTTTATGTGGTGCTGAGGATTGAACCTAGTGCCTCACACATGCTAGACAAGTGCTCTACCGCTGAGCCACAACCCCAGCCTGGCAAATATTTTTAAAAATTCACTTTACAATCTCAGAATACTGTTTTTGTTTTATTGTTGTTGGATTTTTTTTTTCCCCTTATGGCAGGACTGGGGATGGAACTTAGGACCTTGCACATGTGAGGCAAAAATGCTCTACCACTGCACCACACTGGGGATGGGGCTTTAGAATACTATTTGATCAAACTGAACTGAGAACTTAAAAGTGATGTATTAAGAAATTCTTGTTGCACAGTTAAGCTGCTAAGAATATTTGATGAGGGCTCAAACATAGGAAACACCTAAAACTGACATTGAGGTCAAAAACTGCCTGTAAGCTGACATTTTTCTGACCTGAATGTTAAGAATTCCATTATTACACAATTCTGCCCTCATGAGACTTTGCTCATTTTGACATACCTCAAAACTTTTATTCATTTCACTTAATGCATTACACATCTACTATAGCTATTTTGCTTTGTACAGTACTAGACAGAAGTTTTCTGTAAAGCCCTTTCCAGTCAAAGATGTTGAAAAAGAAACTTAAATAAGGAGCTGGGGTTGTGTCTCAGTAGTAGAGCACTTGCCTAGCTTGTGTGAGGCACTGGGTTTGATTCTTAGCACCACGTATAAATAAATGAACAAAATAAAAGCCCATTTAAAAAAATAAAGAAATATCTTTTTTAAAAAAGGAAAGAAACTTAAATAAAACTTCACATAGAGGTGGCAAGATCTGTTTATTTGTCCATAAAAAGCATAAGGGCTGGGGATATGGCCTAGTGGTGGAGCACTTGCCTAGCATGTGTGAGGCACTGGGTTCAATTCTGGGTTCAGCACCACATATGAATAGATGAATAGAATTAAGGTCCATCGACAATTAAAAAAAATTTTTTTTAAAAAAGCATAAATTGGTTGTAGGGCCGGACACAGTGGTACATGCCTGTAATCCCTGCAGCTCAGGGATCATGAGGCAGAAGGATCATGAGTTTAAAACCAGCCACAGGGCTGGGGTTGTGGCTCAGTGGTAGAGCACTTGCCTAGCATGTGTGAGGTACTGGGCTCGATCCCCAGCACAACACAAAAATAAACAAATAAAATAAAGATATTGTGTCCATCTACAACTAAAAAAAAAAAAAAAAAAAATTTTTTTTTAAACCAGGCTCAGCAACTTAGTGAGGTGCTAAGCAACTCGGTGAGACCCTGTCTCTAAATAAAATACAAAATAGGGCTGAGGATATAACTCAGTGGTTGAGTGCCCCTGAGTTCAATCCCTGGTAACTGCCCTGCCCCCAAAAGAAAAATTGGTTGTAGGTAGTAGATTAAGATGTAGTGTAAGTTAGCCAATCCCCAAAAAAACAAATGCCAAACGTTTTCTCTGTCTTTTGGGTTTTAAAGTGATAACATAGGTGAACTATGTTATCTCATGGTGTCTTTCCAAAAACAGCATGGTTGTTGACAGGCTAGGTAATGTTATCTTCTTATCCTAGAGAAGAACCTGAGGTCTGATTGTAGATCAAGGCTTACATACTGAATTAGTGACAGTCTTGGTTAGGACCTTTTCTCCTAATTACTAGTCCAGTTTGCCTTTTGTCATCACTGTGTTGTAATGGAAAGTAATTTTTCTGTTTGATCCATTTTTTAATTGAAAATACATTAACATTTTGAAGTTTTATAATTACCATCGTAACTATTTTTTAAATTGTATTTTAGCTTTTTGCATAGTGTAATCAGTGCAGTGCACCTAAGAATTTTATTCTGTCCATACGCTCCACCCCCTTTTCTTTTTTTTTGTAGTGTTGGGGATCAGACCTAGGGCCTTGCACATGCTAGGCAAATGCTTTACCTCTAACTGCATCCCCAGCCCCATTCTGTCCTTTCACTAGAATGCTATATAATGACTGTTGTTAGGTTCTGTATAATTTCATAACCTGGTTTTCACTTAACTTGGGAAGCTCCTCTGAAATATAGGGGACTAAGATGGGGAGAATGTAGGTAAAATGGTGATAATTAGAAACAGAACCAAAGGCCCAAAGCAGAATTTATGGGAATATTTATGAGCCACATTTATCAGCACTTTATATTTCTGTTTTCTAGTAAAGGAAGGGGAGCCAGAAGAAGTTATGAAAGAAAAATCAGGCAATCTTTCATGAATACCGACATAAAGGGGCTCACATTTATGTCTTTACTACTAAATGGAATGCTTTTAAAAATCGTTCTATTATTTATTTTTATTATAATAAAAGATATTGATATTAAAGGTGACTCTCTTTGGGTTTGTTGTAGATTCACATTCTAAAATGTGGCAGATACCATTCATTCTTAATAATTTCATAGTACTTGCCTCACAAAAATTAGAGAAGAGTCCAAAGAATTCAAGTTAGAGGTTTAAGAAGAATTGGAATTTCCTATAGAAAGGATTAAGAATCATTACCACTTAAGAGCTGAAATACCTCAAGTAACACTTTATTGCCTGGCAGCTAAAATTATTTGTCTCTTTCCATGAGTTTGTTGTCTTGTGCTGTGTTAACTTCCTGATGCCCAAGCTTAAAGTGAATGCCAAAGAACAAATGCAGTGCCTTTATGTATTCCTAACACGTTGGTCTTGCCCTGTTTGTCTCCCTGTCCTTCTGCTCAGGTTCCATACTGCCCTCTGTAGGAAGCTCTGTAGGCAGTGTAAACGGATACCACACCTGCAAAGGTGAGAATGCCATTTCAACAGTGCCTGCCTCTTTGTTGGGTGTGTTAGGACAGTGTTCATGTTTGCATCTGTGTTTGTTTCAATATATGTGCAACTGCTGCCAGTTGGGGCGTGAGGGTGAAAACCTGGGGAGGAGCAGCTGACTCTCTGGGCTAACTGGGTTGGCAGCCCTATATCTAAAGGGTACTGAGAAAATAAACAGAACTATTAATAAGGCCAATGAGGAAAGACCTTGTAGAAAACACATGTGAATCTTTGAATTATAAAGAAGCTGTTCTAGAGGTAATCTCTAGTGTAGTGTTTAACCTCCCAGCTAGGTAACCTCTCTAATTTGGAGAAGGGGGAACAAAAGAATGCTCCAAGTCCATTAATTCCTCTGGTATTGTAAGGCTGATTTCTTACTTTTACTCCCCTTAATTCTGTTGTAAATCAGAAATCAGATTTGCTTTGTGTATTTAGATAAGAATTTTTTGTGATCTAGGAGGAAGATACTCACTAGTTCACTAGAAGGAGTAGGAAAGATGCTTAATCCTAACAAATAATTTAGGAGTGAGAAACCAAGGGGAGAGCCATTCCCAGTCTGATTTCTGTTTCTGTGATACTAGATCTGACGGAGATACAGTGTGACTTGTCAGATGTAAACTTGAAGTATGAGAAACTAGGTGGAGTACTTCGGGAACGCCAGGAAAGCCTTCAAGCTGTCCTCAGCAGAATGGAGGAAGTTCAGAAAGAGGCATGCTCAGTGCTTCAGTGGCTAGAATCAAAAGAGGAGGTCCTGAAAGCCATGGATGCCTCTTTGTCTCCAACCAAGACAGAAACAGTGAAGGCACAAGCTGAATCTAATAAGGTATTGTGTTTACATTAGTTGCATCCCAACGTTAACAGGCTGCACCTGTTTCTTTCCCTAGCCCAGGGACCTAAGAGTGAGATATGGCCAACCTCCCAGGCTTTGATAAACATTATATTTGACTTCCAAATGTTTAACATGCCCAACCTCTCCCAGAGAATTTTTTTTACCTGTGAAATTAAAAGTTGTTATAAATTAGATTCAGAAACAAAACCAGTTTGCAGAAAGAGAATAGACTTCCCCCAAAGTATTAGCACATTGAAAAAGGGATTACTTAAAGATGTTTTATGTGATGCTACAAGAGAGCTAAACCATTCTCTGAAGCACTTTTCCCTCTTAGAGGGACCTAAAAAGCTGATTACAGGGTTGGGGTTGTGGCTCAGCGGTAGAACTCTCCCCTAGCGTACGTGAAGTGCTGGTTTCAATCCTCAACACCGTGTAAAGTAAAAAATAAAGACACTGTGTCTACCTATAATTAAAAATAAATGAATAAATAAATATTAAACGAAAAACAAAAAAACTGATTACAGTACATTCTTAAAACTGCAGGTGGTACCAGAAAATAATGCTCCAGTTGAACATCACATATCATTGCTAACTAATGAAATATGGTCATCATCACATCTTGGCACTTTTAGCTAATACAAAGTGATAATTACTACTTACTGAGTTTCATTGATGTACTTAAATAAACTTAAATCCTGCTATCTAGAATTTTTTTTTTTTTTTTTAAATACTGGGACTTGAACCGAAAGGTGCTTAACCACTGAGCAACATCCCCAGCCCTTTTTATTTTTTATTTTGAGACAGAGTCTCACCAAATTGCTTAGGACCTTGCTAAATTGCTGAGGCTGGCCTCAAACTTATTATCCTCCTGCCTCAGCCTCCTGAGTCACTGGAATTATAGGCATATGCTCCCATTGCCCTCATCTACCGCCCTGACTTTATTTTAAAGTAAATATTGAAAGGTTAAGTATTATTGGGCATGGTGGTCCATACCTTAATTCCACTGGCTCAGGAGGCTGAGGCAGGAGAAATATGAGTTCAAAGCTAGCAACAGCAAAAGCAAGGTACTAAGCAATTCAGTGAGACCTGTCTCTAAATAAAATACAAAATAGGACTGGGGATGTGGGTCAGTGGTTTACTGCCTAGTACCAATCCCTAGTAACAAAAACAAAAATAAAAACAAACAAAAAAAAAAAAACCCACAAATCAAGTCTGGATAGAATCAGAGAAGATCTTTCTGCCCAAATAAATAAATAAATAAAATCATCAGAGAAGAGACTATAATTGCCACCCAGTCAATTTTCTATTCTAATCACAACTTTGTTTCCTGTCCAGAATCTGATGGTATGTGTGATATTTCTCTTAGGCCTTCCTAGCTGAATTGGAACAGAATTCTCCAAAGGTCCAAGAAGTGAAGCAAGCTTTAGCTGAATTACTGATGACATATCCCAACTCACAAGAAGCAGAAAATTGGAAGAAAATTGAAGAAGAGCTCAGTATGTTGTCACAGGGTTGTTTCACATTCACTAAATTGCTTGTGTCTAAAGCAAACAGAATTTCAGCACATCCTACAAAGTAGGAATTAATTTTAATTAATTTTTGTAAACAAGAGGCCCATGCAGTGTCAGAGAATGAATCTAAATAGGGAAAAGTTTTAGAAATTCTATTCAGAATTGGAATTGTGGCTTTCTAGGGCAGTCAAATTGGTAGTCTACTCTCATCAAAAACTAAAGAGACCACTGAAGATAGGAAATCTACATATTCAATATCATGAATAATAATATATGTTCATAACATAAATTGTAAATAGTATAAATGAATATTGGCATGAAAATGTTTATTATACAGTAAATTTTAAGCAGGCAATAAAATAATATCTGCAGCATATTTTGCATATGTGTATGGTTTTGTGCAATTTTATTACATGTAGTTTCATGTAACCACTACCCCAATGAAAATACACAATTGTTTGTATTTCTTTAGTTAAAATTTTTAAAGGGTTTTTTTTTTTATTTTAAAAAATGTTAAATAATACTCCTGGGGTCATTTCTTGTAATAGATTAGGAATTTAATTTAGGGATCGTATCAGTTACTGATGATAGTAAAGATCTATATTATCTCATTTCTTCTCTACAGATTCCCGATGGGAAAGGGCCACTGAGGTGACTGTGACTCGGCAAAAGCAGCTAGAGGAATCTGCAAGCCATCTGGCCTGCTTCCAGGCTGCAGAATCCCAGCTCCGGCCCTGGCTAATGGAAAAGGAACTGATGATGGGAGTCCTGGGCCCCTTGTCTATTGACCCTAATATGTTGAATGCACAAAAGCAGCAGGTCCAGGTAAGCAGTGTAGCTTAACGCTTTAGAGCACGGAAATTTGAGCCATGTGAATTTGGGTTTGAATCCTGCTCCCAGCAAGTAAATTTCATATGACCCTGTACAAGTCACTTAACTTCTCAGTGCTTTCCTCAATACTTTTTTTCCTGGAAATGGGGATTGAACCCAAGGTCACTTTAATACTGAACTACATCCCCAACTCTTTTTATTTTTTTTTTTTTGAGACAAAGTATCATTAAGTTCCCCAGGCTGGCCTCAAACTTGCCATCCTCCTGCCTCAGCCTCTAGAGTCATTGGGATTATAAGTATGGGCAACTAGCCTGGTACTTTTCCTCAATTTTAATGAGATGTTTATGAAGTGTTTATCATAGTAAATAGTCAATAACTATTATTAATATCAATAATAGAGGCAGTAAGAGGTAGATACAAGAATGAAAAAACATTTCCTGGTGAAATTATAGAATATTTTATTTTTAATCCTCAATGGTAGTAATCCATAGTACATAATATATCTGCTGTTTTTTTTTTTTAATTAATGGATTTTTTTTTAGAGAGAGAGAGAATTTTTAATATTTATTTTTTAGTTTTTGGCAGACACAACATCTTTGTATGTGGTGCTGAGGATCAAACCCGGGCCGCACGTATGACAGGCGAGCGCGCTACCGCTTGAGCCACATCTCCAGCCCTATCTGCTGGTTTTAAAGATTTTTACTAGCCAAACCTCAAAAAAGTTGATTTATATTATGCCTAACATTATAGAATTTAGGTTGATCAAAATCATGTCACTTCCAATGAAACTCTGCCTAGAATTTTTTCCTAGTCCTACTTCTTCCCCAAACTCTTATATTTCTTCTCCCCTCCCACCAGGTTACCTAAAACTAAGAGTACTTTTTGAAGGAAACTTTTTGGGCTCTGCATTCAAATAATTTTTGAGCCCTAGTTAGTCTACTCACAAATATTTTTCTAATTCAGTGGTTTTCAAGGTTTTTGTTCTCAAACTCTTTTATACTCTTAAAAGTTATTGAGAATTGCCAGGTACGGTGGCACATGCCTATAATCCCAGCATCTTGGGAGGCTGTAATAGGAGAATTTCGTGTTCAGAGCCAGCCTCAGCAAAAGCAAAGCACTAAGCAACTCAGTGAGACCATGTCTCTAAATAAAATACAAAATAGGGCTGGGGATATGGCTCAGTGGTTGAGTACCCCTGAGTTCAATTCCTGATACCAAAAAAAAAAAAAGAATAGATATTGAGGATCTATAGAGTTTGTATTTTACCTATTGATATTTAATTTACTGTATTAAAACAGTAATTTTAAAAATATATATTCATTTAAAAATAGCAATGATAGGGCTGGGGATGTGGCTCAAGCGGTAGCGCGCTCGTCTGGCGTGTGTGCGGCCCGGGTTCGATCCTCAGCACCACATACAAACAACAATGTTGTGTCCGCCAATAACTAAAAAAAAATAAATATTAAAAAATTCTCTCTCTCTCTCTCTCTCTCTCTCTCTCTCTCTCTCTCCCTCTATCACTCTCTCTTTAAAAAAAAATAAAATAAAAAAATAAAAATAGCAATGATAAAACCATCACATTAACATACATACGTAACATGTTCAGTCTGTTGTAATATTAGACATCAGGTAGTCTCTGGGAAATTTTATTGAACATTTATGACAGATAACATCTTAGTATTATTATGAAAATAGGTTTGACCTTGTAGAATTCTTGTTTTTTTTTTTGTTTTTTTTTTTTTTGTACCAGGGGATTGAACCAGGCATGCTTAACCACTGAGCCACTGAGCCACATCTTCAGCCCTTTTTTATATTTTATCTAGAAATAGGGTCTCACTGAGTTGCTGAGGCTGGATTTGAACTCGAAATCCTTCTGCCTCAGCCTCCTAGGTTTCTGGGATTATAGGTGTGGGTCACCATACCTGGCTTGTGGACTTCTTGAAAGGGCCTAGGCATTGCTGGGGTCCCTGATCCGTATTCTGATTTTTTTATCCATCCTGACATAGGCTTGCTCTCTGGACTATAACATAAGAAGAGCCTAATGGGCTTTCCCTCCATCCCACCACTGGTTACCAAATTATCTCCTTAAATCACATATCTGGGGATATTAAAATGCTCAGTGACTCTTGGCTGGCTATTAAACAAAATCCAAATAACTAGGCTTTCGTAGTCTGGTCCCAGCTTGTCTAATTTGTCATTTCCAGCTCCATCCCCATATGCCCAGTCTTCTACCTACACTAGATAGTTTTCTCAAACATGTGACACCCAGATGGCTCTGTGCCTTTGCTAGGCCTTCCCCTGGAGGACCCTTCACCAGCCTAACTTTCTGTTCTGCTTGGGAAATTCCTATTCACTATGTGACCAAGGCTGGTCTCAAATTTAATCCTCCTATCTTGAGTTGCTGGATTATAGGTGTTCCTGTTTATTCTTTTGTTTTTTAGAAATTATCTAGTTTTGTTTATTTATTTTTATGTGTTGCTGAGGATTGAATCCAGTGCCACACACATGCTAGGCAAGTGCACTACCACTGAGCCACAACCCCAGCCCCTGTTCATTCTTTATTGTCACTTATGGAACATCTCATTCTTCCTTTTGTCATGACTAGTCTTAATCATTCTTACTCTGTGCTTTCACAGCAATTTGTTATATTATGTCAATGTTTTTATCATTTTTTAATTTTACTTCATTTTGTTAGTTTATTTTGTGGGGGCAGGTACTGGGGATTGAATTCAGAGGCACATAACCACTGAGCCACGTCTCCAGCCCTATTTTGTATTTTATTTAGAGACAGGGTTTCAGTGAGTTGCTTAGTGCCTCACTGTTGGTAAGACTGGCTTTGAACTCGTTATCCTCTTGCTTCAACCTCCCAAGCTGCTGGGATTAGTTTATTCTTTACATATTTGTTTTTCTTGATCATGTCTTATTTTTGTATTTTGTAAATGCTGAGTGCTTTCCACAAATTATCTCACCAGCCATGTTAAATACTTTGCTATCCCCATCTTACTAGTAAGGAAGCTGAGATTCAAAGAATTTCTAAAAACTCACCTAAACTTATACAGCTGGAGAGTCAGGATTTGAACTCAGACACTCTGGCACCAGAGCCTGTAATCCTAATATCTTTTCTGAGAGGGGTAGAGGATAGAAAACAAATTAGAAGACATGTGCCTTGCTTTATAGAACCGTTTATCTAATTTTGCTACGTTGTAATATATAGATCACAGGTACTGTAGGAATTCCAGTAAAGAAACCAAAAAAAGCAGTGGCATTGAAAGTAGAAATGGCAAGCCCAACCAGTAATATAGTAGGTCTGGGACCCACTATTCCAGACTCCAGATTCAGAGGACTGGTATTTGCATGGCAAAGCTGATAAACACCAATCTGGTTTCCTAGCCCAGGCAGACCTTAGTAAAACAGAGTAGGACAAATAAGGGAAAAAAATAAAATAATGCAATCAATGATCCTTTCAAAATATTTATTTATGAAGCAGTTGTTAAAAGTAATACTGCCTCAGCCTATTACATTAAAACAGTCATTTTTGCCAGGTGTGGTGGCACATGCCTTTAATCCTATCGACTCAAGAAGCTGAGGCAGAAGGACTGCAAATTTGAGTCCAGCCTCAGCAAATTAGTGAGAATTTGTCTCAAAATAAAATAAATAGGGAAATTTTTAAAAGGACTAAGAATGTAGCCCAGTGGTAAAGTGCCCCTGGGTTCAATCCCTAGTACACCTTCCCTCAATACAAAACAAAACAGTAATTTTGACTGGCTTAAAAAAATAATAATGATAGCCTGGTCCTTATTTTCTGGCTTATTTTTAGAGGGAGCTATCACAATCCAAAATCAGTTTTTGTTTTGACACTGCTTTTAGATGTTTTCTCTGTCTAAACATCTTGATGTCATTTCTGTTTTAGTTTATGCTGAAAGAATTTGAAACACGCAAGCAACAGCACGAGCAGCTGAATGAGGCAGCTCAGGGCATACTAACAGGCCCTGGAGATGTATCTCCATCTACCAGCCAAGTACAGAAAGAACTCCAAAGCATCAATCAGAAGTGGGTCGAGCTGACTGACAAACTCAATTCCCGTTCCAGCCAAATTGACCAAGCTATTGTTAAAAGCACCCAGTACCAAGAACTGCTCCAGGACTTATCAGAAAAAGTGAAGGCAGTTGGACAGCGACTGAGTGGCCAGTCAGCCATCAGCACCCAACCTGAGGCTGTAAAGCAACAATTGGAGGAGACCAGTGAGATTCGATCTGACTTGGAACAATTAGACAATGAGATAAAGGAGGCTCAAACACTGTGTAATGAACTCTCTGTGCTCATTGGTGAGCAGTACCTCAAGGATGAACTGAAGAAGCGTTTGGAGACAGTCACCCTGCCACTCCAAGGCTTAGAAGACCTTGCAGGTGAGTTAGGGTGAGGAACATACTCTTACCATTATTAGTGGCAACAGAAAAAAGGAATGGCTTGGTAGTAGATCCAAGAATCTAGAATGACTTGGAGTAGCTCTTGGATTCAGAATAGTGTTAACCTGTTCCTTCTTCCAGTGACAGTGAGAATTGCTGTGGTTATTGCACACTGAACTCTGGCAGTATCTGAAACTTTACATAGCACAGTCCTAGAGATAAAAACTCTGATTCAAATTCAGCCAACAGGTAGCCTCTCATGCCCATAGATGTACTAATAGGTGGAGTTACTTGCACACTTTCACTGATACTCACTTCTTTTCTTTATATTACAGGTACACACATACTTGAGCTCATAACCTATATATGCAAAGTGAAAATGTACTCTGGACTTCTTATGATGACCTTACATAAGACAAATTTTATCATTGATTTATTGCCTCTTTTTCTGGAAATTTTTATGACTTTCAGTTTCCACTAGCTTAGAAGTAATCAAGTCACCTTACAAAGCTGATCTTAAATAAGATATAGTGTGTGAAGGAGCTTAGCTGTATGTCTTTTTTATGGTAGATTCTCAATTAACCTTTGTTTCCCTTCCCTTAAGATCAGTAAACATTTTTAATGCCATGTTCAGGCTTGATTGATTTCAGTTTTGTTTTCTCATTTCAGCCGACCGCATGAACAGACTCCAGTCAGCTCTTGCCAGCACCCAGCAGTTCCAGCAAATGTTTGATGAGTTGAAGACCTGGTTGGATGACAAACAAAGCCAGCAAGCAAAAAGCTGCCCAATTTCTGCAAAACTGGAGCAGCTACAGTCTCAACTACAGGAGAATGAAGAGTTTCAGAAAAGCCTTAATCAACACAGTGGTTCCTATGAAGTGATTGTGGCCGAGGGGGAATCTCTGCTGCTTTCTGTACCCCCTGGAGAAGAGAAAAGGACTTTACAAAACCAGTTGGTTGAACTCAAAAGCCACTGGGAAGAGCTTAGTAAAAAAACTGCAGACAGACAATCCAGGCTCAAGGACTGTATGCAGAAAGCTCAGAAGTATCAGTGGCATGTGGAAGACCTTGTGCCATGGATAGAAAATTGTAAAGCCAAGATGTCTGAATTGCAGGTCACTCTGGATCCAGTGCAACTAGAATCCAGTCTCTTGAGAGCAAAGGCTATGCTGAGTGAGGTGGAAAAGCGCCGCTCCCTGCTGGAAATACTGAATAGTGCTGCTGACATTCTGATTAACTTTTCAGAAACTGATGAGGATGGTATCCGGGATGAGAAGGCTGAGATCAACCAGAATATGGATGCCATTACAGAAGAGCTGCAGGCCAAAACTGGGTTGCTTGAAGAAATGACTCAGAGGCTCAAGGAGTTTCAGGAAAGCTTTAAGAATATTGAAAGAAAGGTTGAAGGAGCCAAACACCAACTTGAAATCTTTGATGCCCTGGGCTCTCAAGCCTGTAGCAACAAGAACCTGGAGAAGCTAAGAGCTCAACAGGAAGTGCTGCAGGCACTGGAGCCTCAAGTGGACTATCTGAGGAACTTCACTCAGGGGCTAGTAGAAGATGCACCAAATGGATCTGATGCGTCCCAACTTCTACATCAAGCTGAGGTCACTCAGCAAGAGTTCCTAGAAGTGAAACAGAGAGTGAACAGTGGTTGCATGACAATGGAAAACAAGCTGGAGGGCATTGGCCAGTTTCACTGCCGAGTCCGAGAGATGTTTTCTCAGTTGGCAGACCTGGATGATGAGCTAGATGGCATGGGTGCTATTGGCAGAGACACGGATAGCCTCCAATCTCAAATTGAGGATGTACGGCTATTTCTGAACAAAATCCAGTCCCTCAAGTTCGACATAGAGGCCTCTGAAGCAGAGTGCCGACAAATGCTAGAAGAAGAGGGGACTCTGGACTTGTTAGGTCTCAAGAGGGAGCTGGAAGCCCTGAATAAACAGTGTGGCAAACTGACAGAGAGGGGGAAAGCTCGCCAAGAACAGCTGGAGCTAACATTGGGTCGAGTAGAGGACTTCTATAGAAAATTGAAAGTACTTAATGACGCAACCACAGCAGCGGAGGAGGGAGAAGCACTCCAGTGGATAGTGGGGACTGAAGTGGATGTCATCAACCAACAATTAGCAGATTTTAAAGTAAGTCTCACTCTTATTTTTTTTCTTTTTCTATCTAATACGTATATTTCCTTGTTTGTAACTTCAGTTCTAGCTGAGACAGTTCTATTGTCTCATTTGCATCACCACCAAAGTACGCTAAAGACTGAACAGTCTTTTGGACTTCCATGGGAGACTGTTTTGAACATGTTTCTATTGTGGTTTATTTCAATTTTTATAACAAAGTAAGGATATAGAAAGAAATATATAAGTCTTAATTCTTATGCTAAGAATCTCCTCTTAGGAGTTCTTGAGATGCCAAATTAATTGTTTTGGTAATTGCAGTGAAGGTATCTTCTGGTACCTATTTTTCAAATTGAGCTATGAGAAACCATAAGATGGACAAGGGCTCGTTTTCTGAAGTGTTGATTTTACACAGATTTCAGGGGAAATTATTGATGTATTCTGGAATAAGATGTAAAATTCTCATGAATTGAAGTGAATGAGATGTAACACTTCAAAGAAATTTCCCATTTAACAGAAAGCAGCTTAAAAATATAGCTCAGGCTCCTCAAGAGTACACGTTCTTTGCCTGTAGGAGGTTTGAGAAATACTACCTTAATCACAGAAATATTTTAGTTCTTTACCTGAGTCAAAATTTCTAGCCCTGAGATTTAAATTTAAACAACAGGTCAGGCTCAGTAGCACACAAATGTAATCCCAGCTATTGAGGAGGTTAAAGCAGGGGATCACAGGTTTGGCCAGCCTTGGCAGCAGAGTGAGACCCTGCTAAAAAATAAAAAGGGCTAGGGATGTAACTCAGTGTGAAGAGTCCCCCTGGGTTTAATCTCCAGTACCACTAAATCAATAAACAAATAAATAAAGCACAGTGATTAGACAGCTGGACCCCAGAGTGTCAATCTGCTGGCCAAGGGCCTGCCCGTCTAGACTAATAACTCTTAAGCCCTTTTTTTTTTTTTTTTTTTTTTTTTTTGTACCAGGAATCGAACTCGGGGGCACTCAACCAACTGAGCCACATCCCCAGCCCTATTTTGTATCTTATTTAGAGACATGGTCTCACTGAGTTGCTTAGCACCTCACTGTTGCTGAAGCTGGCTTTGAACTCAAAACCTTACTATCTCAGCCTCCCGAGCCACTGGGATTACAGGCAGGCACCACTGCACTGGGCAACTCTTGAGCCTTTTGCCCAAGAGTTTCCTTTGTTATTAATACCTAAAAATGTCTCACTCAGCCACTGTGTCTTTCATGGTACATGGAATAGATTTAGAAAGGATACTCTCAACAGTTTGTTCCAGCAGCTTAACCCCTGAGCCACATCCCCAGCCCTTCTTATTTTGAAACAGTGTCCTGCTAAGTTGCTTAGGGCCTCACTAAGTTGGTGAGGCTGGTTTTGAACTCATGATCCTCCTGGCCCAGCCTCCAAAGTTGCTGGATATACAGCCACTGTGCTTGGCTAGAATTCTTTCCTTTTAGAATATATAAAGAGGGGATGTTGACATCAGGTCTGAGCCACATGTTTCTTGGAAGGGACTTTGTAGACAAAATTGAAGTGCAAAAAGGTGATTGTTTCACAAAGGCCCCACTAGGAGCTTAAGGGACATTCTGTATGAAAGTGGGACACTAGTTGAAGGCTCCCTTATCACATTTGGAGATAGTACAGTTTGAAGCAACAGAAGTCATCCTATTTGATTTCTTGGAGCACCCTGATAAGAAAGAATAAATAGATAAAATTCAAGCCCATAAGGCAATGCTTGTTCCTTTTCAAAACACCCACACCTCTTCTCTGGTGGCAGTGTGGCCTTCCCTCTGTCATCTTGCATGCTTTTCTTTCTTTTTCTGCTGTAAACTCCTGGAGAGCAAGGACTCTTCTGCAGATATGTGTCTGTTATCCAGTTGACCTGGAACTGGGTTACTGGAATTAATGGTCTAATCAACTAAATAAATTTTTTAGACAACTGAAGCTTATCCCTATAGGTTCAAAAATAGTCTCATTTAACCAGATTCTAATTTATGTAGAAATTATTTTAAATTTTGTTTGACTAATTTTCACAATACTGTATTATATATAAGTTTTTCTTAATGAGTACAAGTTAATGTTAAAAATATTGTGCAGTTCTCCCCTATGAATATATTCTCAAGGCTATTAGGAAGTTTGAAGTTTGGGGCTGCTTTGTGTTTCTAAATTGCTGTGCAGTTTGAGAACTATGTTGAAGTGCTTGTTTGGGGCCTCTGCAGTGTTGAACTGGTCAGATTGGCTATACGTACAGGTGCATAGTGAGGAGGTAATTTCTGTTTTTTTCCCCCCAGACTTATTCTTAGAAACTAAGAATAAAGTATTTTTTCCCATGATGGCAAGTATTACAGTTGGCTCTGTGCATCTGCAGGTTCAACCAATCATGTATTAAAAATATTTCAGATGGGGGGAAATAATAAAAAATAGCAATGCAAAATAATACAGAGTTAAATAATACAAATTTTAAAATAATATTGTATAACAATTTGCATAGCATTTTCTTTGTATTAGGTATTACAGTAATCATCCAGAGATGATTTACAGCTATAGGAAGATGCAGTTACTATTCATTTTATATAAAGAACCTGAGCACGCATGGATTTTGGTATCTGGGGGCACAGAGGATCCTGGAACCATTGCCCCAATGATATCAAGTGTATTACTGCTATTGCTTTGCTCTGCCATTACTGGGTCTGCCTGTAACAGTCTATTCCCTCTTTTCTAATAATTAGTGAGCTAGAAAATGAAGTAAATAAGGCTGTTGAAATTTTATTAACTATGAGGTAGACCTCCTGGTGCTCAGGAGCTCAGTAGCTGCTTAGTTGCTTGTCACAGCCAACTCAGTTCATTGGTTTCTAAGAATAAGCCTCCTACCATGAATACCACGGATATGAAGGCTGGGACCAGTCAGCCAGGCATTGGCAGAGTGTGCAGTATAGACTGGTGTTGACAACCCTGTTATGACCCATCATTAAGTCAATAGCTAGTTACTATTAAATGATTAGGGGGCTCAGTGGTAGAGCGCTACCTAGCATGTGCAAGGCACTGGGTTCCATCCTCAGCACCACATAAAAATGAATAAATAAAATAAAGGGGTTTAAAAAAAATCAGTATCCTTCCAAGAGCTGATATGCAAATCAGAAGTTCTGTTTTACCAGTCTACCTTTAGGGAGGTCAAAAGTTTGGTGAAGTTTTTACCTCCTCCCAGCAAAGGTCTTTGGTCTGGAGGGGAGGGGCATATTCCTGGATGATCTGCTGAACTCATGGGAAGTGAAAACAATGAGAGGGGAAAACTGTGTCAGTCTCACAGCCCCCTAGAGGCTATAAAAAGGGAAGGTCTTGGACCCATTATGAGGACTGAGTCATTTTCATGTTGTGAACGTCGAGATCCTGGGTTAACGTGCTGTAGTCCAGCAGTAGACCAGACTCATGACTCTTCTTTTGGATTCAAGAACCATCCCCCCAAAAAATGACAATAAATATTTAAAAACAACATTAAGTTTTCAGTTCTTCTTCTCCTCCTCCTCCTCCTCCTCCTCCTCCTCCTCCCCCTCCTCCTCCTCCTCAATGGGATCATACTCTCAACACAAGAATCTGCATAAGGGAAGAGGATATGGATATGTGAGACAGAAACACAGGCTCTGCTTTGACCTGTCTAACTCCACTGGGAATGGTCAAAACAGAAGGACTAGTCAGATCTGTGGAGAACTTCCAGGCTTGCTTGGAGCTGTGCAATAGACCTGATAAATCCATGCAGCTGCATTTAGTCTATGGGAAAAAATTTTTTCCTCCTTCAGTGAACACAGAAAAACTAAAAGTCATTCCTTGGAAAGGCTTTCCCTTGGTTCCTCTGAATAATTTATAGAATCTGGTCAAGCAATAGAACCTCTCAGATGGGAATGAGAAAGAGTTCTTTCCACTCTAAGAAGACAAAGACCTCAATCTTCCTGAGTTAGGGCCTTTACTGGGTTCAGCTCTCAGTTGAACGTAGAAAGGAAAAAGCCTTTCCAAAAATCATAAGGAGAGTAAGTAGCATGTATTCAGAAAACTGGAAGAAAAGACTAAATAATCTCTTTAGGAAATTCCATTTCCTAAATGAGTCTCTGATTATTGAGGAAATCAAATTGTATGTGCCTAACAGAAGACTAACAAGATAGGAGGGACCCTTACATCACTGAAGCTTGAGCAAAAGAATTCCCCCAGTATGACATTAGTGGGAAGGGTAGAAAGAAATCTATTAGTTCTTATAATAGCTAGAGGCTTTCCTCATTCTGAAATTCCCTGGGTAGATTTTACTTGTTAAGAATTGAGATTGGGCAGAGGTTGTAGCTCAGTGATAGAGTGCTTGCCTTGCATGTGTGAGGCACTGGGTTCGATTCTTGGCACCATATAAAAATAAAGATATTGTGTCCATCAACAACTAAAAAATTTTAAAAAAAAAGAATTGAGATTATTCTGAGTCTTAACTCTTTCCCTCCCTTGTAGCTCTGCTTCTCTACGGGAACCATGTTGACTTCTTAGTCAGAAAGGATGTGGGTGGTACTTTTAGCATCATATTGTCAAGCAGCATCAAGAAGCCTGGCATGGCCAATCAAAATCCCAATGGCATTTCTTGTAGAAATAGATAAAGCAATCATGAAATTCATATGGAAAAATAAAAGACCCAGAATAGCAAAAGCAATTTTAAGCAGGAAGTGTGAATCAGGCGGTATAGCGATACCAGATTTCAAACTATATTACAGAGCAATAGTGACAAAAACAGCATGGTACTGGTACCAAAACAGGCGAGTGGACCAATGGTATAGAATAGAGGACACAGAGACTAATCCACAAAGTTACAACTATCTTATATTTGATAAAGGGGCTAAAAGCATGCAATGGAGGAAGGATAGCATCTTCAACAAATGGTGTTGGGAAAACTGGAAATCCATATGCAAAAAAATGAAACTGAATCCCCTCCTCTCGCCATGCACAAAAGTTAATTCTAAATGGATCAAGGAGCTTGATATCAAATCAGAGACTCTGCGTCTGATAGAAGAAAACGTTGGCTCCGATCTACATATTGTGGGGTCGGGCTCCAAATTCCTTAATAGGACACCCATAGCACAAGAGTTAATAACAAGAATCAACAAATGGGACTTACTTAAACTAAAAAGTTTTTTCTCAGCAAGAGAAACAATAAGAGAGGTAAATAGGGAGCCTACATCCTGGGAACAAATTTTTACTCCTCACACTTCAGATAGAGCCCTAATATCCAGAGTATACAAAGAACTCAAAAAATTAGACAATAAGATAACAAATAACCCAATCAACAAATGGGCCAAGGATCTGAACAGACACTTCTCAGAGGAGGACATACAATCAATCAACAAGTACATGAAAAAATGCTCACCATCTCTAGCAGTCAGAGAAATGCAAATCAAAACCACCCTAAGATACCATCTCACTCCAGTAAGATTGGCAGCCACTATGAAGTCAAACAACAAGTGCTGGTGAGGATGTGGAGAAAAGGGTACTCTTGTACATTGCTGGTGGGACTGCAAATTGGTGCGGCCAATTTGGAAAGCAGTTTGGAGATTCCTGGGAAAGCTGGGAATGGAACCACCATTTGACCCTGCTATTGCCCTTCTTGGACTATTCCCTGAAGACCTTAAAAGAGCATGCTACAGGGATGCTGCCATATCGATGTTCATAGCAGCACAATTCACAATAGCTAGACTGTGGAACCAACCCAGATGCCCTTCAATAGATGAATGGATAAAAAAAATGTGGCATCTTTACACAATGGAGTACTATGCAGCAATAAAAAATGACAAAATCATAGAATTTGCAGGGAAATGGATGGCACTAGAGCAGATTATGCTTAGTGAAGCTAGTCAATCCCTAAAAAACAAATACCAAATGTCTTCTTTGATATAATGAGAGCAACTATGAACAGGGCAAGGAGGAAGAGCAGGAAGAAAAGACTAACATTAAACAGAGTCATGAGATGGGAGGGAAAGGAAGAGTAAAGGGAAATTGCATGGAAATGAAGGGAGACCCTCATTGCTATACAAAATTACATATAAGAGGTTGTGAGGGGAATGGGAAAATAAATAAGGAGAGTAATGAATTACAGTAGATGGGGTAGAGAGAGAAGATGGGAGGGGAGGGGAGGGGGGATAGTAGGAGATAGGAAAGGTAGCAGAATACAACAATTACTAATTGGGCATTATGTAAAATTGTGGATGTGTAACCGATGTGATTCTGCAATCTGCATTTGGGGTAAAATTGGGAGTTCATAACCCACTTCAATCTAATGTATGAAATATGATATGTCAAGAGCTTTGTAATGTTGTGAACAACCAATAAAAAAAATAAAAAATTTAAAAAAAAAAAGGTTAAAGGGAAAAAAAAAAAAAAAGAAGCCTGGCATGTGGTGGCACTTTCCTGTAATCCCAACTACTGGGGATGCTAAGGCAGGAGAATGACAAGTTCCAGGCCAACTTGGGGAATTTAGTGAGATCCTGTTTCAAAATAAAATTTTTTATAAAGGGCCTAGAATGTAGCTCAGTGGTACAGCAACCCTGGGTTCATTTAAAAGAAAGAAGAGCAGGGGAGGTGGAGGAGGGGAGTCACAAGAAAGAAAAGAAAAAAGAGAGAAACATGGATGAATTGGTCTGCTGGGATATAGATGTGTTAGTAGGCTTCCCTTGGACTATTTCACTCCTAATTCAGGCCAGCAGAGCTCAAGGTCAGGGACTCAATACACTGCAGCTTTTATCTGGGGGAGCTAGATATCCTAGTCTGAGACCAGAACAAGAACAGTCCCTAAGCTGGGTATGTTGGCAGATGTCTTTAATCCTAGCTACTTGGGAGGCTAAGGCAGTAGGATCTCAAGTCAAGGCTTGCCTCTGTGAAATTTAGTGAATCTTGTCTCAAAAAGGGCTAGAGATGTAGCTCAGAGCATGAGGTGCTGAGTTCAATGTCCAGTACACTGAAAAATAAGATTAATTAAATAAATTATTTTTAAAGTATTTTAAGCCTCTTGATTTAGCTGGGCATGGTGGCACACACCTGTAATCCCAGCAATTGGGGAGGCTGAGGCATGAGGATTATAAATTCAAAGCCAGCCTCAGCAATTTAGCAAGGCCCTAAGCAACTTAGTGAAACTCTGTTTCAAAAAAATAAATGAAGGAAGGAAGGAAGAAAGGGCTGGGGTTGTAGCTCAGTGGTAAAGCGCTTGCCTAGCATGTATGAGGCCCTGGGTTCAATTCTCAGCACCACATATAAATAAATAAAATAAAGGTCCATGGATGACTTTAAAAATGTGTGTGTGTGTGTGTGTGTGTGTGTGTGTGTGTGTGTGTGTGTGTATGTATGTGTGTGTGTATAAAGAAAAATAAAAAAATTTAAAAGGTTGGGGAAATTAAAAGGATTCAGTGGTTAAGCAACCCTGGGTTTAATTCTTGGTACCAAAAAAAAAAAATTTTTTTTTCATTTAATTTTTTGCCTCAGGGTTAGCAAACTTAGGTGCTCCTGTAAGCACATTTGAAAAACCCTTGGAAGACAGGGCCCATCATGTAGTAGAAAGACTGCCAATTGGTATGGAGGTACTTGCCCCTTCCTTTCAAATGATCACAAAGGCAGTATCAGCCCATCTATGGTTTTGCCAATTAGTATACCTGCCTTGGAGCAAGTCACTAAAAGATAAAGCAAATGAGGTCAGCATTATCTACCTGCCCCAGGAGAGAAAGAAACTCAAACTTAGTATGGCTTATCATTTGCAGACTTAGGTATCCCTGGATTTATAGCAGCCAAGATAAGTAGGTACCCTTTGCCCTGTTCCCTGCCTTGTGCTGACCCTTTGGCCTGCCCCTTCTTTCCTCCCTCCCTTCCTCCCTTTTCCCCCATCTTTCCCCCTTCCTTCCTTCCTTCCTTCCTTCCTTCCTTCCTTCCTTCCTTCCTTCCTTCCTTCCTTCCTTCCTTCCTTTCTTTCTCTTCCTTAAATAAGGCTACTTCAATAGAAACTAAGATCCAAGGAAGTAAAGAAAATAGCCTACAACAGGCTTTCTCAACTTCAGCATTATGAGATTTTGGACTGGGTGTTTTTTTATTTTTTGTTTTTTTAGAGGACTCTTTTGTGCATGGATATTTAATAATATCTCTGACCTGTAACTACTAGAAATAGTAACTTCCCAGTTGTGACAACCAAAAAATGTCTTCAGACATTGTCAAATGTCCCCTGGAAGGCAGAATCGCCCTTCTGAGAACCACTGCCCTGGAAGAAAATTGCCACTTATGTATGGAACATATAGGATTCAGTTAGAATGGGTACTACTTGATTAAATTAAATATTTATATAGCAAGCAGTCTTCCCATAATCTGATTGTGACTCTGTAGTAAGAACTGCCTCTAAGTCAACCTTCCTTTAGCCACTGGATTCTTTATTTTTACTGGTGCTAATCTGTGTCTGGCTCAAAAAGCACTAGTCACTTTCCCTGGCATGTGAAATTTGTGTACAGTTGTTGATGGAGGTGTTTGGCTGATGATACGTTTCTAAAGAGAAGAGGAACTTCCTTTGTGGAAATATTTCAAGGAGCTCCCTTGTTCTGTGCCTTTAAGGGGAGGCGATAGTATGTCAGTTGTTCTCTGCAGCCAACCCAGTTTGGCCACTGATATTTATAACCCTTATGTGAACCCCCCCACCCCCCCTCCCAAAGAATTCCAATGCTCTGTAATAATCTTCTCCACCCCCATCATACCAACTGCCTGGGGAGAAAGCAAAGGAGCCTTTGAGGCCTTTAAGTTTTTTCCTTCATATTGAACCTTTTCCAGCTCCCTTTTAAAGTATTGCCACTTGGTATTTTAAATGTAAGCATCACAAGGAAAATCCCAAACTTGCAGCCGTTACATCATCTTAAAGAAGTCCACGCCTCAGTGAAGGTAGTGATCAAATGGAAAGTTGTCAAGAAAGCATGAATAGATTTCACAAAAATCTGTCTGGAAATTTTTACAGCAAAGGGAGATTTTTAAAGCAACAAATCAATATATCCTCAACCAAAGAAAATGTGCAGTTTAACTTGAGTTTACCGAAATCCTTCACATACAGTATCAGCACCTAGCATTCACAACTGAGATTCATCATATGATTTTGTACAGGAAGGAAGAAAAGTCTGTTTTCAGAAAAATACTACAGTGTACAAGTCCAATCTCAGCAACATAGCAAGACCCTGTCATAAGGATCTTGTGCACTTTCAAGCTGACTGGATAGTGTATGAGCTATAAGCCATGAGCCTTTGGGAAGTGTTATGAGTTATTCTGAAGGCCCTTGATTGTTACTGTTGGCTACTTTACCAGGAAATAGGTGAATCTCACTGGTAGTTGAGTCAGGACATTGCACCAGAGCATCACTGCCCCAAATGGCTGTGTCTTGTCTCCTAAGACCTGCCCAAGTCTCAGCTGTCCTAGTTTCAAAATGTAGCTATAAAGAGAATGTTTTCCTCCCCACCTTCTTTAAGATTTTGCCACAGTGGTGCACACCTGTAATCCCAGTGATTTGGGAGGCTGAGACAGGAGGATCATAAGTTCAAAACCAGTCTCAGCAGTTTAAAGAGGCCCTAAGCAACTTCGCAAGACCTTATCTCAAAATAAAAAATAAAAGGGCTGGGAATGTGGCTCAATGGTTGAGTGACTCTGGGTTCAATCCCTGGTACCAAAAAATAAAAAACAAAACTGCCACAACCAGGTGCTTTTCAAATCTGAGTCTCTGGTATTGGCTGTGCAAGATTAATGGGACACTCTTAATCCCAGGCCCTCACAAACCAGAATTCCTATTCCAAAGGGGGATCTCTCAAAACTTTGGGCTACCCAGAGATGAGAAAATTGCTACATGATGATGTTGCATTGATCCCTTTGTGGGGTTTAGAAGGAAGGGATTCCATGTTCCTTTTAATCTGTCTTATTGAGCACTTACTGTGCTAGTCCTTGGATGGTTGCTGGGTTGCAGACAGTCTCTGGTTAACGATGTGAAATATACACAAAGAATCACAGAGGTAGTGGTTACTTAAGTGCTGCAAGAGAGACCTGAGTCTAAATGACCTCTAGTAATCCTGTTGTAAATCAGACATTTTAAATGGGAGATTTGAAAAGGTAAAAGTAACTTCTTCAAGCCATTTAGCAAGTCAGTGTTTTTAAGTTGGGATTGAAAGGTCTATTAGGTACCAAAATTCATGCTATCCCAGCGGTTCTAATCCAGGACAGTTTTCCCCTTGAGGGACATTCTACCACATTTAGTTCAGAGACATTATTTATTGTCACAAATGTAGAAGCTGCTTCTGGCATTCAGTGGGTGCTGCATACTGCACAGTGGATACTACAACATACGGATAGCCCCTTAACAGTAAAAGACTTATTCAACCCACTTCTAGAAAGATAGGAAATTAGATTTTTGCATTTTTTCCAGTACAAGAGTTCCAGAATGCTGCCTGGGGAAGCTTCTGTGGTTTTCCTCCCCCTTTCCAAAAATCAATTAAGAAATAGTGTTGCTTCCAAGAGTGACTTAAACAGATTTGTTGGATAAAATCGGATCTTGGTGAACTAATTTGAGTCAGTGGCTAAAGAATTCCCTCCATGCTTGACCAGTCCCCACCCCACTCTGCCACAAGGATCCTGCTGTGGAAATCAGTCAGCTGTGTATCTCAAGCAACTTCCTGTAGGGTGTGTTGTGGAATGGCATCAGCCCCTGCACCAGCTGGGAGTGCTGATCTCAGTGTGATTTTTATCAGACTGTCTCTTTTGAGCTTTGCTGTTTGGAACAAAGGACCCTCTGTTAGGAAAGCAGAGCGCTGGTATGATTGGACAGCCAACATATATGTACATGGTTCCCACAGGGGGGAAAAAAGAGAGAGACAAATTATTCTGTACCTTCTATAACTTGGGTCATCACCAAGGTGAATTTCCTGAGCTTTTGTATGTATTCATCCTTCTTTCTGTGAGTGCTTATCCTTCCCCCAAATTAATGCAGGAGCCACCTGATCTGAAGAATTAAGCTCTGATTCCAATTTTATCTACTCTGTAGGAGTTGGTGTTTCCTTGTGTGTCCTGAAGGAATTATCATCTTAGCCCAGTTTCCTCACCTCTCCATCTTTCCTTCAGAGTTTCATTTCTTCTCTACTACTAGTTGGCATATGTTAAGAGCACACAATCTCATTTCAAATATTAGCCCAAACACAGCAAAAACCAAGCAAAAGAAATTTGCTACCTCATATGCATTTGAAGTAAGCCAGACTCTGAAAGATTCTAAATGCTAAATCATACCTTTAGGGGTTTTGTGAGAATTAAATGAAGTTATATAGATAAAAGCATTAGTTATTAGGTGTTCATTAAATGAAAATGTCTTTTTTAAAATAAGCTTATTCAAATATACAAATGAGTTTTGTGAAATTTCTGTTCCCCCCCCTCCCCAGTACCAGGGATTGAACCTGGGGCCTTATACATGCTAGGCAAGAGCTCTGTCATTAAACCATAGCCCCAGCCCTTTTATTTCAAGACATGTTCTGACCATATTGTCCACAGTGGACTCAAACTTGTGATCTTATACCTTAGCCTCCCCAGGAATTGGGATTACAGGTCAGGTGTGTGCTACCACACCTAGCTGTGAAATCTTTTTAATAAGAACTCTCGTCCCCTTTTGTGCCTAGGGACAATCATTCTTCAGAAAATTTGATCAAAAGCACAGCACTAGATTAGATTAGCACTTTTCTTAGAAAAATTGGAAATTATGAAGATAAAGTAAAATTTGTTTATGGCAGCAATAAACAAGTGGATGGTCAGACAGCTTTTCTGAGTCATATTTGTAGGAACAAGTTTAAGAGTTGTTTCTGGACTGGAGTTGTGGCTCAGTGGTAGAGCGCTTGCCGAGCATGTGTGAGGCCCTAGTTTCAATTCTCAGCACCGCATATAAATAAATAAAATAAAGGTCCATTGACAACTTAAAAAATATTAAAAAAACAGACTTGTTTCTGACCCTAGTGTAGCAATGCATAGTCAGGTTTAGGTCATTACTCCATAACACAACTTTAAATATTTTTATGTACATACAAAAACATACATACATATGTCCATGTTCACTTGTTCATTCGAATTTATTCTTATATGCATTTTATCAGAATCCCACAGCCAGCAAGTTTTTCTGAGACCATTTTGGCCTTGGCTTATGTGCTCTACAAATCAATATTATTTTCATATCATTAACCAAAATTAACCAGAAGACATTACCAGCTCAGTGACTTGCCCAGACAGACTCAGTTACCCATCAGATCAGCTATAATGATCTCAGGGTCCTTGGCCTAATTACATAGACCATGTTATCTTCTTTTGTTGTATTACAATGGCAACTACCACATCAACATCTTTAGGAAATATATCTTTTAATTTTAATTAGTCTTTATTTAAAATATTGAGATGTAAGGGGGAAAATATCGGCATAGTTTCAGAAGGAATCAGTTTAAAAACACAGATATAATTCATTTCCCTGCCAGTTGCATACCAGATTCAGATATTTTACAGAAATATCTTATCTTTATCCTTCAATTATTTACAGTGTGAACAAATACATGTTTTGTTTTTGTTTGGTACCATGGATTGAACTCAGAGGCACTTGACCACTGAGCCAAATCCCAAGTCCTTTTTGTATTATATTTAGAGACAGGGTCTCACTGAGTTGCTTAGCGCCTCACTTTGGCTAAGGCTGGCTTTGAACCCTGGATCCTCCTGTCTCAGCCTCCCAAGCTGCTGGGATTACAGGCGTGCACCACCATACCCAGCTCAAATACATGTTTTTAATATTTGATTATATGTATATATGAATCAAGTGACAGGATAAGAATTCAAAGAAATTGGACTCAGGTTTTCTCCTGCTGAATTTCATTGTGTCTATTCAATTGAACCATTTATATCTTTATTATCTATTATATTTTTTTCATTTCCAAAAGATAAGCTCTGTTATGAGTCAAATTCTTTAAATTCAAATCTGTTTGTCTGTAAATAATGATAAGAATTGCTTTAGTAACACAATGAGAAGTTTTAAAAAAAATCTCTGTATTTTTGATTCTAACTCCTTTTCTAATGCATCCTTGCAGCATTCATTATTCCTTAAATATTCAGCCCAGATTCAGCCTTGTTCCTTGAAAATAGCCAAGCAACTTTGTGATAGTCATGCCACCCTGAAATTAGAAAAACTGAGTCCCAGCAGAATATCCACATCATCATTTTCTCAGGAAAGTGCCCCCTAAACTTCCAGGCCAAGTCTGGCCCTGTTGACTCCATGGTTTTGTACTGTTGGCTTTTCTTTAAGAGTACTTATGCAATTAAAGTGAAATGAACCTCTGTCTCCATGGCTAGCATGTAGGCTCCTGAACATGTCTTGCTCATCACTCTTTCCTGTGGTGTCTGGCATATTTGTGACAATAAATATTTGTTGAACAAGCTGAGCATGATGGTCACGCTTTTAATACCAGCTACTTAGGAGGCTGAGGCAGGAGGATCACAAGTTCCAGACTAGCCTCCACCATTTAGCAAGACCCTCAGCAATTTGAGACCTTGTCTCAAAATAAAAAGGACTAGAGATGTCACTCAGGGCAGAAACACTCCTGGGTTCAATTCCTAATATAAAAAAAAATTTTGATTGAAAAAAAGAATCAAGTATACAACTTAATTACTTGCTTCAAGTGGACAGAAAGAAGACCCAAGGAGACCAAAGAGAGACTGGTTAGAAAGGTAGATTTGGGATAGCACTGGTTCATGGAAGCCAGAAGAACAATCTCAAGGAGGAGGACCAATACTCACTCCTTATCTTTAATACTCAGTCATCTGACCCAGCACCCATCATTGTGCTGAAACTATTTTTGTTTTTGTTTTATTTTTGGCAGAGTGAAGGGGGTGTATCAGCGATTGAACCCACAAGTACTCAACCACTGAGCCACATCCCCAGCCCTTCAGCCCCCCCCCCCTTTTTATTGTTGTTGTAGGTGAACACAATACCTTTATTTTATTTTTATGGGGTGCTGAAGATTGAACCCAGTGCCTCACATATGCTAGGCAAGCGCTCTACCACTGAGCCCCAGCCCTTTTTATTTATTTATTTATTTATTTTTTGCTAAGTTGCTTAGGGCCTTGTTGTTGCTGAGCCTGGCTTTGAACTTGCCATCGAACTGCCTCAGCCTCCATGAGTTGCTGGGATTACAGGAGTATACCACCACACCCACCTGAAACTGTTCTCTTAAAAGTATTCATTGACTTCCTAGTTGCCAAGTCTAGAGGCTGGTCTAAATCACTGATCTCCCCTTTCTTAAAATCATCCTGTCCTTTTACTTTCATGACATAGTTCTCTCCCTGTCTCTTCTCTGGGTGCTCCTCTGCTTTCCTTTTTGTTTGTCTTCCTTCCTATTAAATATGTGTTTCCTGAAATTCTGCCCATCTCTCCTCACTCCACACTCAGCCTCTGAGATGGCCAGAGTGTTACATGAAGGAAGGCTTTCACATCTTTGTCTCTAGCCCACCCTAGAGTCTCTTGTCTAAGGATCCCTTCTGGAGACCTCCACACAAGTCTTTGGATGCTCTACACTTAAATTTAAATAATTTCTTCCCCTTGCTATTGTTTTATAATACTTCTATGCCCATAGTTACCCAAGAGTAATACTATAATATTGTCTTTTAAAAATTTTTTTTAGTTGTAGATGGACACAATACTTTTCATTTTATGAATTTATTTTTATGTGGTGCTGAGGATTGAACCCAGGGTCTCGCTCGTGCTAAATGACAGCTCTATCACTGAGCTATGGCCCAAGCCCTAGTATTATCTTTATTTTTTATTTCTCCTCTAACCTCTACCTTCTAGCTGGTCCAGCTGTAAAGTCCAGACCTGCCTCTACAGTTTCTTTCACAGCTCATTTGCACTAGCTGTTATTTATCCTAGTATGTTTAAGACCCTAAAAGCTTCATTTGTTAAGTTAAAGTTGTGTGTTTTTAAAAATGAGATAAATGGCATTTGAATGAACACCCTGTCCCATAATCTTAGGAAACTTCCCACACATCACCCCTGGTCATGACCTGCTGATCAGTTTCAATTAGCTAAATCTTGATGTAGTAATGGTTTTCTGAATAAAACATAATTTCCCCAGCTTGCCATTCAGAGGCCTTGGTTAAAGGACCTTTTAGCTACTTACCAGTATGACCTCTCATTTTTCCCTTTCATATGCCCACAACTTATGCCACACTGAATTAGAATTTGCTTCTTTAGGGACTATGCCATACCTGCCTCTAAAACTGTACTTTAGAAACACTGACTTTACCATCTCTGTATATTGAAATCCTAATGGGTAGATGTGGTTCCCTCCATGAAGCCTTCCTTCCTGCCTCTCACCCTTCCTTTAGGCCTTCCTTTAAGCCCCATGTCTTTTTCATCACCACTGTCTTGGCAACCACTAATCTAAAAGAGGAATTGACATACAGTCATTTGGAAAGTCTACAAGAAGGAAAGGGCTTACAGGGGTCATGAGAGTTCCTGCAGAGTGTATGGAAAGTTTTCTCATGGGTTTGGGAATACATGAGAACACAAAAAAACATCAAAACCCCTTTAAAATAAACCCCACATCATGCTGTTTTGCTCTATGGAGCCACTCTTAAGCCATCTTTATAATAATAAAAGTACCAGAGGTATAGTAATAACTGATGTTTAACAGGTAACTGATGTTTAACAGACTAATACTGTGGAGTTTCTACTTGCCACTAAATAATGTTTGCAAAGTCTATCTAAGATGAAAGACATTTTATAGTTTTAAAATTGAGTAAGATCCATTTTTTTTTTTCTCTATTCAGCAGTAAATCCTCCAAGACAAAGCCCCCATCAAAGTGGATGAAAAGGCATTTTAGAATCTAATGAGGTGTGGATGTTGGGTCTCTAGATTGTCCTGAGGCCAGGCAGTTTAGATCTGGAGCAGACCAAGGCAAAGTGCCAAGTCCAAAACTTGGAAAGGGAGGTGTATAGGGTGTGAGGAAACTCCACCCAATTGCCTTTAAATAGGAAGGAGCTAGAAGCATCAGGATTGTTTTTCCTTCTAGATTCACTAAAGGAAAATCTGACACCAGATTCTGTTCTTAGGAATTTCAAAAGGAGTAGAGAATTCTTTGAGCTCAGTTATCATCTAACTAGAAACTAATTTGAAATTTGGCTGAGTGCTTATGCTTGTGGTTTCAGGGGTGGGGAAAGCATCCAAAGAGATACTCTGGAGCTGTGTTTCTCTTTTAAAAAGTTTACACACAGCATGTGAAATGAACAGATGCTTTTTTTGTTGTAACTATCAGGGCAACAAGAGGCTGAAAGCTGTAAAGGTATTTATTTCAGTCACTGAGATACCTATTGGCAGAGTTCCACATTCCAAAACTAAGGAGAAACTTATAAACAGATAAAAAAACAAGATGGACCTAAAGGAAAGAGACCTTGTGCTTCCTCTCTTGATTTCTTTCTGAACACATACTGATGATTAAAAAAACAACAACAAAACAAGCACTTAGAAAGCATTCTTTGTCTTTGGGAGGAGGAAGCATTGAGATACACACACACACACACACACACACACACACATCCATCTTTCTCTTTTCAACAGCCTGAGTTTAAACTTTGGGGAAGTTCTTCTCTTTTCCTCTAATGCTATGAATTAAACTTAGGGGTAAGCTACTACATTCTCATCCCTTTTTATTTTTATTTTGAGCAAGATCTAACTAAGTTGCCAAGGTGCCCTTAAACTTGCAATTCTCTTGCCTCAGCCTCCCAAGTAGCTGGGATTACAGGCATGTGTCATTGTGTCAAGTTCTCTTAATATTTTCTTAGCACCTTAATTAGAGTATGACTACAGCTGATAATTTGAATCTCAATTTCAATAGTTGTTGGAATGCCTCATTTATTTATTTGTATGGAACATTGATGAGATGGGCAGAATACAGTAGATCTAAGTATGGGGAGGGATTAATTAAGAAAAGGCTGAATTGATTGGCACCTGACTTGGTAAGGAAACAGGAAAGGAATTTCTGGCCATGAAGTTTGTGATTCCACTCGAGATCATTCTTTATAACAGAATAATCACCCGCCCTTAGTCCAGAGCCAGAATTCCTTAGATTCTTCCAACCAGAGGAGCCCTGGCATGCTAGTCTGTTATGATATCTGAACACTTAAGTGAATGTATTTGGCCAGAGATTTGCTAGTGAAATTGATCTTGCTTTCCCTGGGTTTTTCCAGTTGTGTTGAATAATTAAAAGAAAATTAAAACCCAGATTCCCAAATCAAAGTATGATTGTGAGCATATGTATGTGCATGTGTGTATATGAATTTAAATATATTTTTGTATCTTTTCCTTTATTTTGTTGGGGGATGTCAAGAAACTAAAAATAAAATTAGGAATGGAAATGAGGTTTTTGGTTTCAATATATTCATAAATTAAATAAATTTTTAAGTGTTTGATTTGCAAAAAAAAAAAAAAAAGAATCAGATCTAGGGCTGGGGATGTGGCTCAAGCTGTAGCGCGCTCGCCTGGCATGCGTGCAGCCCGGGTTCGATCCTCAGCACCACATACAAAACAAAGATGTTGTGTCTGACGATAACTAAAAAATAAATGTTAAAATTCTCTCTCTCTCTCTCTCTCTCTCTCTCTCTCTCTCTCTCTCTCTCACTCTCTCTCACTCTCTTTAAAAAAAAAAGAATCAGATCTATAAACTAATCAATACTTAAGGTCACAGTATATTAAAATTAGGAAACTTTTAAAACTTATCCTGAACAAACTATAAAGGATTTGTATCTGTTTCCCCAGATCTCTGCCAAGTGATTGCTTGAAGTTTTACTCAAACACCTCCAAGGTCAGGAAAGTTACCCCTTTCCTGTACACCCTATTCTTTGAATAGCTGTGAGAAGGCTCTCTGTTGGTTTGAAATCTGCCCTTGGATCTTAGTGTGCCAGCTTAAAGAGACATCCAGAACAAATTTCCTTCCTCCCACATACCAGCCCTTCAGTTACTTAATGTCTGCCCGCCTCCCAGAAGGAACTTTCTCTAAGTCAAGCATTCTTGGTTCTTTCTATTATATATATTCTTCTTCATAGAACAGGGTTTCTAATGTCTAGTACCAAGAGGACACAGGATTTGGGGCAGCTCCTTTAAAAGTTTTAAAACTAAAGAATACTAAAACAGGAAGGCTGTAGAAACAGTCTAGTCTTGTCTCCCACACCCTCTTTCAGTTTACAGATGGAGAGTCTTTTGTATTTGAGGGGGTAGAATTGATCAGCAGACTCTTTTGAAGTAAGAAAGGGTGAAACATTTGCCAAAGAAAGGTTTACCAAGTTCTGATCATCAACTTCAGCCTACATCTCATTTTTGCCAAGGATTGTTTTGGTTACCCAAGTGAGCCTAAGGTTCAACTCAGGGGTTCACTGACTGATCTCCATACAGTAACTACTGACTTCATTTTCTGTTTGTTTAAAGGATAGAAGTAACTTTTCCATAAATTTCACCAGCTATATTGACCACAGTGTCCAACAGGGATTCAGACATTTTAATAAACTTACCTTCTTTTTCTTTTGTAAAATCAGAGAATGACCATCACAAAAGGAGCAGGGCTTTGCACTTCTTAGACTAGTGGATAGTCTCCTGAGTTGCCCTTTGTAATACTTGAAATACAGACACATGCTTTTCATCAGGCCCCAACGAGGCTCAGGTTTCTTTGGATGCTAAGCAATAAGGAGCCCAGGTGTTTGGGCATGGAGCTCCGCTGCCGGCATCGCCACCACTTCCTGCATCCCATTTTTCACAGTCATCAGGTTTGTGGGCCAAGAATCCTGGTGGGGGAATGGATCAAGACTCCATATACCTGAGAAGGGTGAGGGGGAATGTAGAGTGTGCCTATAGTTTATCCAATAACTTGGTCTCTGAGCGTGACCGAATTCCTCGGGATACCAGTTATGTGCTGTGTTTCAAGCTGGAGTGGTTTTGGATCGGCAAGGGGCGCGCTAAAGGTGACATTGTAAAGACTAAGGATAGCTTTGGCGGCAGAATTGGAGCCGAGGGCGATGTAGGCGGCGCGACCCTGACTGCAAATGGGGCCCCAAGTAGCCCCCTTGCCAGAAACCGCTGGCTAGGGAGAGGCGGGTGCACGGGTCCTGGGCTCGTTCGTCCTTGGGCTTGCTGGGAGTCTGACCGGAACGCGGCGGGGGCGGTAGGGGGCCGGGTCAGCAGGAGGAGGGCGGGGCTTTCCTTTGTCAGGGGATTTGCGCGGCGCGGCAGATCCTCGCGCCGGTGCGATTTTCCTAGCTCGCCCTCTCAGGTGGGCGGGGCTTATTTGGCCCCAGGGCGCGGTGGGCGTGGGCTTCGGGAGCCGAGCGGACGGTGCCCAGAGTCCCTCGCCCGAACTCCTCCGAAGCCCTTGGCTCCTCGGCCTCCAATCCTGTCCGCCGCCTCCCATCCTCCGCCTAGTCGCTCCTTTTACCCGGCCCGCCCCCTCCGCGCCCTGCCCCGCCCCCGCCCTCCTCCCCTTGGCTTTCCGCGCCGCGCGCTCCCGGGCTTTCAGGGGGGCTGCCCGGGCGGGGCGGCGCGGCGCGGCGCAGCGCAGCGCAGCGGCGACGGCGGCGCGGGAAGGGGGAGGAGAACCACCAGCCAGCCAAGCACTTCCAGCAAGCTGCGAGCGAGCGGGCCGCGCGGCTCGAGGGAGGAGGGCTCGCCCCCACCCGCCCGGCCCGAGCGGAGCCTTTTGTTCCCAGCTAGAAGTTTGCATGCCGGGACCGTGACAGCTGCGGGCGGGGAGGACCGCAGGGTAGTAGGGCCGGCGGCGCGGCGGAGAATAGAGGCGGCTGCTTGTCATGCAGTCCACGGCGCGGCGGCTGCGGGCTGAGGACTGGCGGCGGCGGGGGAGGCGGCGCCCACAGCACACGGGACTCAGCTGCCAGAGGAACAAACTAACTTCCTGAGCGCGGGACCTGAGCCCGGCGCGGCCGGGAACCACCTGCCAGCCTGCGGTGAGGTGACCCTGGTCCTCGGGGCGCGCGGCACTGCGCGGGGGAGCGGGCGGTGCTGAGCTAGCCCCTCCGACAGCCCCTTAGCGGCTGCCGCTTGTCCGCCTCCGCCTTCAGAAAGGCCCAGCGCGCGGCTCCACTCGCCTTGTTTTGTGGCCACAGCGCAGGTCTGGCCTGGGAGCCACAACAATGCCATGATGTTTTGGAGACAGGAAGCCCCAAACTGGCCCCGAATGAAGGACTTCCTGTGTTTAAAGTTGCAGGAATATCCTCCGACCGGCCCAGTTCAAATGCAAAGACCCCAACTAGGGAGGACGGAATGGCTAATTCAGACCAGCTGGACTCTCCTGGGCTGAAACGGAGGATAAAATGAAAAGTATTCTTAGGAGCTTGGGCCATACTTGAAGACTAGAGAGGCAGTGCCATTGTTATTAAAGAACACAGTCGGTATAAATTTGCTGCTTCCAACTCTTCTTCAGTGAGAAGTGAGTGGAACTATATATTGAAGAAGACTTGTAAATATCAAATGATTTTTGTTGACTGAATTCAAAAGAGCAGTGCTCTTTTAAAAGTAAAACCAGAAGCCATACAAGGAATTACTTTGTTGATTAAATTATAACATTTATCTGTCTGCAACTATGAGGCTGCTAGCTTATGAGGAAAAAGCTGTTTGTCTTAGAGCTTCATCCAGAATTGTTTCAAAGTGGGACTCCAGGTCTCTATTGAGGGCAGATGCAATTGGTGGTTTGGAGTATGAGCATGTAAAAGGATTTATAGCTCATGTAAAATGCATTTTGGGGGAACTTTTGAAAAAACTTTTGAAAGATTGATGATTCATCTTGATTGAAAAAGTATGGGTAAGCCACTCAGCAGGCCAGACTGTTTAAGGCGCAACCCCACTTGCCTGGGGAAAGGGGAGGATGAGGACGGCTATATAGAGGATTGCTATGTTCCACAGCGGTCTATATATGATACAATGAGGATAAATGAACAGATTGACCAGGGATCAAAGCTTAATCAGACTTCAAAAAGCACCATGGAGAAGATGGAAGGAAGTACCATATCCAGCAATGGTACATTAGGTGCAGCAGCTAATGTTTTTGAATCGAGAGCACCAGAAAGCAAAAAGCTGGATGAAAGAATAATCTTTGATGCATTAAAGCTAAGCAGTGACGTACAGAAGTCGGCACCTGTGCCACCCAGACGGCGGCCAAATGCAGAGCGCAAAGACAATGTTAACAGAAGATCTTGGAAGTCCTTCATGCCTCCCAACTTCCAAGAATTTGCAGAAAGAATGGAAGCTTCTCTCAGTGAAGTTTCAGAAGCTGGTGCTTCAAATCCTTCTTTGCAAGAGAAGAAAGAATCCAGTTCTGCATTAACAGGAAGTTCTGGTAATTTGGACCACAGGGAACCTCAATCAGAGTCACTAACTTTGGAACATGTGGCCAAATCTACAGGTATTCCAGGAGTGCAAGATATGAAAAACTTAAGTGGAGACTGCCAGGACTTCAGATTCCAGCACCACAGTGAGAGCTCTCCCCAGGAATTCCATCCTGTAGAATCAGAAACTGCAGCAGCAAGTGGTAACACAGATGTAACACAGGAACACAAATTCTCAAGTGCAACCTGGCCCAGGGCCACGAAAAGTTCTGCTACAGGAAGCTTCAGCGAGAAGCAGCACCCCCTTGGGGACACAGCCTGTACTGTGGAAATACCACCTCTCTCACCTTGCCTAAGTGAAGAGTTGTTGGATCCAGAACTGCATATTCTCGTAACCCCCAGTCTTAGAGAGAAAACAGAGTCTGAGCTAAAGTTTGAGGAGGATGAACGATGGATCATGATGGAGGCTGAGGAGGAGTGGGAGGAAGAGAAACTGTCAGAGAGAGAAAAGGCTCTTCTAATGGCAGATGAGAACAGCTTGGCAGATATTTTGGAAGAAAGAGAACAAGCAAATACGGTAGCAGTAGTAGAGGATGGAGCCAGTTGCTTAACTGCCATTTTGGGGACTTTTGTCTCCCTACCTCTTGATCAGATTTGTTACTCTGATAACCCACAGACAGCTAGGGAACATTTGGCTTCTGAGCCCGAGGATGCACCCCTGGTTTGCAGTTGTGTTCCTGCAGGTGAGGATGCTATTGAGAGGAAAAATGGAACTGCTCAAGGGCTAGAGCATCTTGTTTCAGAATTAGAATGTACTGTTGGGCCTGTAGATGCAGAGCAGCTCTCGGATACAGATTCAGAGCAGATGTTTCTTGAACTTGAAAAGGAGTGTTTATGTGAAGAAGGAGTAGTTGAGCCACAGAATCAAGCCTCTTCTGAAGGGCTGGCCCCATCCCAGGATGCAGAAAATTCACTTGTAATTAGTCATTTTCCAGGGGCTGCCTTAGAAAAAGAACAACATTTAGGCTTTTTAAATGTTAGAGTAAAGGATCATGGTACCGGATTGGATTGTGAATATTTTAATGCCCTGGATTCTTCTCAGGTACCTAATGCTAGAGAACTTGTTGCCTACCCTGAAATCATGAGGGACAATTCCACAGTTAGCAAGGAGTATGAAAAAGTGCCTTTTAGCCCCAAGACTGGGGAGGAATTTAAGTCTCCAGTTGATCTGGAATCACTGAGAGAGCTGAACCCAGGAGGATTGCTTATCTCTGATCACAGGGCTTCTTATGAACAAAAACTATCAGGCTTTGTTGCTTCTGAGCTAGCCAAAGAAGATGGTAATTTGTTCCAGGTAGACTGCAATCAAACTGAGGAAAATGTTGAGTGTATTGAGAGTGTACCCCTCAGTTTTGCTTCTAACTATGAACTAACAGTTGTAACCTCAGGACCTAAAGTAGAGGTGTTATTGTACGATTCAAATTTATTAACAAATGAAATTAATTTGGAAAGTGAAAAAGGAGCTATTAACCAAGAAAATAACAGTCTGGCATCCTTAGAAAATGCAGTCCCTTGTGAATTGTCCATACATAAAGTTTCTAATGAGGCTAGTGAGGCAAAAGAGCTGGATTATCAAGCCAAGTTTGGGGGGGATGGAGCCCCAGCACATTTTAATACAGATTTCCCAGAGCAGGTCTTCCAGGATCTCCAGAGGAAGTCCCCAGAGTTAGAGATTCTGAGTCTGCACCTGCTTGCTGGAGAACTGAGACATGGTAGTGATGGAGTGGAAACTCTGAATGATGTAAAGCCTAAGCCAAATGTGTCGTCATCACAGGGAGAAATGGAAGTGAGAGATTCAGATCCATTCCTGAATATCTTTGCAGAGGAACAAGTTACCAAAGCTGGTAATACTGAACCAGTTTTAGAGGAATGGATACCCAGCCTACAGAGACCTGCCCCAACTGCTGCAGTGCCTGCTGTAGAAAATGCCCTTGATGCTACAGTGCCCACCCCAGAGGGTACTGCTATAGCTGCTGATGTTGTGTCCTTTCCAGAGGCTAACATCCCGGTTGTGTTAATGGTCACCCTAGAGGAGGATGTTACAACTGCAACAACTGCTGAAGTCTCGGGCCCAGAGGTGGCTGCTGCTCCTGCTCTTGGAGTGCCTGTTCCTGAGGAGTCTGTTCCAATTGCTGCAGTGTCCTCCTCAGAGGGGACTGCTGTAGTATCAGTCAAAGAGAATGACACCCCAGAGGGGCCTGTCTCCCCAGCTCCTGCAGGGCCCACCACCCCAGAGGAGCCTTCTTCTCCAACTCCTGCAGGGCCCACCACCCCAGAGGAGCCTTCTTTGGCTCCTACAGGGCCCCCCACCCCAGAGGAGCCTGCCTCCCTGGTTCCTGCAGGGCCCACCACCCCAGAGGAGCTTGCCTCTCAGGCTCCTGCAGGGCTCACCACCCCAGAGGAGCCTGATATTCAGGCTGTTAGTGTGTCCACCCCAGAAGGGCTAGCCACCCCAACTGCTGCAGTGCCTGCTCTAGAGGAAGTTTCCCCCGCTAGTGGACCCTTCCTGAGAGGTGCTGTACACGCTGATTCAGTGCCTATTGCAGAAGGCGGTACTCCTGTTCTGGGGGAGGCTTCTGCCACTGGAATGTGGATCAAGGAGGACCTGGATCCTTCAGCATTTGGAATAAAAGAGGTGCCTGGCACATTGCTACATGGGAAAATGCCTCTGACTGCAACTGGTGGATTAAATTCAAATGAGGTAATTGTTGTTCATTTTGTTGCCAGAGAGGGTCTAGAGAATAAAATGAGATTGGTGAGTTCTCAGACTTTGTGATAACAGACATTGTGATAATGAGAAATGGCAGGTAGTCATTTCTTTTGTTCTTTTTTGCCCCACCCCACCCAGAATTATAATTTCCAGACTTTCTATTGAGTTTTTCCTAGTGAAAAAACTTTATAAATCATACTCTTTATTTTTTATTCAGATAAGACTAAGGATCTAGGGATGTAAGTAGTTATTGATTTACATTTTTTTAAAAAAGACCATTAATAGGAAAGGGTGATTCTGGTTTTGAAATAGATAGCTGGCTTTCTCCTTCCTAAATTTAGAGATTGCCTATTAATCAGTGATGTCAGCAGTTAGGTGGAGGCCCGAGTGTGAGCTTTGAGATGTAGAATAGCTCTTAACCATTCTGGGAAAATTATATTTTCTGAGCCTTAAGTTTCCTCATTTAGTAAGGCAGAACCCTTTGAAGTTTATAAGGATAAAATGAGATAGTACATGTAAAGAACCAAGTGTGTAAGATGTCTATTGCTAACTGTACCCTCCCTTTCCCCTTCAAATAGATAGTTGGGTTAGGTAGAATTCACCAAAGCAGATTGGGGAAAAGCAATATAAAGATGTGTGAATAACAGGCTTTTTAATTCAAATGTGTTTCTTAAAGCCAGAGGTATTATTTTTTTAAAAAAAAAAAAAGTAGAAGTATTTTAGTAATTTTGTGAAATTGCCTTTGTGTCGTTAAGCAAGTCATTTTGCTTTCCTGGACCTCTTGTTTCTTGATGTGAAAAAAAAGAATTGGGCTGAAGTGATCTCTTGAATCTTTCATAGCTCTTAAGATTTTAAATGTTAGCAGAATATGTGGGAAAATGTTCTACATCCTTGAACCCTCTAAGTTAAAGGAATTTGAGAACAGCATTCTGCAGTTTACCATCCAGGTATCATTTGGAATAGGTGAGAAGTAAAGGATTTAGAGGTTTAATCTAATAGTCAGGAATAACTGAATTAAGAGGTTGTTGTGATCTTGCTCTGTCCGCAAGACCTGAAACTGCCCTTTTTACATTAGGCATTCACCATTGACTGAGTTAATGAGTATCAATCTCCTGGAGTAACAACGAATGCTTCAATAAAGATGGGTCCTTTCCTCTACCCCATTGCAGAGTCTTTCAGGGCAGCCGTAGTCTGGTAGGACACCAATTAAATGTACAGCTGCCATCCACAAAATAATTTTTGATTGCATCCCATAAGCTACCAATTTTGCCACAGATCTGCTTAACTGAGTTGTGGTTTCACTTTGGAGTTCACCAATTATTTTGTAATGAGATTCTATCAAATTAGAATGCATCACCTTTCAGATTTTTGGAATTTTTTTTATTCTATTTTCTGAATGTTATTGAAGATAGGGTTGACACTGACTTCCCAGTATCCTTTTCAAAGTCAAGACAATAGGTCAGTGGCAGAGTAAATTTCTTGCACTGACATTCTCGATAATACAGACTATTTCTATGGGCATAAAGCCTACAGCAAAGATCAATGAAGTACAGGGATTAAATTTGGTTTTTTTTTTTTAAAGAGAGAGTGATGGAGAGAGAGAGAGAATTTTTTTAATATTTATTTTTTTTTTAGTTATTGGCGGATACAACATCGTTGTTTTATATGTGGTGCTGAGGATCGAACCCGGGCCGCACGCACGCCAGATGAGCGCGCTACCGCTTGAGCCACATCCCCAGCCCCAGGGATTAAATTTGTAAGGAGCCAGTCAAATCTGTATAAAAACTCAGAGAAATTCTTAGTATTATTCTCCAGAATCTATTTCTTTAACTGCATAAATTAGTAGATGGGACTAGGTAATCTCTTAGGATCCTTCCAGCTGCAGGAGTTAGTCATTTTATGAAATACTGACTGATTAAAATAACAGGAAAAGGACAGGGTTGTGGTTCAGTGGCAGAGTGCTTGCCTGGTATGCATGAGGCAACACATAAAAAATAAATAAGCTGGGCACAGTGGTGCATGCCAATAATCCCAGCATCTCAGGAGGCTGAGGCAAGAGGATCATGAGTTCAAAGCCAGCCTCAGCAATTTAGCAAGGTCCTATACAACTAGGTAATACTCTGTCTCTAAATATAAAGTACGAAAGGGCTAGGGCTGGGGCTCAATGGTTAAGTGCCCTGGGTTCAATCCCAGGTACCAAATAAATAGATGTATTGTGTCCACCTGCAACTAAAAAAGTTTAAAAAGAAGTTGGGCGCAGTGGCATATACCTTTAATCACAGCATTTGGGAGGCTGAGGCAGGAGGATTTCAAGTTCAAAGCCAGCCGCAGCAAAAGCAAGGTGTTAAGCAACTCAGTGAGATCCTGTCTCTAAATATAATACAAAATAGGGCTAGGGATGTTCAGTGGTTAAGTGCCCTTGGGTTCAATCCCCAGTACTCCCCCCACCAAAAAAAAAAAAAAATTAAAAAGGAAATGATAGCTTTTCTACAAGATTGTCCATTTTTGAAGAACAGTTATTTCCTGGAATATGTGGAAGCAAGCAGATGTCTACATCTGTGCACAGAAAAAGACAGATCTAAGCCTGAGTCCCAGCCAAGAATGTTAGCCAGTAAGAATAAAGAGTGGCTATTTTAAAAATATTTATTGAAACAAATTGTTAGAGTTAACCAAAGTATAGGATTTTCTAAATTGATGAAATATTTTAAAAAGTTTTATAAGATGAGAGATTTATGAATTTTATTTCTTCATTTTTAGAGGGTTGTTAGAGGCAATTGAACCTGTCATTTCTAAGCACACTTAGAACACAATAAGTAATCAAGCCTGTAATGTGATTTAGAGTGATCCTCTGTGTACATGTTATGTATAAATGTACACATTTATACCTGGTTAAAAATATAGAAAGACTTTTTAAAAGTCAATAACAACAGTTTGGTAGAGAAGCATAATGCTAAAACTTGTTTGCCATTTCTGTAGTGGGAACTGAGGCCCACTAAGCACAAACTGTGAGTCACTGGTTCAATGAAAAGGAAAAAAAAAAAAAAAAACTTTTGTATAAAGTAGAGATTCTTTACAATTAAAATTTATCAAGGAATCTTTTTAAGTGAAAATTGGGAAGCAACACAATCTCAGTTTGGTGTTTGAATGCTCACCTGATTGTCAGAAACTTGATGGGTTTGTTTGCTTTTCCTAACAATAGTTTCTATAATTAATTCATTCATGGAATAAATATTTATTGAGAACCTACTCTGTGCCAGATACTGGGTTCCCTCTCCGAACAGAATTAGCATGGTATCTGCCCTTGTGGAACCTATACTAGAGTGGGGGAGGTGGTGTCAAGCAAAAAATGACTCATCTAAATATACAGTTACAAACTATGATCGTGCTTTTTATTTAAAGATATCAGTAGATTTGAAGGTAATTTGATAGAAGCAAGAAATATTTTGGAAGTAGCCAACAAGACCTGATAACAACTTTTTTGTTGGGTGTGAGGGAGAGGGAATCAAGGATGACTTGTACAACCAAGTAGATGAGGACAATAGTTAATTTTGATTTAGAGAAAAACAAATTTTAGGTAACAGAAAAGTAGGAGATACTGATTCATTTTGGAAGTTAGGTTCAAGATGGCTATGAACCATTTGTATATAAGTAATAAGAAAGCAGTTGGATATTTAGATTTGAAAGATGAGAGATAATGGAGAATCATAAGCATTTTGCAGGACTAATATTTAAAGCCATGAGAATGGACGGAATTGCCCAGGAAGAATATGGAAAAAAAGAGGTCCTAGAATTGACATTTTCCCCTCATCCCCACCTCCAAGTACTCTTAACTTTAGAGGTCTAGAAGAAAAAGAGGAGGAGAACAAAGGACATTAAAAAAAAATAATAATGATCAATCAGGATGAAACTGGAATGATGTGATTATCACCAAAGATAAAAGTGTTCTTCTTTGGGAAATTTTTTGTTTTATGTCCCAGTTGCATCTTACAACAATTTATAAGTGTGCAGCTCTGGAAAATGTCTGCCAGTGTTGCTTATTTAATAATATGGCATGGTCCCATTTCACTGAACTGTGAAATACTAAGGAGTAGAAATTTTAATGCATCTAATAGCACAAGTTCTGCAAAACAGTTTTAATTAGGAGTTGAGAGAAGCAAATAAGTGTTTTTAGATTTACTGTATTTAATATTATTTGCTTGGGTTCAAAATAAATACCTCGATAATACTTATTTAGAGATACTTTCCTATGTTTTTTAACTTCTGCAAAATGATGGAGACAAATGCCCATTGTCCCTGTCAACTTAATCAATAAACTGGAGATCAGAAACAAAGGAATATCTAATCCTTTATAGGAAATGTTTGTAAACAAAACCAAATTTTTAAAGAATTAGTTGTATTTTATGAAGAAATTATTAAGCTTTAAATATATTTTACTTTTCTGTATCATGTTCACTGTCCAATAGAACTTCTGCCTAGATAGAGATGTTCTCTATTCATGACATATACAATAAATAGGCACTAGCCACATGTAGCTCTTGACCACATAAAATGAGGCTAGGAATGGAATTTTTATTTAAATTTAACTTGAAATAGCTACTTGTAGCTGCTGGCTCCAATGTTAGATAGCACAGAAGGAATATAAATGCCACCTATAGTATAAGACAGAATTGGATTATTGGGTAAAAAGGGATCTTCCCTTTGTACCTCTGGTGCTCTTCTTTGCCACCGTCACCACCATTGCTGTATTGCACCAAAGTTACTTTAAATGTGGGAGAGACACACCCACACCCGCTGGCTTCTGCTTATTTATCTTCAATGATAACATCTTTAATGTTACAAAGAGGAATTATAGCACTTGCATTTCCTGAGAATCATGTTGTTGGAGAAAGTTATTTAGCTAAACTGCTATGGAGTGTTGCCTAACATATGGTTTAATCAAATTATAATACAAAATGAAGTGCACTGATAATTACCTTTTGTAACCTTCTTTTTTCAGTGTTCCGCTGGGGCTTTCCCTTTCTACCGACTCACTTATCCAACCATAGACCATTCTTCCTGGAATCAGATTCCTAATCCTAGTGTGATCTGTGGTCGCTCATGTAGTCCAAAATTAATTTTACCCAAACTTATAATTTTCTTTTGTCTTCTGTTTTCTCTCATCCTCTGGTCTTAATTGACCCACCTGTCTCACTAAAAGTCCCTTCAGGGACTTTTTATGGAAGACCAGAAAGGAAGCCACTGTAATTCCAGCTATTTGGGAAACTGAGGCAGGAGGATTACAAGTTCAGGGCCAGACTGGGCAATTTAGAGAGACCCTGTCTCAAAATAAAATTAAAAGGGCTGGGGGTATGGTTCAGTGACCAAATACTTGCCAAGCCTCTGGCAAGGCCCTGACTTCAGTACTGCAAAAAATAAAAATGAAACTAAATCCAGGCTACTGGAATAAGGCTGGTTTTATCCTTTTGTAAAAGCTGAGAGAAATTTGATTTTAAAGACAAAATATTTTTCCTTTCCTTATGATCAAAAGTACTGTTTTCTTCTGATTCTTTTTGATTCCTTTTAGAAATATCTGAGTTGTAATAGAGCTTTGACTGTAGTAGGGAAAAATATGCACACTACTTATTACACTTGTTAAAATTGTTTTACAAGTCTGTTGTTTCAGGATGAACATGATACACAGTCTCGTCTTTTAAAAAAGTATTCTCTCTCTCTCTCTCTTTTTTTTGGTTGGGGGCTGGTGCTAAGGATTGAACCCAGGGCCTTGTGCATGTGAGGCAAACGCTGTACCAATTGAGCTATATCCCTAGCCCCTAAGAAAGTGGGGATTCTTTGAAAAGTATTCTTTGTTCCTCAGAATGTGTCTGAAATTGTTAAGGATGTCTCCCAATATTAAGGGGCCATTTTCCTTTGTAATCAGAGTACCCTTTCAAGATTATTGACTGTGTGTGTGGTCTGTGGCCTTGGAACAGAATGAAGTTAACTGCCAACAGGGGGATTAAACCACGAGGTTGGCATTTTTCCGAAGTGTTAGTATGTTTTGACTAATTGAGTTATTCTTACTAGTCAGAAAAGAGCATTGTCTGTTGTCAGCGGTCAGTTGAATCTATTCTCCAAGATATTTTTCATCTTAAATACTTGTTATTTAGTATCATTTTTTCCTTTTAAGATTTATTACATTGCACTTATTATATAATATTTGAGGCTGATGCTTCTCTATTCCCTCTAGCTTTTTCATTAAAAGTTCAGCAAAAATTAAAAAGAAGAAAACAAAACCAGGAGTAATTGGGTTAAAGACCTAAGTAGTACCTTAGCTCTGTAATTATATGTCAATGAGAGCATATATTGAAATATGAAACCACATATTTCTTTGATACTTATGTAGATAGCTAGCTTGCTTGCTTTTTTTCCTAGTTCCTTCTACACTAAATCATAAATTTCTCAAGAATATGCAGTTGCAACCAGGCACAGTGGTGCACGTCTATGATCCCAGCGGCTCATGAGGCTGAGGCAGGAGAATCACAGATTCAAAGCCAGCCTCAGCAATTTAGCGAGGCCCTAAACAACTCAGTGAGTCTCTAAATTTAAAAAAAAATAAAAAGGACTGGGGATATGGCTCAGTGGTTAAGTACTCCTTGGATTCAATCCCTGGTACCAAAAACAAAAAACAAAAAACAAAAAAAACCTGTTCCTCTATGGGGTCTAATAGCCTTTAAATATTCTTGCAATTATCCAGATGTTTCAGAAAGATCAAGTGGATCCTCTTCAGTTGAAATTGCAGCAGGTTAATGGACTTGGCCAGGGACTCATTCAGAGTGCAGGAAAAAACTGTGATGTACAGGGTTTAGAACATGACATGGAAGAGATCAATGCTCGATGGAATACACTGAATAAAAAGGTGAGTGGCAAAGGGGTAGGTAACCATTGTTCTGGGACCACAAGGCATAGAAGAGAAACATCTACATCTAAAGTTTCTCTGGAACCTGATTGCAAGTAAATACTTAACCATTGCAATCTATAGATACTAAAAGGCATCAATAGTAATTTAAAAAAACACTCTTTCCTTTCTCATAATGAGCCTCTGTGACTATAACACAGGTTGCACAAAGAATTGCACAACTACAGGAGGCTTTGTTGCATTGTGGGAAGTTTCAAGATGCCTTGGAGCCATTGCTCAGCTGGTTGGCAGACACTGAGGAGCTCATAGCCAATCAGAAACCTCCATCTGCTGAGTATAAAGTGGTGAAAGCACAGATTCAAGAACAGAAGGTGAGTGAGAATGTTGGGACAGTGAACTGAAACAGCCTTAGGGAGTGGCAGACAACACATTTACTTTTAGTTTAAAGAACAAGTCAATTCTAATAGAATCTTAACCTACTTTGTGTTATCCTGAAAAGAGAAGCAGGAATTCATTTTTATCATGTTACTCTAACCTGCTAGTTTGCTATGGCAGATGTTAGACTAAACAAGTTTACTTGTTCATTTTTTTTTTATTTCAATGTTTCGTTCACAGCTTTATGTTAAGTTTTTGTTTCAGGATCAGCAATATTCTAAGTAAAATTACACATCATATACAGAGTTTTAATTTCTTTTTCAGTGCATTTTTCCTTTATCCCAAAGGAAATTTTCCTTCCTTTTATTTTTCCAGTTTTACTTGAGGTACAGTTGACAAAATAAAAATACATGTATTTACAACTTATGATGTGATGTTTTGATATATGTATATATTGTGAAATAATTCCCTTGATCAAGCTAACACATCCCTCACCTCACATACTCACCATTTTTCAGTGCACTTTTTTCTTGGTCCAGAGGAACTCCCCTGTTAATGACATAAGGGCAGTTATAGATCCATTTAAAAGCTCTAAGAGTATAAAAAGTTTGGGTGGTAGTGGTAGAAACTATGCTGTATCTCATGTTTTTGCCTCAAGGATGGGAAAAACTTGTGTTATCGACATAAGCTTGGGATTTAGGATAGCAGGGTTGTTTTGTATTTTCATCCTACTTGAAACTTGAAACTGAGCAGGTGTTGTTGCTTTTCATTTTCTTTAAACTTATAGTTGCTCCAACGACTCCTAGATGACAGAAAGGCCACGGTAGACATGCTTCAGGCAGAAGGAGGCAGAATAGCCCAGTCAGCTGAGGTGGCTGATAGAGAGAAAATCACTGGGCAGTTGGGGAGTCTTGAAAGTAGATGGACTGAACTACTCAGCAAGGCAGCCGCCAGGTAAGGCCAAAGGAGTTTTAAAAGAATGGGTCAGGGGTCTGTTTTGTCCTTTGTCTTACTGTCACTGATGTGCTTTAAGAGGTCCTGGATGATTCATATAGAGCTTTGGAAGGTGTTTTAGAGATGATCCTCATAACCAGAATCACTCTGAGAAAATGAGCTTCAGCTACTTATAAGTTTCTGAGAACTGGAAGATTCACTGATCTATGTAGTGGTTCTGCTGCACAATAGTTGTGGTTCCAAAGGACAGACACAGACTTCTGCAATCCAGCCAAGTTATTTTCTCTGAGTTTTTGAAACAGATTTTTCTTCCTTCATGTTTATAAATAATGTTTTTGCTATTTGGAATTGAAATTTGTCATGCTGCTTTTCTGTTAGCTTATCTTGATTTTAGATGTCTTTGCCTCTAGGAGCTAGTCTGTGATTCTGATAAGAATATGGCCATTCGAGAAATGTATGGATATTCTTTACTCATTTGCCAAAAGACCGAAAGTGTACTTTCTCCCTCCAAGGAAGTAGTTCTCTTTCCATAACTAACCGTCATGTCTCTTAAGCTTAATAAATCACATGGATGTCTTTACTTTTAGCTTATATGATCCAAAGTCTTAATAAATGCCAGATTATCGGATATCAGTAAGAATAGTAGAGCTGATAGTTTTCTAGGTAGATACTGGCAATCTTCAAAGGACTACCTCATTAGTATATTTCTTCTACCTGCCTATGACTTGGCTTATTTATCATCTGAGTTGCAAAGTACAGCTTGCCCATTTTAGTGAGAAAAATAAAATAGAAAGAATTTAATTTTTTTTTCCCTTTTTATTTCTGTCCATTTCCATTAATGGTTTCCTGGGCCTAAAAACATCAATCCTGCCATGTACAATGGTGCATGTCTGAAATCCCCGCAGCTCAGGAGGCTAAGGCAGGAGGATCCTGAGTTCAAAGCCGCCTCAGCAAAAAGAGAGGCACTAAGCAACTCAGTGATACCATGTCTTTAAATAAAATTCAAAATAGAGCTGGGGATGTGGTTCAATGGTTGAGTGTCCCTGAGTTCAATTCCCGGTACCAACAAAAACAATCCTTTTAGCCTTCTTTTATGCCCCATATGTACCAGGTTGCTGAATTCTGTCCTTTTTACTTCTACAATGTCTTTCCTTTCATCTTTTTGTCTAATTCTCACTCACCTACCTTAGTTCATGATTCATGAGCTGTCATCTTGGGCTGTTAAGGTAGCTTTCTAGCTAATCACTCTTCTACTTACCCTCAGGCCTTTTTCTCTTCCCATCTCCCAGCTGCAGGTATATTTTTTTAAGTATATGTTTGATCATATCTCAGACATTTAAATACTCCCTGTTTCCTATAACATAAAATCTAAACTATTTCACTCAACATTCAAAGCCTTCTATTTGACCCTAACTACCTTAAAATTCACTATTATTCTCACTATTGGTAAAATGTATTTTGTTCTTTAACATCTTCTTTCAATTTTCTACTCCTGTCATTCTGTTGTTGTTACATTCTATATGAAATGCTTTTGTCCCTCTCCCCTTCCATGAAACCCTTTGTTTTTGTTTTTTAGGTCCTGGTGATTAAACTTAGAGGCAGTCTACCACTGAGCCACATTCCCAGCCCTTTTTAAGTTTTATTTTGAGATAGGTCTCACTAAGTTGCTCAGGGCCTCAATAAATTGCTAAAACTGGCTTTGAACTCATAATCCTGCTCCAGCTTCCCAATCACTGGGATTACAGGCATGAGCCACCATGCCTGGCCCCCAGGCTTTTTTATTTTTTATTTTGAGACAGCATCTCCCTAAATTACTGAAACTGACCTCAAACTTGTAGTCCTCCTCTATCGGCCTCCTGTGTAGCTGGGATTACAGATGTTGGTCACCAGGCCCAACAACTCTACCTCTTAACTGCCATAACTATATCTGTACCTTGCATTGTGGCCATTCATTTTATGTTTTTATTTTCATGGTCCATAAGTTCCTTAATGTCATGATTTTCTTCTTTGGTTCTCTCATTCTACTCTACTTGCCTCCATCCTACTGGCCTAATACAGTTTCTGGGCCAGTATAAAGATAAGTAACAATAATAGTTTCATTTGTTATAGTCATTCTAAAGTCTTTTATCTGAATTCTTTAATTTTGGATATTTGATGCTTCTAAATTATTTTATCAACTTTCTTAATCCCCCAAATTTTATTATATTGACTCCTCCAAACTTTAAGATTCCAAGATCAGAGATGAGTCAAAAAGATAGAAATTAGATAATATTCTTAAAATGAAATTCTAGTTTAATAATAATCTTTAAGATATATATTTTAGTTGCATTGATTCAAGATGTATTTTGAAGGTGAGGAAATGGATTTTTATAGGAAAGGGATTTCTGTAATACTTAATTTGTTATTTAAAAAATGGTAGTGGGCTGGGGTTCTGGCTTAGCAGTAGAGCACTAACCTAGCACATATTATGCCCTGGGTTCGATCCTCAGTGCCACATAAAAATAAACAAATAAAATAAAGGTACTGTGTCCAACTACAACTAAAAAATAAATTAAAAAAAAAAATGGTAGCATCTTCCAGGCGTGGTGGCACATGCCTGTAATCCCAGTGGCTTGGGAGGCTGAGACAATAGGATTGCGGCGAGTTCAGAGCCAGCCTTAGCAATGGCAAGGCACTAAGCAACTCAGACCCTGTCTCTAAATAAAGTACAAAATAGGGCTGGGAATGTGCCTCAGTGGTTGAGAGCCCCTGGGTTAAATCCTTGGTACGGGGGGTAGGGGGTGGGGGGGGGAAGCATCCAGAAATGTGTTTTTCTTTATATTCAAATATAATTGAAATATAATTTCTTTATATTCAAATATAATATCCAGATAACTAAAATGCTAATTCTTTTTATTTAAATCATTTCTCACTTTTTTTTTTAAATAAATATTTTTAGTTGTAAATAGGAACAATGCCTTTATTTTGTTTATTTAGTTTTCTTGTGGTGTTGGGGATCAAACCCAGTGCCTCACACATGCTTTGCAAGCACTCTATCACTAAGCTACAACCCCAGCCCCCTAAATAATTTCTTATTAAAAATAAGTTTGTCAGAATGTAATCAGCATATGACTTGGCACAAAGCAGGTGTTGATTAAAGTTAACCAAAGCACATCATATAATTCCAGGCCTTTTCAAATGGCTTATTATTCAGTCTGCTCTTAGTAATTTAAAGTCAGGGCCTTTCATTATTAATCGGTGAGCTAATATAGTTCTGTGGTTGTTTTTGTATCTCTTCCTGGTCAAGCTGCCTCCAACAGACTTTATTCCCCTCTGTAATTTGCTGCTTTTAATCTATAGTGTACCTTAAATCCAAACTTAGTATGATGTTATATTAAATAAGAGTTCAGATTCTAAGTAAACTATGGAGTCTTTTCAGCTCTTTTGCCTATTTCTGTTGACAAATTCAGCCAATCTAGGGTGTTTGTTATTGTTATTTTGCCTTAAGTCTGGATTAAAACTTATATTTTGGGCTTGGAATTGCCTGGTTGTATTTTTGGGAAATGGAGAGGGAGTTCTAGCTCAGAGAACTGTATTACCTTTGTTCTTAAGATACTCTCCTTAGCTCACACATGAAGGTACAGTGACAGAGATAGGAAGATTTTTTTGACCCCTTTAAACTTTATTTTGGCCATATTTAGGTGGAATCACATTACATTCCATTTTAGAAATGGAATGTGCATTGTACATAATAGTGGGTTCATTTTGATGTATTTACATGCATAGAATATAATTCACTGCATTTCAATCCCCAGTCTTTCACTTTCCCTCCCTCCTTTCCTCCCTCTATTTCTCTTCCTCTACTCCTAGTCTTCCTTCTGTTTGCATATTGTTTTTTTAGTTGGTGCTTTATAGATATACATAAAGTATACATTCCATCTCAGTATGTGCCAAGGTGGTATAAGGATTTGATTCTAGTTCACATTCTATTGTTTCTACTTACTGGGTGACTGGACAAATCTTCCTTTAAACCTTCAAGGTCAGTTTTCTCTTTTATAAACTAGAATAATTATTCTGCCCACCTTACAAGGTTATATATAACAGGACCAGTAAAGGAATGCTGTGAAAACCTTTTATAAAGCCAAGTGCTACATAATGTGTGTTCTGTTTATTATTGGTATTTAAACTGGTCTGATAACACTGTCCTTTAACTGAATTTAGTACCATTAAGTTATGATGTGACTTTCTGCCTGAGCAGCTTGTTCTATATGTTTGTGTAGGCAAAACCAGCTGGAAGATATCCTGGTTCTGGCCAAACAATTCCATGAGACAGCTGAGCCTATTTCTGACTTCTTATCTGTCACAGAGAAAAAGCTTGCTAACTCAGAACCTGTTGGCACTCAGACTGCCAAAATTCAGCAGCAGATCATTCGTCACAAGGTAGGAAGGAGTTCTAAACAAAGTCACAAAACTGGAGAAAGAATCCTAGAAATTAAAAGGAAAAAAAAAAAAACCTGCAGCATTCTAGAAGATGTATTTTACGGGGTTTTTATTTTCAGTTTTAATTTAAAATAAGGTTAAGTTTTTAACTTTTATCTTGGAAGTAAATGTAGAAATTGACTAACAAGCTACCATCAGAAAAATAAATAGCTTTTTTTTTCCACTTTTTATATTATTTTCATCTCCAGTAGGTGAATTTTTAATTTAATTTGTTATTTGTTGTTTTGTGTTTGCTTTTCATTTATTTTGTTTCTTCTATTCATTTTTTCCATCTGGATTTCCAGGCTCTGGAGGAAGAAATAGAAAACCATGCAACAGATGTGCACCAGGCAGTCAAAATTGGGCAGTCTCTCTCCTCCCTGACATGTCCTGCAGAGCAGGGTGTGCTATCAGAAAAGCTAGACTCATTGCAGGCCCAGTACAGTGAGATTCAAGACTGGTGCTGTCGGAAAGCAGCCCTGCTTGAACAGGCACTGTCCAACGCTAGACTGTTCGGGGAGGATGAGGTGGAGGTGCTCAACTGGCTGGCTGAGGTTGAGGACAAGCTCAGTTCAGTGTTCGTAAAGGATTACAGACAGGATGTCCTGCAGAAACAGCATGCTGACCACCTGGTATTTGTGTTTTCCATTTATTGGTTATGTTATTGAGTTATTTTTTCATTTTTATTTGTGTTTTTTTTCTTTTTCTTTTCTTCATTCCAAACACTTCAACTTTATTTTTTACATAAGTGTATAGTTTATAGACTTGGTGCTGAGTACTAATCTTTTAGGATGGGTTCATAAAAATACTTGTACTTAACTGAGTCAACAATTCTAGACGATGGTACAGGGTATAACTAGAACTCATCTCAACTACAGCTCATAACTTGTATCACTAGGTAATATATCATTGCATTTCCGTTTGAACAGATTTATGAAAGAAAATGAACTTTAAGAAAACAACATATGCCCAAGATTCAGTCATATCCTTATAACTTTTAGAATATTTCTGGAATTGTATGCTTAAATTTCAGGGATTCTTTGTCATCTTAGTAGATGCCTTTTCTAATTTATTTTTTATGAAATCTCTTTGGGGGTAGTAAAAATAGGCAAAGTAGTTTTTAAAATAATATTTTTTTGCTTACTTTGACAACTTCAGATATGGAAAATTCTTACAATTCTGATTTTCTGTATCTTTGTGTGTGGTGTGTGTGTGTGTGTGTGTGTGTTGCTAGATCTCAAAACCAGAGCATCTTGCATGCCAAGCAAGGGTCCTGATTTAAGTCAACCTGTTCTTTTTTTTCTTGAACATTCTTACTCTTTATTTTGGACATAGTAGACTTTTTTTTTTTTTTTTTTTTTTTTTTTGCTGAATTTTACTTCTGTCTTTCTTGGGTTCAGATTTGGTACCAGTAGATTTGTAAAACTGATTCAATCCAAAAATCTCATCTAGCACAAAGATAAACTTGCCTATAAGTATCTAATTTAATGATTTTGAACAATCAATGGGGTAATCGAACATTTCAAAAAAGGGAATTAAGTATCTAATATTGAACTAACCTGGTATTCATCTCTATAAATTTAGTCTCTTGAAGATCTCATATTTCTTTCCTCTGTTGTGCCATGGTTTTGAAATTAATAGTGTTTTTTCCTTTCAGGCTTTAAATGAAGAAATTGTTAATAGGAAGAAGAATGTAGATCAAGCTATTAAAAATGGTCAGGCTCTACTAAAACAGACCACAGGTACTTTGAAAAGTGTATCTCTTAGCACCTCTCTTGTCTCAAAGACAGTCGATTATCCAGGGAAATAAATACTATGCATTAGCAACTTCTCTTTGTATGTTTGAGAAGTTTAGTATTCGCTAACTGTATTACCATGTGCTCCAGAGCCTTATGACCGGTTTTCCTGTTTCTTGCTAAATTTGAAAACTACCAGACTTAGTTCTGTCTCCCATCTGATTGTAGATAATGATTCCCCCTCCCTCCAATATGTGAAATGCCAGCATTCACTGCAAGGTACTGGGAACATCTAGAAACATCTGCAACTAAACTTAGATCCTAATCTCAGAAATGTTTTGTTTGTTTGTTTTTAATATATCAAGTAGCAGGTTTATTTGCCACTTACCCTTAGTGTGGGATGGTAAATGAAATATCTACCAAGGGAGAGAACATCTTTGAAATTTAAGCTCTAGTTTGAACTTGGATGCTACAGAGACAGCTTTATTCTCTTAAATATGATTAACTGTGTGCTGTTCTCCACAGGTGAAGAGGTGTTACTTATCCAGGAGAAACTAGATGGAATAAAGACCCGTTATGCAGACATCACAGTCACTAGCTCCAAGGCCCTTAGAACTTTAGAGCAAGCCCGGCAGCTGGCCACCAAATTCCAGTCTACATATGATGAACTGACTAGTTGGCTGAGGGAGGTGGAGGAGGAGCTGGCAGCCAGTGGAGGACAGTCTCCCACAGGGGAACAGATACCCCAGTTTCAGCAAAGACAGAAGGTGAGCCCTCATTTCACACCAAAAAGGGAATAAGGCTTCATCTTTGTCATAATTCTGTTTTTTTACCTTTACTTCAAATCTAAACCAAAAATGTCTATCTGCATCCTCTCTTATTTACTCACCAACAGTAAGATCTGGCATAAAGACATACATAAGAGTCTTTGTGATCTGAAGTTTAATACTACTTCTTAGAAACTTTGCTTCATATGAAACTTTTTTTTTTTTTTTTTTGAGAGGGGGACAGAGAGAGAATTTTAACATTTATTTTTTCTTAGTTCTCGGCAGACACAACATCTTTGTTGGTATGTGGTGCTGAGGATCGAACCCGGGCCACACGCACACTAGGCAAGCGCCATACCGCTTGAGCCACATCCCCAGCCCATATGAAACATTTTTTAATTTACCTTCACAATTTGTTCTCTAAAGAGTGCTTCATGGTTCTCTTTGATTCTCCTGCAGGATCTAGTGCATTTTTAGATAAACAGAAATACTGTGTAGGAATTAGTTAAGTTAGATGCTCATGGTTAAAACATTATTTATCATGTCTATTCAAGTGGGGAGAAAAAAGAGAGCACTGTTTGTCTTCCCCACAGACAATCTGGCTCAAGTCTTACAGACATTCTAAGTAAGCAACATCTAAACCTAAACTCGGGCTTCAGAATGATAGAAAGATTTGAGACAAGGGAAAAACTAACTGAAGGAAGGAGGTCAGTGCTGTGCTGGTACGTGTGGTAGAGATAACACTTTCTACCCAGCACAGCTGCTAATGTGCTTTATTTAGCAATGTATGGCCTGAAATTTTTTTCCTTTCTTAGGAATTGAAGAAGGAGGTCATGGAGCACAGGCTGGTGTTGGACACAGTGAATGAGGTGAGCCGTGCTCTCTTAGAGCTGGTGCCCTGGAGAGCCAGAGAAGGCCTGGATAAACTTGTGTCTGATGCCAATGAGCAGTACAAACTGATCAGTGACACTATTGGACAAAGAGTAGATGAAATTGATGCTGCTATTCAGAGATCACAACAGGTAATGTTTATAATATCTCTGCATTAATATTTTAGGCAGTAGGAATAGGTGTATAAAAGTATACTGCTATGACCCACATAAGTTCAGGCTCAGGAATAAGTTGAGATCAGGGTAAATATTATACAACAAACGTATTTCAGTAATTGGAAACAGTTGGTAGAGAGGATGTGAGAGTGGATCACGATTTGACCTAAAACACCTGACCTCTTTAAGAAAAGAACTCCCAAAAAAGTCTCTGTAAGGCCTTTTCTTAAAAGTTGGGCCAGTGGTGATGGAAGTAGATTATATGTAGACCCAAATGGTCCAAATGTATAATAATCTTAGTTTGATATAATCAAGTGCCTTAACATTAAATGGAAGAGGAAAAGAAACTAGGAACTATAATTACTATCAAATATGCAAACCAAAATAGCAGAGCCATCCAAAATAGAACCCTCTCAGTAAACACAGGTGTCATATTTCCCTTGATCTTTTTTCCTTCGTGCTTTCTGGGAAAAGGTTATTTGCTATTTTTTGTAGCTGAATATACACTTACTAATGTGCCATAGCACAAAAAATAAGATAACATAGGTTTATAGTAATAAGCAAATGTTTTCTGAACCACATATAGGTTCTGACTTTAAGCATATGTCTAATATCTTTAGGGTTAATTCTTATCTTAGCCAGGTGTTTCCATATGCCAACTTACTGGGTTTGGAAGAAATTAATTTTTCTCTTTTAATATAAGTTGAATGTCCCTAATCCAAAATCCTTCAAAATCTGAAATTTTCTTAAGCTTTTTTATATGAGAGTTACTCAATCAGTAAAGTTGTCTGCACAAATATTCCAAAAATTCAAAAAAACTCTGAAATCTCAAACACTTCTGGTCCCAACTGTTTCTGATAAGAGATACTTAACCTGTATTAGCATAGGTTAGCAAAGTTGAAAAAGAGGAGATTAAAGATTGGGGGGCCCTCATGATCAACACTCATGAAGATAATGTTCTTGATATTATATAGACACTTAAAGATTTGGTGTTCTTCATGCACCACAAATACAGCGTTAATCTCCAGGACATATAAAGAATTCAAAAAAACTGGGCTGGGGTTGTGGCTCAAGTGGTAGAGTGCTCTCCTAGCACGTGTGAGGCACTGGGTTCCATCCTCAGCACCACATAAAAATAAAATAAAGATATTGTATCCACCTAAAATTAAGAAATAAATACTTAAAAAGAAAAAAAAATACAAACAAATGTTGGTGAGGATGTGGGAGGAAACGTACACTCATACACTGCTGGTGAGAATGCAAATTGGTACAACCATTATAGAAAGCGCTATGGAGATTCTTCAGAAAACTTGGAATGGAACTACCACTTGCTTCCCAGCTATCTATCCCATTCCTTGATTTATACCCAAAGGACTTAAAATCAGCATATTAAAGTGATGCAGCCACATCAATATTTATAGCAGTTCAACTCACAATAGCTAAACTATGGAACCAACTGAGGTGCCCTTCAATAGTTGAATGGATATAGAAAATATTGGGGGGTGTGTGCACATGCACAATAGAATATTACTCAGCCTTAAAGAAGAATGACATTATGGCATTTGCTGGTAAATGGATAAAGTTAGAGAATATCATGCTAAGCAAAATAAGCCAATCCCAAAAAAACCAAAGGCCAAATGTTTTCTCTGATATATGGATGATAATTCATAACAGTGGGGGGCAAAGGGGGGTCACTAGGGAAGAATAAAGTTACTTTAGGTAGAGGAAGTGAAGGGAGGGGAGGGGGTATAGGAGTAGGAAGGGGTAGGAGAATGAGTCAGACATTATTCCCCTATGTTCATATATAACTATACAACCAGTGAGTTTCTACATTATATGCAACCAAAAGAATGAGAAATTATACTCCATCTATATATGATGTATCAAAGTGCATTTCTGTCATGTATAATTAATTAGAGTAAATTTAAAAAAAATTTTTTTTTAAAGAAATAGCTTTACGCCAGGTGCAGTGGTGCACACCTGTAATCCCAGCAGCTTGGAAGGCTGAGACAGGAGGATCTTGAGTTCAAAGCCAGCCTCAGTGCTGAGCAACTTAGTGAGACTGTCTCTAAATAAAATACAAAATAGGGCTGGAGATGTGGCTCAGTGGTTGAGTGCCCCTGAGTTCAATCCCCAGTAACAAAAGAAAAAAAAAATAGCTTTACTAAGGGAAAAAGAAAAGATATGGCATTCTTTTGGAGTTTTATACTTCTTCAGCTGGGCAAGTACTTCCAATCCAAGTTAACTTTATGGAGTTTTCTATTGCCATTTTAAGTTTATATTTAAATATCAAATATCTAACTGAAACTATTTAGCGTCCTGGTAGGAAAGAAGATTGGCAACCTCCTGAAAATATTCTGATAAGAAGCATATTTCTTTTGAAGGGTGTCAATTTCTGTTGATTCTGGCTGTGGGCCCACTAACTGGATTCTGTAGCTTCCTTTTAAGGAAGTTGAAATATGACTTGTGATTTTAATAAATTATTTTCAGTTTTGGCTTTACTTTCTGAGGTATAAGTTATTACTGAAAATTCAAGCCTTTCTATATTGGATAAATTGTATTTACAAAAAGGAGACCTTGGCTGTATGTAACTTGTGCTTTTTTTCTTCAATATATTCATTAGTATGAACAAGCTGCTGATGCAGAATTAGCTTGGGTTGCCGAAACAACACGGAAACTGATGGCCCTGGGTCCAGTTCGCCTGGAGCAGGACCAGACCACGGCCCAGCTACAGGTGCAGAAGGTGAGCATTACACCCGAGTGCCCACTGTGCCTGAGCCCCAGAGTCCCACCAGCCCTGGGTGACTAGGGGAGTTTCTGACTGTCCCAGGTCAAGTCAAGTGGAATGATTTAATGGAATGATGACAGATAGAAATTAATATTATGTATACTTGATTGGGATGAGGTATAGATTCTTTTTGTTTGGTGTTCGGGGGCTGGGAGGTAAGAGGATAGGACCATTAATCCAGGAGTATTCTATAGGTAACTATTTCCTTGATGATTTTTAGGAGGGAAGAAGTTTTTGTAAACTACTAAAAAGATAAGCATTGAAGATGTTGAATAAGCAAAGTGTTAAACTTTTAAGAACAATTTTTTTGTGTCTTGAATGCAAGGAATTTTTCATAGGTTGTATTTTACCTTTCATTAACAGTCTTGGATTCCTTTTACTTCTTGATTTAACTGAAGTTTACTTTTCAAAGGCTTTCTCCATTGACATCATTCGACACAAAGATTCAATGGATGAGCTCTTTAGTCACCGCAGTGAAATCTTTGGCACATGTGGGGAGGAGCAGAAAGCTGTATTACAGGTGAATTACAGTCATTTATTTACCATATTATTATTATGTTAATCATAGTAAATTAGAAGTACAATTATGAAATAATGTTTTAAAGTTTTTTCCCTCCTGGACTTTCTTATTAAAGTCCTGCTTGATGTGCTAGGGAATTCAGACTCTTGACCCTGTAGTCACAAATGTCTGAACATCCATACTGTATAAAATGGAATACGTTGCAAGAGGAATTGCTACTTATCCTCAGTCCATAAAAGTGAGCTTTGAATAACTTTTCAAGGTATTTTGGTAGGTTTTAAGAACCATATGCAGGGGCCAAGGTAGTGGCTCAGTGGTAGAGTACTTGCCTAACATGCATGAGGCACCACATAAAAATAAATAAAATAAAGGTATTGTATACACCTACAACTAAAAAAAAAATCAAAAAAAAAAAAAAAAGAACCATATGCCGACATTAATTTCTTTTATGTGTCCTAAATGTCAGACCTATTTTTTAAAGAATTGACCAACATTGTATTCGGACCAGTTTTGTGTGCTTTTTTTTTTTTTTTTTTTTTTTTTTTTTAAGGATATGACTGACCTCTGTCTCCTTAGAAATCTTCATAAATTGACTGAGCTATAATCCTAAAGATTTAAAGTATAAATGCCAACTTTTCTAGAAACTCCTTTTTCACGTATTTAGTTCTTAATGGACCTTTATTTGTTCAATGTTGAGAATCGAACCCAGTACCTCACATGTGCTAGGCAAGCACTCTACCACTGAGCTGCAACCCCAGCCCTAGAGACTTATTTTTTTCCAGAGCCTAAATATTCTATTTAAAACAGAATATCTCATAGCCTGTGAGATATTCTATTTTAAACTGATCTGTTGTAATAATGCTGTACCATTGTTCTGTGTCATTGCTAAAAGGTTATTTTGTTGTTTTTTCTCATGTTTTACAACCTTTTAAACTATGTTCATATGTCTTAAGTTATAAAAATAATAAATGTCTGATAGGAAATTTTAAAATTCAAATAAATGTAAAGAAGGAAAATCATAAATTGTTACTTGCTGGTAAATGGGTAGAACTAGAGAATATCATACTAAAAGAAACTAAACTCAGAAAATCAAGGGTCATATGTTTTCTCTCGGATGTATAAGGTAGAATAAAAGGGGAGGAAAGGGGTGGGTGGGTGTTTGTGTGTGTGTGTGTGTGTGTGTGTGTGTGTGTGTGTATGTGTTGGGGGGAGAACTCATGAAAATAGAAGAAAGACCAGCAGAGGAAGGGGACCAGAAGGAAGGAAGGAAGGAAAGTAGAGGTACTGGGGAATGAAGTTGACCAAATTATACTGTGTTCATTGGTTATACTGTGTGTATATAAAAATATCTAACAATGAATCTTGCTGTTGTATGTAGTTGTTAGGTACCAATAAAAAGGGGAAAAAATTGTAGCTGAGTTATAAGAAAAATAATCAATTGTAATCTCATTACATTAGTTAATAATTTAGTATGCATTCCTTTAGACTTTTTAAGGTAAATATACTTGCATTTCTTTTCTCATAAGAGTTCATAATACTTCTTTTTATTTTTTATTTCTGGTTCATAGGAAAAGACAGAGTCTCTAATACAGCAGTATGAAGCTATTAGCCTACTCAATTCAGAGCGTTATGCCCGCCTAGAGCGGGCACAGGTCTTGGTGAACCAGTTTTGGGAAACTTACGAAGAACTCAGCCCTTGGATTGAGGAAACTCGGGCACTAATAACACAGTTACCTCCTCCAGCTATTGATCATGAGCAGCTTAGGCAACAGCAAGAAGAAATGAGGGTAAGGAGCATGCCAAGTTTTATTTTATTGCAGAATGAAAATGGGTTCTATAACTTATTCAAAAACAACAAAAAAATATTTTTGAGGATGATAGAGTGTTGTTAGACTACCTGAGGTTGGATGGCTCTTTCCACTTGGTTAAGCATCAACTAGAGTGAGCTCATAAAGGAATGTCAAAGCATTTGCTGCATATATATAGTTAAGATGAAAGGGAAGTTTATAGACATTTCAACTAACAGTATTACCATTAAAGTGCTTTGGGAGGCGGGGACGGCTAGGATATAACTCAGTTGGTAGAGTGCTTGCCTCACATGCACAAGGCCTTAGTTTCAATCCCCAGCACCACAAAAAAATAAAAAAGGTGAAAATGCTTTTTTAAAAATGTTTACTTCTGGCTTGTGTTTATTACTATTTCTATATTCCTATAAGTGGAAAATGTAAACTAGAAGCAGCCAGCAGTAAAGTCAAGGAGTGATTGAACTATCAGAATTGTTGCTGTTCATAGTTCATCCTGTTTGGTATCTCTGTCTGGGTGGGAGACAGATATGTAAATTATAGTACATAGAAGTATTTATGAGTAAAGAAGAGGGTGAGATAAATTGGTATAATGCAAGTGACAGGGAAGATTGAGACATGATGTATCCAGAAAGACTTCCAAGGAAATGAAACATCTAAACTGGCTTTTGAAAATTTGAGAATTAGGTAGTTTCAGAGCCCAAGATTTAGGTGTTGTTCTATTTCCCCATAAATGGAGAGATGCTAGGACTTGCTGATTTTTTAACATTTCAGTTTTGTTTTTTGTGATGCTGGGGCTCAAACCCAGAGCTTCATACATGCTAAACATGTGCTGTACCACTGAGCCATACCCTCAGCCCCATTCATTATGTTTTTTGGCTTGTGTTATTAGAGCTTTATGGTTATACGTAGTAGTTACGTTCATCCCTATAAACTCATACATGCATGAAAATCAATTCCATTCATTACTTTTTTTTTTCTTTAAATATGGTGCTGAAAAAAAACCCAGTGCCTCCCATGTGCTAGGCAAGCACTCTATAACTTAGCTACAACCCCAGTCCCATTCATTATGGTTTTAATCTACATTTCTTTCTGTAGCAACTAAGGGAATCCATTGCTGAACACAAACCTCATATTGATAAGCTATTAAAGATTGGCCCACAGCTAAAGGAGTTAAACCCGGAGGAAGGGAAAATGGTGGAAGAAAAATACCAGAAAGCAGAAAACATGTATGCCCAAATAAAAGAGGAAGTGCGCCAACGGGCATTGGCTCTGGATGAGGCTGTTTCCCAGTCTGCTCAGGTATGTGTGTGTCTTACACTCCTAAAACCTTCAACTCTCTGCTAGTCTAAGCAGAAGATTTCAGTGTCAGGTATGCCTCTTTGCACAGGAATGCCAGACCAGCATGTTGATAATACATTATCCATAAGAGTAGAAGACTTTGCCTACTGCCTTTTCTTCCAAGAAACTTTGGCATACTGATACTATTGGAGTGTAAAATACATTTTGACTGATGTATACAACTGTCTATTGATAGTTTCCCTGAAACTTTTTATGTAATAAAGATCCTTTAGCAGGGATGATTTTAGATATCTTTGAGAGCCAAAAGCAATGACTGCCTCAACAAAAGTCAGGTTCCTGCTGGACCTGTTACTTTTGATATTTAGAATGACAATATATTAGCTTTCTCATTCAGGAAGTCAGTTGCATCCTAGTTCAGAGAAAGATGTTGTAGTAGGGAGAAGTAGCCAAAGAGAGGCATTGGAGAGGAATTTAAAGCATGTAACTGCATACTTTTCAACTAATATATTACTGTTAGTGATACTTTTTGTCATGTCTGGGTATTTTTTTCCTATGTTTAGTCAATATTCTTGGTTAATATTTGTACTTACTTAAGTTTTTCCCCCCCACCTCCCGTCCCATCTCTCACTCACATTGTGGAATGTGTTACTTTGTGTTGTTGCTGCCTGCTCCTGTCTTCCCCACATCGTCACATTTCATTGTTGTGTTGACCGCGCCCACCATTACAGATTACAGAGGTAAGGTACCCATCCCCTTGGGGTTAGTGTATTTTTATAAAGCTGAAAATCAAATTAACTATAAAGAAATTTCCCTGAAGTTTAGTGGAAAAAAATTGATTATTGCAGTTTATTATGCCTGTTTTGTTTGGGGTGGAATCTAGATGTGAGGGAGTGATGGGAAGTGATTTTGTTAAGGAAATCTGCTTTTCCTGTTAGAAACTTAAAATTGGTAAGTTTTATTTTGAATGAATCCAGCGTTAGTTTTAGATGGTTTTTTTAAGAGGCAAGCTTCTCTGTTTTCTTCACTTTCTGCCTCAGATCATAAAATGAGAATTTTATACTTATAGTCATGTTATTCAGAGTACCAGAAATGTGGAAAGGTAATTGTTCTTTTAGAATGAGGTTAGATTTGCCTTTTCTCATGCCAACATTTCCCTCTCTCACTGTTATGTACGGTGAGTTGTCAAATTGTATGCTTTTAAATTCCAAGTCATGTACCATATTTAGTTCCTCATCCATTTATACAGCTGGTGGAGGGCATCTAACTTGTTGGTCTGGTGTGTTGCATGCAACTGTCATCTGAGATGTTGACATACTGACTCTCACCAGTTTCATAGTCTTGTTCCTTTCTCATTGTATTAGTTGGAATAGAAGTTTTACGACAACACTAATGATTTGAGTTGGATTTCTGGCATATTACTTAATATCTTTTGACTCAAATAAATATTGCCCTTCCCCCCCGACCCCAATAGCCCAGTTCTAGTGTACTAGGCCCAAAATGATCTATTGGCCAAACCCAAAACTTTAACAGCCATTGGGCTAAACTGAACACAGATTTATATCTACTCCTTATTCCCAACATTTCCCCAAAAAGTATGATAAGTTACTAGTGATGGCTAATATTCCAACTTTATTTAGTTCCATGATAAAATTGAGCCCATGTTGGAGACTCTGGAGAATCTTTCCTCTCGTCTGCGAATGCCACCCCTGATTCCTGCTGAAGTAGACAAGATCAGAGAGTGCATCAGTGACAATAAGAGTGCCACCGTGGAGCTAGAAAAACTTCAGCCATCCTTTGAGGCCCTAATGCGCCGTGGAGAAGAGCTCATTGGGCGATCTCAAGGAGCAGACAAGGATTTGGCTGCAAAAGGTGCTTGTTGGATCTACTTATTTTTAAAGAAAGTCAACAGAATAAATTTCAAGCTGAAGTTATCTCTAGCATCCTACCAGATGTATTGCATTGAATGTAAAGACAGTCCCCAAGTAATGAGTATTCTAAAAAGTCGTTTGGAAGTCATTTAGAATTCAGAACATGTATTCCCCATTGAAATAAGGTTACAATTGGTAGTTAGATTCCCAGGCCAGGAAACAAATCCTCCTTTAACCCCTAATGTGAGTAAACTACAGTAGCAATAGTGGGTAGAACATAACTACGTTTTATAACATTTTCCACGGGAAATAAACAAGTTGAACACAGAACACTGGAAGTAGAGTTTCCATCACAGCCCTTTGTAAATTAGGGGATTTTATCTTAGTAGTACCTTTATATTAGATATTTCCATATTACTTCTGTGGCCCCTTTATGGGGGAGACCAACATGGGCAGAAAATATGAAAGTAGAAATAATAATAAAGCTAAAATACATCATTTATACATCTTAAGAGAATTTTTAAAGATAGTTTCACTGAAAATGTCAGAATTTCTGATGAGATTGATTTTAAATACTCCAAGAACTCCTGTTTTCACATCTCTTCTTTACCCACTCAGAAATCCAGGACAAACTGGACCAAATGGTATTCTTCTGGGAAGACATAAAAGCTCGGGCTGAAGAGCGAGAAATTAAATTCCTTGATGTCCTTGAATTAGCGGAGAAGTTCTGGTATGACATGGCAGCTCTCCTGACCACCATCAAAGACACTCAGGACATTGTCCATGACTTGGAAAGCCCAGGCATTGACCCATCCATCATCAAGCAACAGGTTGAAGCTGCCGAGGTAAGAAGAAAACAAAGCCCCTTTTGTGTGTGTGTCCTCCAGCAAAGCACTCTATCCAAGTAGGTTATGCCAACTGTTAGCCAGGTTAAGTGCCTTGAAATTGTGTGTGTGTGTGTGTGTGTGTGTGTGTGTGTGTGTGTGTGTGTGTTTAAGGCTTTTTTTTTCCACCAGGGGAAAAAAAAACTACTCAATTTCTTTAATGTAAAAAATTAAATAGTAGGAAAGAAAATTTCCTAGTTTGGGACCCATCATCCATAGGTAACAATTATCTTTTTCTAGTCTTTTTGCAGAGTCTAGTTTTTACTAAAAATGCTTTCGACCTTATTTTATCCAGTTTCCATAAGCCAAGCCTACCCTGATATTTTTCCATATCAAAATTAATTCTTTCCTCGCCCTTGTCAGTGTCAGTCCATGAACCACACTTTAGGATCCGGCACAGCACTGACTTTCTTCAAAATTATATAGCCTAGCACTCCTGTTATGCTGGTCTGTTAGTGCTGACTTTGTGATTTATGCTACATTATTTCATCTTATTCATTTACTTCTCTCTAATAGACTTCTAGCTATAGATTGTAATCTCCTTGGAGGCATGAAGGGATGAACCATTTGTAAAATTATTGAAGTTTATTACAACTTTCCCATACTGTCCGAAATTTCTACTGCCATTTTTACCATCATTGCATGCTCATTGTGTCATTGTGTTATGTAGATTTGTTTGTGTGTGTGTGTGTGTGTGTGTGTGTGTTTATTTTTGGTACTGGGAATTGAACCCAGGGATGCTTTAACATTGAGCCACATCACCAGCCCCTTTTTGTATTTAGAGAAAGATTCTCGCTGAGTTGCTTAGGGCCTTGCTAAGTCATTGAGGCTGGCTTTGAACTCACAATCTTCCTGTCTCAGCCTCCCATGCTCTGGGATTACAGGTGTGCACCACCATGCCTGGCCATAATGTATATTTGATATATATTTTGGAGTCTAAACTGTACTATCCGGATAAACAAAATATTAAGAGGACTGAAAACCTTTGAGATTGACAGTTCTGTTCATTGTGTGCTCTTGATGGAGCATGTACAAAGTTTGAGAAGTTCTGTTCTGCTTTCACCTTTGGCTCATGTTCTATTATATCTTTACATGTAGACTATTAAGGAGGAGACAGATGGTCTGCATGAGGAGCTGGAGTTCATTCGAATCCTTGGAGCAGATTTAATTTTTGCCTGTGGAGAAACTGAGAAGCCTGAAGTGAAGAAGAGCATTGATGAGGTGTGGAAAACAAATGAGGAGTTCAGATGAAACAATAGTGTATTCAGATGGAGAGTGATATTACTTAAAGAATCTGATTGGATATTTTTCTTCTAGATGAACAATGCTTGGGAAAACTTAAACAAAACATGGAAAGAGAGGCTAGAAAAACTTGAGGATGCCATGCAAGCTGCTGTGCAATATCAGGACACTCTTCAGGTAAGAGGCCGGGAATTGACCACTTAGGAAACAAAAGTTCCTTGGTCATTTTCTGAATTCAGCACAAGAGTGAATCACCTTCATGGGGTTCTCACTGAAAACAGTGCTGGTTTCATGTTTCTAGCCAGAGACTCCCACTTCTACTGGAAAAAGCACTGGCATAGGCTGTTGCTACTCCTTTAGCCATTTTTATCGTCATGGCATGCTTGTCCTGTTTATAGTCTTTCACCTGCACAGTGAAGTTGGCCTTATTGTGAAAGTTATTGCTTGCTGGAAGTCCATACCCAGGGTATCATGAAGCACAGTATTAGCAAGAATAATGCTAGTTCTCTCCCAACCCTGTATATTTTTTTTCACTTTTGTTTTCTATATTTGTATTTTTATTTTAGGCTATGTATGACTGGCTGGACAACACTGTGATCAAACTCTGCACCATGCCCCCTGTTGGCACTGACCTCAACACTGTTAAAGATCAGTTAAATGAGATGAAGGTTTGTATCTGGAGAGGATTGGAGGAAGAGGTGCTTCTTTTCAGCTTTTAAAGGCTTGGTTTGATATTAACACCTCGTACATCTCTGATAGGAGTTCAAAGTGGAAGTTTACCAGCAGCAAATTGAGATGGAGAAGCTCAATCACCAGGGTGAATTGATGTTAAAGAAAGCTACTGATGAAACAGACAGAGACATTATACGCGAACCACTGACAGAACTCAAACACCTCTGGGAGAACCTGGGTGAGAAAATTGCCCACAGACAGGTAAGGCGAGTGGTAGAATACATGAATGAAATGTTCTGTGCTCTTTTTTAATTCCCTAACAAATGTTCCTTTTCTGTCTTGTTCCGAGCAGCATAAGCTAGAAGGTGCTCTCTTGGCCCTTGGCCAGTTCCAACATGCCTTAGAGGAACTAATGAGTTGGCTGACTCACACTGAAGAGTTGCTAGATGCTCAGAGACCAATAAGTGGAGATCCAAAAGTCATTGAAGTTGAACTTGCAAAGCACCATGTAAGTATTTTCATTTTTCATCTCTAATTCTGTTAGCTTGAGGTCATATATTGCTCACAGAAGCTTTTTGATGATTTAATGATAGTTTTAGAGCTACATTATGCTATTCTATGTTTTTTTTAGGTTCTGAAAAATGATGTTTTGGCTCATCAAGCTACAGTAGAAACAGTCAACAAAGCTGGCAATGAGCTCCTTGAATCAAGTGCTGGAGATGATGCCAGCAGCTTAAGGAGCCGCTTGGAAACTATGAACCAATGCTGGGAATCAGTGCTACAGAAAACAGAGGAGAGGGAGCAGCAGCTCCAGTCAACACTACAGCAGGTATGTGCATTATCCAAGGTAGATAGGAATTGCTGTGTAGAGGACACCATCCTGGAGAAGATACCACTTGGTGTCTTGTTGAAACTTGTCCGAGAAAAGTAGCTTTGATTAGGTGGTTCTTTTTTGTGTTTGTGTGTAGCTCCATCTATTTACTATTCAGAATTAGTAGATCTTCATGTCCCCCCGCTTGTTCACAGATTCTGTTTTTTCTCTAGATCTAGTCAGGTCTCTCCCTGGGCAGCAGTGCCTTGGTCAAGTAATCCATTCATCAGATTATATCAGACATCTATACTATGTTACAGTGAGGTTTGAAGGATTCTGCTAGATTCTAACAATAAACAAATAGATTATACCAGTAGTATAACAGAACAACTCTGGCTGTGTACAGTTCCTAATTCCTTCCTCATAATAACATTCCTCATAGGATTATTGAGAAAGTTTACTTGTAAAGCTGAGAATTGACTACTGACATCACTGATTATTCTTTTTTTCAAAAGGCCCAGGGTTTCCACAGTGAAATTGAAGATTTCCTCTTGGAATTGACTAGAATGGAGAGCCAACTTTCTGCATCTAAACCCACTGGAGGACTTCCTGAAACTGCTAGAGAACAGCTTGATACACATATGGTAATAGCAACTTTTTTAAACTGAGAATAAGTATCCCACATTTAATAGCTACTTTCTGAGGTGTATATATCTGGGAATCTACAAAGTAGTGAATTTTTACCAACAATGTAGAATAACCTTGAGCATTAACTGCTTATTTACAGATTTTTTTTTTAAGAGAGAGAATTTTAATATTTATTTTTTAGTTTTCGGCAGACACAATATCTTTGTTTGTTTGTGGTGCTGAAGATCAAACCCGGACCACACGCATGCCAGGCAAGCGCGCTACCACTTGTGCCACATCTCCAGCCCTCATTTACAGATTTTAATACCCTACTGTGGGCAGCAGTACTATCAGGGAAGAATAAGCTAGAAATATGTCATTGAGCTTGTAGATTTTGAGTTGGACTGCTTGGTTGGTACAAGAATATTGACTAGAAAGTGGGAGCATCAAGAAGACAAATATGAGGGCTGGGGGTATAGCCCGGTGGTAGAGCACTTGCTTGGCATGTGTGAGACCCTGGGTTTGAACTCCAGCACTGGATGGGGGGGGGGGGTTACAAATACATAGCATAGATCTGTTTGTATTAAAGAAAACTGCTCAGTGGTGTTAGGAAAATCAGAAATTCTGATAATATTTCAAGAAATTGGGCTTAAAACAAAAGACAACATTATTTCTATGCAAATTCTTTATTGAAAAGGGAATAGGTTATTGAGGAATAGTTTTGTTCTCTTTGATCCTAAAAAGAAACAAAACTTTTTTCTTCTATTTATGTAGTGACAGAGTTATTTTAGTATAAATGAAGAATAGTGAGTTCTATTCCCTACCAATTCAGCAGTTGAATGAAATCTACAAGAAGCTTTTTAGTCTAGATGAGAGCTTCTTTGACTTTTCCAGGTTATGTTTGTGAATCTGTATGTGGGTGTCTTTGAGGGAACAGGTATTGATATCTTTACTGCCTTTTCTCGTAGGAACTCTACTCCCAGCTGAAAGCCAAGGAAGAGACTTACAATCAGCTACTTGACAAAGGCAGGCTCATGCTTCTGAGTCGAGATGACTCTGGGTCTGGCTCAAAGACGGAACAGAGTGTAGCTCTTTTGGAACAGAAGTGGCATGTAGTCAGCAGTAAGATGGAAGAAAGAAAGGTATTCCCACAAAACCCTATGTTTGAGCAGTTTGCTTGGTGACTACATGTAATTACCATCTTGTTTCTAAAGATTTTTCAAAGACCAATATAACAGAGGTTACAGAACTGATACCCTTAGAATTGGCTTTAAATAATCAAGCTATTTTGTCTATTTGTTTTCTATCTGTATCAATAATTCTAGTTTCTACTGAAACTTGCTTTTACAATTAATCATTCCTTTCCTCCATCTACCAGTTTAAGACATTAATGACTATGGCTGTTTAGTAATAATCCCTCCCATATTAATCTCTGATCTGCATCCCTGCTTAGAAACAAGGTTTTGTTGGGTTTGGGATTAGAACAAGTGTGTAAGAAGTGTGACTGACAATTCTCCATGCAAGAAAATTTACTAAAAATTAGTGACCTCTTCCCACTATTCCTCAGAAATTCACTTATTTTCTGTATAATAGAAAGGTCATCAGGGGTCAAGACATATGCCAAAAAGATTGTTTTTTATGAGTACAGAGCTTCATTCTGTTCTATGCTTGTCAAATCCAGTGTGAAATACGCATACAAACCTAATGGTCATGTTCACTCAATAAATAGTTACTGAACAAGTGTGTACTGGGCTCTGTGCTAGGTTTATAGTGGAAACAGTAAATAAATGGACCCTATCGTTACGAAATTAATGGGCAGAAGGACATAAAACTGATATGAGCATTTTTGAGAGAAGCATTAATTTCATAGAATTCTTATAGTATAGGGTGGGTAATATTGTGATATGAGGTGTGGCCAAAAGACTTGAATGCATGGCTGTGTTCCAGTCTTTGCACAGACTCTCATCTGTAGTTCCTGCAGATGACAGAACTGAGAATAAATAAACTAAGGCAAATTTTGGCTCCTACTCAGGAAGTTTTCTTATAGTTGAGCAAACTGCCTCAGAACTTATATAGTTCCCATCATCACAATTGATAAGCAAAGCCAGGTGTCAAGGATTCTAATCTCTGATTTTATAAGAACATTACATTTCAGAATTAATAAAGTCACTTATTAAATGTTTACTATATTAAGAAATTCATAGATTTAACAATGGTTAAGAATTCCTGTTGTCTAGGAATTTACAATAGTATATTAATTTCTAAACTTTTCTATGATACATTTGAGGTATACTTTATTTTCCACTTGTTTGCTCTGTGTATATGTGTGTGTGTTGCTAGGAATGGAACCCAGGGTCTCTCACGTTAGCCAAGTATTCTACCATTGAGCTATACTCTCAACCCTGTACATTTTTTATAACATTAATTTTTAAGTTTTTGGTTTTTTGAGTTTACAAAAGTAACTTGGAAGCATAAAGATGAAAAGCAGCTAGACATTTTTAGTGCACATCTTGGGGTTTCTTTGTGAAACTGCGTGTGTGTGTGTGTGTGTGTGTGTGTGTGTGTGTGTGTGTGTGTTGCTAGGGATTGAAGCCAGAGCTTTATGCATGCTAAGCAAGCACACTATCCCTGAGCCACATTCTCAGCCGTAAAATACTCATTTTTAAAAAATTCTGGACATATTCTTTTTATTTAATATATTCATTTTTTAGTAGCCTATTTTCCTTTGCCTACCTGGTAGGTGGTCCATAGTCAGAAGCAATCACTAAGATGTTGTAGGTAGAGGTCCCTCAGGATGAGCTTGTGAACTCTGGAATTAAGGTGTACTTACAGACAGTAGCACTTGCCCTTAAGGAGCCACTGCTTTTACCATTCTAATTTAGGTTAATTTAGGTTGGGGTTAGTGGTGTGGCTCTGATGGAGGTCATGCCTAGCATGCGAGAGGCCTTGGGTTCAAACCCAACAACTAGTATTATTAAACTTTTGCCGAGAATGTCTGTCATTTTTTTGTTAACTTTTCTGCTTGTGGCATAAGATATAAGACGTGGGCATTTCATGTGTTGTATCTTCTAGAAATGCACATTTAAACAGAGAACACTATAGCACACATCATGTTGATAGTAATGTACTTTTCAGTTAGTTATTCTTTATATCACAAAGGTATATTAAAAGAAACCAAGATTTTTGCCCAAAGCAGGTTACAGGTCCTATAGCTGTCATCCCAAAGGGGTCTCTTCACTTACTTTATTAAACAGTTTTACTACTTTTTTTTTTTTTTGTACCAGGGATTGAGCTCAGGGGCACTCAACCACTGAGCCACATCCCCAGCCCTATTTTGTATTTTATTTAGAGACAGGGTCTCACTGAGTTGCTCAGTGACTCAGTCTGGCTTTGAACTCGCCATCCTCCTGTCTCAGCCTCCCAAGCTGCTGGGATTACAGGCGTGCACCACTGCACCCAGCTACTTCTCTTCTTAAATGCCCCAGGAATAGGAGAGTGTCTAGGAAAGGAACTTTGCTTGCTAATTTTTCTCATTCCTTTTCCATGTGTACACTGCTTGTTCGTTGTTTTAATTTCAGACACTAACATTAAAATGTACCCTTCTTTACAGACTTCCTGTGTTTTTAGGTTAATTAAATGAGACTTCCTATTTAGAGGCATACAATTCATACCTTTGTTGTTCAAACTATAATTCTTGATTTGGCATTTTGTGTGTGTGTGTTTTATTTAAAATTCAGTCAAAGCTGGAAGAGGCCCTCAACCTGGCAACAGAATTCCAGAATTCCCTACAAGAGTTTATCAACTGGCTCACTCTAGCAGAACAGAGTTTAAACATTGCTTCTCCCCCCAGCCTGATTCTAAACACCGTCCTTTCCCAGATTGAAGAGCATAAGGTAACTATGATTCATGATATTGCCATCCTTTGGAAGGAACTAGTTGAAAGGAATACTCCTTTATCTTATTTCAAGTTTAAAAAGCAACATTGTTCCCTCAGGTTTTTGCTAATGAAGTTAATGCTCATCGAGACCAGATCATTGAGCTGGATCAAACCGGAAATCAGTTAAAGTTCCTTAGCCAAAAACAAGATGTTGTTCTCATTAAGAATTTGTTGGTTAGTGTCCAGTCTCGGTGGGAGAAGGTTGTCCAGCGATCTATTGAAAGAGGGCGATCACTAGATGATGCTAGGAAGCGAGCAAAACAAGTAAGTTATCAAAGAAAGACATTAACTTATTGAACAACCTTATGCTGCATATGTTGTATCTCTGGAATTGTTCTTAAAAATAAATTGTACAGTTTTCATTTTCATTCCTATTGGAATTTATTTATTATAATTTTAGTTCCATGAAGCTTGGAAAAAACTGATTGACTGGCTAGAAGATGCAGAAAGTCACCTGGACTCTGAACTGGAGATATCAAATGACCCAGACAAAATTAAACTCCAACTTTCTAAGCATAAGGTAAAGAAGTTAATTGTTGCTAGGTCCTGAGCTAGCTTGCTAAAAATAGAAATCAGAGCTAATTAAAAACCAAAGATAGCCAGGCATGTTGGCACATGCCTGTGATCCCAGTGACCCAAAAGGCTGAGGCAGAAGGATCCCAAGTTCAAGGCAACTTAGCAAGGCCCCGTCTTGTGGGGGTTGGGGGCAATTGGTTAATGTTAAAAAGTCAAGATGATGAAGCCAGGGTTCCTTCCCCTCCCCTACCCAACCCTTTAACCCCAGTGCTGGGGATCTAATCCAGTACCTTACTGATGATAGATAAGTGCTCTACTACTGAGCTACAGCCCCAGCCCAGGTTCCATTTTATATCTAGACACTATTTAACCATGACATTTACTCTTTTAAATAATAGTGAAGTGGTTATGAAAGCAACCAGCCAACATGTAGGCTTTTGGAAATTGCCATGCACTGCTGTATGTGCCATAACAAAAAATGATAAATTTCTTAATGATAAGCTATTGTTAATTTTAGTTTACTTTAGTTTTTTTTTCATACTATTTTTGGCTTCTAATCTGAAAATTTAAAAAAAAAAAAATTGTTCCAAATAAAGATATCATCCGTTGTTTTTGTTTGTTTGGGTTCTGGGGATTGAATTGAGGGCCTTGTGCCGTGATCTGATTTTTGCCACACTTTTGCTTTCTGGAAACAGGAGTTTCAGAAAACTCTTGGTGGCAAACAGCCTGTATATGATACAACAATTAGGACTGGCAGAGCACTGAAAGAGAAGACATTGCTTGCAGATGATACTCAAAAACTTGACAACTTGTTGGGAGAAGTCAGAGACAAATGGGATACTGTTTGTGGCAAGTCTGTGGAGCGGTGAGCATTAAATATCCCCTTCAAGGGTCTGTACATTGTGTCAGAAGTAACTTAAGAATCTGTTAGTAGATTAAAATAGTGACAAGCCTAATGCATCAGTATTGAATTCAAAGAGTTATGAAGGAATTTGAATACAATGTATTAAAATACTCATGTTTTAAACTTGAATTTTGTTGTATTAATAAGGGAGAGGCCCATGAAAATTAAGCCAAATATTTGTAAATCACCAATTTATAATATCAATACCTGTCTTATTCAGCATTCTCAGTGTCAAACACTGTGCAAAGCTTCTACATATATTCAACCATAATACCTGATCTTTCCTAATCAGTTATTACTGAATGTGTGCCCAACAGTGCCTACTAATCATTAATCCTCATCAAAATCAGCAAGGTGTATACTATTATTATTATCATTTCACAGATGAGGAAACGATCACAGTGAGGTTTATTTTATATATATATAAATATTTTTTTAAATATTTATTTTTTTAGGTGTAGATGGACACAACACAATGCCTTTATTTTTATATGGTGCTGAGGATCGAACCCGGGTCCCGCCCATGCTAGGCGAGCGCTCTACTACTGAGCCACAATCCCAGCCCCCACAGTGAGGTTTCTTCACTCCACCAAGGTCACTCAGCTAAGGTGCTGACCTGGGATTTGAACCTACAATTTGGTTCTCAAAGTTGTACTTTTATCCTCTCCTACCCATTATGCTGTGTTAAATATTATAAGATGTCTGAACTATTTGTACTTTTTTGATGAAATGATGGGTGCAAAGAAGTAAAGCAACAGCCCAGGGTCACACAACTAGTATAGGGCTAGGAGTTGAACTCCTGACTCTAGACCATTACCCAAATGCTCATTCTCTGCTTGGAGTACTAGAAAGTAATTAACAACAGACCTTGGATTATTAAGGTGTATCCTTGTATCATTGGACTGCAAGATTTACAAAGTGTATCCATACCTATCCCTTGCACTCTAAAGAGTAGTTTGATTAAAAGTGTGTGGGCACTTCTCTTAGTCACTTTTTATTCTAACTATTCTCACATGGAATTCACTATATAGAGTTCAAGCAATTTTCCTTTTCAGGAAGTCAGAATTATAAGTCATCCATTAAAAGGATCATAAAAACAGTGGAATTTGTGTGCTTCTTTCAGGCAACATAAGTTGGAGGAAGCCCTGCTGTTTTCAGGCCAGTTTATGGATGCTTTGCAGGCCTTGGTTGACTGGTTATACAAGGTAGAGCCACAGCTGGCTGAGGACCAGCCTGTGCATGGGGACCTCGACCTTGTTATGAATCTTATGGATGCCCATAAGGTGAGGGACAAGATTTGGGCCTCAAAGAAGGCAAAATCATAGGGTCTGTGGGTACCTTTTTGCCCTGTGTTAGCCATTTAAGGGAGAAAAAGCCTAACAGCCTGTATCTTTGCTAAGAGGCATCTCCTCTTTTTCTGTGTTTAAACAAACTTTGGCTGGATTCTGCATCATTCATAAAGAATTTACCAAAATTGGTTTGATTCAGAGTTGGCAATATATAAACTTCACTTTGAAATTCTCCCTCTTTCTGTTTGTCTCTCAGTTGAGTCACAAAATGAATTTAAATTCAGAAAGAAACCCTTAAAATATTCTTTTCACTGATAACCTAATATGGCAATGGGAGAGATTTTTTTAAAACCATTTTTGAATGGTTTAAAACCATTCAAAACCTAACAAGTCTAATATTATGCACACCACTATTTATTATAACCTGTCATTTTGAACTGCATACTGTCCTCCTTTTTAACTACAAAGCATTGAACTCTACCTTGAATTTATATAAAATTTATTCTATGCACTGTAGTTGTATTCCTTTTTATCTCCCATAATTCTGGAAAGTTAATATAATTATTTCCATTATATAGAAGATAAAACTGGGACTCAAGTTAACTACCTTATCCAAAGTCACACAGCTTATAAATTCCTGAATTGACTTTTATAGAACCATGTCTTCTGGTGTTCTTTTCTACACATTTTTCCTCTTCTGTGCATAAAAAAAGATTAGAACCCACCAGATGAATAACTACTTTCTCAGTGTTTTGCTCCTCAGACTCAAAACGTTTCTCAAACTAATTGTCCTATCATCTTTTCTAGGTTTTCCAGAAGGAACTGGGAAAACGAACAGGAACTGTTCAGGTCTTGAAGCGGTCAGGCAGAGAACTGATTGAGAATAGTCGAGACGACACCACTTGGGTAAAAGGACAGCTCCAAGAACTTAGCACTCGCTGGGACACTGTCTGTAAACTGTCTGTTTCCAAGCAAAGCCGACTTGAGCAGGCTTTAAAACAGGTAAGAGACATTTGTTGGGCCAACCACAAGACAGAGAATCTAAACAGATTCTTTTTTTTTTTTTTGGTACCGGGTATTGAACTCAAAGCACTCAACCACTGAGCCCCACATCCCCAGCCCTATTTTGTATTTTATTTAGAGACAAGATCTCACTGAGTTGCTTATTAGCACCTTGCTTTGCTGAGGCTGGCTTTAAACTCGTGATCCTCCTGCCTAAGCCTCCCAAGCCACTGGGATCACAGGTGGGTACCACTGTGCCCAACTCTGAACAGATCCTCTTTTAGTTTCCTTTATAGAATCATTCCAGCCAGTCTCAAAATGAACATAAAAAAAATTAGTATTCTGAACGTTCTACAAGACTTTAACACTCGTTTGTATTAAAGAAATAACAAATTCAGCTGGTTTTCAAGATCTATAAATGAAAGATAACCTTTGTGGAGGCTGATGGGGACAAAAGTGCCTGTGTTATCCTAAAGAATTGAGTCCCTGACCTTTCCCTTGGCATGCCCAGTGACCAGGAGCTTGGCTGCAAAAAGTGTTCCAATCTTTTGTGCTTGTTATTTCAGGCAGAGGAGTTTCGGGACACAGTCCACATGCTGTTGGAGTGGCTTTCTGAAGCAGAGCAAACTCTTCGCTTTCGAGGGGCTCTTCCCGATGACACAGAGGCCCTGCAATCACTCATTGACACTCATAAGGTAATCCAGCTCTCAGGTTCGGTGACTTGTGCTGTCCACCCAGTGAGGGCTGCCCCACCACTTAGAAAACAGCATTTGCTTGCATATATCATCCATTATGTGAGAAAGAACAAAACTGGAATAGTTCAGCTCATCGGTTTAGTAGGAAGGAAAGAGAAGTAACTATTCATTTTTACAAGAGTGATTCATGTTGGTTATAAACAAATAAAACACAGTAGTATTATATAAAGAAAATGTGAACTGTTCCTCTTTTTCCCTGCATTCTCCTTTTCTTAACTATTATGTTACTAGCTATGGGTCCTAGTCTGATTCCCCAGAACTGCTTACCAAGCTATAGAGTAATTCAGTGTCTGGGGCCTCAGTCTGCTCTAATGAGGTGGGAAGTGTTTCCTTTTTTAATTTTCATGTTACCTACCCCAAGATTTTAATCTTGGTTTTCTCATTGTATTCTCTTATGAATTTTTTTTTTTTTTTAATATTGTGTTTTTGAGCTGGGGTTGTGGCTCTGTGGTGGAGCGCTCACCTACATGAGTGAGGCGCTGGGTTTGATCCTTAGCACCACATAAAGATAAGGTAAAGATATTGTGCCCACCTATAATTTTTTAAAAAAAATTATAGTGTTTTATAGCTCTTTATGTTTTTCTAAAACAAATATGTTCATAAATGTGGAAATGAATGAAAGTAAGATTTAAAAAGAAACTAATTCAGAATAGGAAAAAGGCCATACTACTGTGTCCTTAGGCTTTATCATCATCTCTAGCAGAGCAAGACACTTAGGATAAAAGGAAATACCTCTCACCTTCCAACATCTTTGAGAACTAGAAAGAAAAGGCAATACAACAGAATAATAGGCTTGAAGGTCATGAGGTAGGAACAGATTTAGTACGTATTTGGGTGTGTGATGCAGGGACAAGTGGGTGAAACCTACTAAATGAGAGACTGAATAAGTACCATAAGGGTGAAGAGGAAGGCAGCAGTCAGACCATTCTTAAAGAGTTTTGTATTCTGAATTAATAAAATTGATTGTGGCAGGGGGCGGGGGGAGGACCAGAGACACCAATTGTGGTGGCACATGCCTGTAATCCCAACAGCTCAGGAGGCTAAGGCAGGAGGATTGCAAAATCAAGGCCAGCCTCAGCAACTTAGCAAGACCCTATCTCAAAACGAAAAATAAAAAGGGCTGGAAATGTGGCTCAGTGGTAGAGCTCCCCTGGGTTCAATTCTTTGTACCATTAAAAAAAAAAAAAAAAGCTGGACATACCTATATACAGGTTTTTAGAGACCTGTTAAAACATCAGGGAAAAAAATAGAAATTTCTTTCACCTCTCAATATTAATTAATCGTGGATACATTTAAGTTCTTATTTTTCAATCTTGTTTAGGAATTCATGAAGAAAGTGGAAGAAAAGCGAGTTGATGTTAATGCAGCGGTAGCCATGGGAGAAGTCATCCTGGCTGTCTGCCATCCCGATTGCATTACCACCATCAAACATTGGATCACTATCATCCGAGCTCGCTTTGAGGAGGTGAGTCACTGTGCACCCAAGAAAATGGAATGATAGTGATAACATACTGTGGAGCTTTGTTTTCTTTTTTCCTCAGGTAAGTAATCTTTCACTCAGTGTGAATATCTCAACAAAAATTAACTTTTTAGTAAAGACTTCTTGGCAATGTGCAGCAATCTGGAAGAATAGTGCTGATGTAATGATGTACTTTGTTAGTGCCTTCTGATGGACAACGGTGTATGTTGCTCCCTCTTTGCTGAGAAGTCCTGTGTTTAATATCATGTATTAGGTCTGCTTTCAGGAGAACTGCCTGCCTATCCCAGCTCTTAGCCAAGCTTTCTCACTGGGGTAAGAGAGGAATCTTGACTGGCTTGCATGGTATCTCCCCTAAAAAGTCATTTTGCAGATAAGATGAAAAGATGCTTTGAGACAAAGGGATGTGTTTGATAAAAAGAGGCTATGGTTGCCTTCTTTCTCCACAGGTCCTGACATGGGCTAAGCAGCACCAGCAGCGTCTGGAAACAGCACTGTCAGAACTGGTAGCTAATGCTGAGCTCCTAGAAGAACTACTGGCATGGATCCAGTGGGCTGAAACCACCCTTATACAGCGAGATCAGGAGCCAGTCCCTCAGAACATCGACCGAGTTAAATCCCTTATTGCTGAGCATCAGGTATCTTACTTTACTGGCATTTTCTGTGTAGTTTTGGAGCCCATTTCCTTTGCCCTGTGTAGTCATTTTTTAATTGCTGCTTCACATGTTACCGCAAATTTAGCAGCTTAAAACAACAGTCTTACCTCACAGTTTCTGTGGATTGGGACTCCAAGCTTGTGTTAGCTGAGTCATCTTTTTGGGGGTCTCATCTGAAATCAAGGTGTCAGCCAATACTACAGTTCTCATCTGGAGTATGGGATCCTTTTCTAGGCTCATTCACTTCCTTGCAGTTGTAGAACTGAGGTCTCCATCTTCTTGCTGGCTTTCAGCTCCTAGAGGCTGCCTTCAGTGTGTTTTCAAAGCCAGCAGGAGAAACTTTCTTACGTAATGAAATAAAATGATGACTGTTCCATCATTATCACAGGCATTGCCCACACTCACAGGAAGGGAATTACACAGGGCATATATACCAGCAGTAGGATCCTTGGGGGCCAGCTTAGAAGTCTGGCCTTCATTGCAGCCAAGGACTCACTGGCCTATCCCTATTATACCTGGGTTTGGAAAGAGCTTTTGCCAGAACCCAGAGAGGAGGGGCTAACACGTAAGAAACCAAAAGGAGGAAAGCTCAGTTGAGCTTTGTTCCTAATATATCCTTAGGCAAATAAGGCTTATAACTGAGGTAATTTAGACTGAATGCAAGCATGGTTCTTGCTTAGTTGAACTTTTTCTTAGTCAACATGATCTTTTTAGTTAATGTGAAAAACTACCCTAGCAAGTAGGAACTCCCTATACTTCCTATGAAGTTAACCTTCCTCACTTCCCCTGCTGACTTTAAGGTCATCCTCCTAGATAAGGCCAGTCTCACTCCCCTGGGTCTTTAAGCTCTGCCTTTCTGTTTACTCTTACTCCACAGCCTCTAGACATGACCCCATTGTGCTTCCACCATTGTTACCTGTTTTGTTCTCCAACCAAGCTTCTTCCCTACCTCTTTCCTTGGTTTCCATTCACTCCACTGGCCCCTGTGGTCTGACTTCCACCCCATTAGACCACTGAAACAGTTCTAGCACGTCCTACTGGCTAAGTCAAGTGGATGCTTTTCAGTCCTTGTCTTATTTGATGTGTGGCATATTTGGCTCTTTCTGACCATTCCTTCTCAAGTCATCTGAACTGGTTCCTATTTGGTGTTCCTTGAGTTTTATTATTGGTGCTCTTCTCACACTGCTTGTTTTTTCTAGTCCAACAGCTTTAGACATCACATATTAAGCCAAGGACTTCTACATCTTTTTTTTCATCTTCAACATCATTGCCTCCTGAAATACAGACATAGGGTAAACTAGAGGCAGCTCTGAAACTCCATTTTTTATTTGTCTTCCTTACTTAACCCCACCCCTCCCAAACCTGCTTCCTCTTTGTTCATTCACCCAGTCCCATAGCACAGAAGCCAGTGATGGATCTGGAATTCTTTCCATTCCTCTGCTCCCTACATCTAGCCTTTTACTAGGTCTTGTCTGTTCTGCTTCCAGAATATTTCTTGGCTGTCTTTCCCATTATAACTAAGGCCCTCACCATGTTTTGCCTCAATTACTACAATGATTTCCTAACCTGTCTCCCTATTACTAGTCACTCCCTATCCCCATTACTCTTCCTTCTACATTGATTTGATTATGTCACCTGGATCAAAATCTTTCAGATGTCTTCCATTGCTCCTGGAATAAAATTCCATCCCTTAGTCTGACATAAGGCCTTTTTTTTTTTAAAAAAAAAAATCTTTATTTTTATGTTGTGCTGAGGATCGAACCCAGTGCCTCATGCATCCAAGGCAAGTGCTCTACCACTGAGCTACAACCCCAGCCCCCATAAGGCCTTTTTTGATCTTTATCCTGCTTGCCTCTCCAGCCCCACCTCTTGCCAATCCTCTGATTGCTCCTCTGCTCAGCCAGTGAATGGAAGGGCCTAGCTCTGTCTGGCTCCCTCTACTGAACTGCTTCACCCCATTCTTTGACTGATTCTTCATTCCTCAATAACTCTGCTCAGGCCCCAAACTTTAGGCGATTTCCTTGCCACCTCAGTTTGTGAGTTACTCATCCTTGTCTTCCTGAACACCTTTATGGCATTTAATGCTCTGAATTCTTGGCTTTCGTTACTTAGGTGTTAGCTACTCAAAATCAGAGACTATGTCTTCCTCTTTGAGGTCTTTAGCCTCTGATAAAGTACCTTGCTCTGTCAAATTTTTTAAAGAGAATGAGAGTTTGCAAAGTTTTCTGTTGTTGAGAGCCAGGGCCGGTCATTCTGGCATTTGCCAGAGGGAATGTTTGAAAGGTGATGCCAGGGAACCATTGAGGTGATGATTTGAGTTAAGCTATATATAATTGCTGTGAAGCTGGATTGATTGTATTGTTTATTTGACCTTTACTGTTGGGCAATGGGTCGGCTCTTGCTGCCTTGGGAGCCCGTTACTTTGGAGTTCTCAGTATTCCCAGAGAGTTCCTATTGGTTGGGGAAGTGCCGGTGGAGGGATTTCCAGTTGGTGTGTGGTGTGTCCCGGGAGAAGGCCGCATGGGTGGCGGTGGCAAAAAAGCGCACATGCAGTGCCGGTAAGAGTTGAAATAAAGTAGTTGCTGTTTGAACCTACAAGGCTTTGTGGCGGCTCGGTTATTCGTTTCCAGCCAGACTGCGGCATTCTGTCACTTGGGCAGTCTGCCATGGGCTTTGACCTTTGTTAGTAAGAAGTTGTTAATAAGAAGATGCCTGTTACCATTTTAGACCAAGAAAACACTCAACTCTTTTTCGTATTTTTTGTATTTAACAGACATTTATGGAGGAAATGACACGCAAACAGCCTGATGTGGACCGGGTTACCAAGACATACAAAAGGAAGAATATAGAGCCTAGCCATGGTCCTTTCATCGAGAAATCCCGCAGTGGTAGCAGTATGTTTCCAGCCCTTTATTTGGGATGCTTCCTTTCTATTAATTGAAGATGAGCATTTTTAAGCATCTGTCAAAAAGAATTGTTTTTTGATTTTCAAAACTGTATTGGGTTTTAAGCAAATCTGTTTTTTTAAACTTATTTTTCTTACCTAGTAATATACAAGATGATAGAACCTGTTCTTTAGCAGAGGCCTTTCCATTGTTTTAGTCCTGGTGCTGCTGTTCTCATTTGGCTTGTACTAATTGAATTGTAACATAAATCAACTCATATAGAATCCATTGCTTTTTCAATTGAGTTGGTATGTCCTTGGTCCACTATGGTGAGAAAGAATTGTTTGGAAATATATGGAAAACAGTTAAGTACCTATTCGCTTAGGAGGATCTGTAGTTTTGGAGTTAGTAAGCCTTCGTGTTGCCAAGTCCCATATTTCTTTTCTTCATTACAGACGGGATAGCTTTGTAGAGATCTTACATCTATAGCTGTTTCTGTTTTTGAACTGACAAAACCAGCTCTTCTAATCTTGTGGTTATTTTTCCTTTTAGGGAAATCCTTAAGTCAGCCTACACCTCCTCCCATGCCAATCCTCTCACAATCTGAAGCAAAAAATCCACGAATCAACCAGCTCTCTGCCCGCTGGCAGCAGGTGTGGTTGCTAGCCCTGGAGCGCCAGCGGAAGCTGAATGATGCCTTGGATAGACTAGAGGAGGTAATGCTCCACCAACTGTCCCTTATGTGATTCTGTTATTAAAACGGTCCTTCTGAGGCCTTCTATATGACCTGTGTGCCTTTACCTATTTCTTCAAAAGCAGAATCAGACAAGCCAGGCATGGTGGCACACGTCCATAATCTCATCAGCTTAGTAAGGCCCTCAACAACTTATCAAGACCCCATCTCAAAAAGGGTTGGGGGATGTAGCTCAGTGGTTAAGTGTCCTTGGGTTCAATCCCCAGTGCCATAAAAAATAAAAATTAAAAAAAGAAGTAGAATTAGACCTACACTGAGCCCCAGTCCTCTTTTTTCATGCTCTGAATGAGAAGACCTATTCATGAGAAAACCACTCACACAGCAGAGGAGATTGTAGCATCCAGTTGTGGAAAGCAGTTAATTAGCCAATCCAGTGTGATTCTTCTTGGCACCTTGCTGTGGTTCAGAACCAGGAACATAACATTGACAAGTTATCTCCAGATATGTAGCTTAAAGAATGACCATTATTGAGCCCTTTTATGTAGAGATATATATACTACCCAATTATGAAATAAGAATAATTTTTTAGATTTCTTGTTACTCTGTTGGTTTTCACTAGATCGTGGAAAAGCAAATTGATTTTGAACTATCATTACCAATATAAAAATAGATAAGTATTGCACTTCCTAGTTTTAAAACAAACCTCTAATATCTTTTATATTTTTTATTTGTGCATATCAAAGCAGCTATGCCCAGAAGTGAGTGTTCTGTGTTTTTTTTTTGTTATTTCCCGTAGGTCGGTTGAGTTTTAAGCATATTTGGTTCTTGGCGCTTTTTTCTCCCGTTCCTTCCAACTTTGGAGTTTGAAAGACCAGGGGGAAAACTACTGCACTCTAAAGTCAAAATGAGTGTGAATCACTGACATAGTCCAAGTAACTGAAAATCACCCTGCCCACCACACAGGCCTCTTGTTTTCAATTAAGGCCAAACATTAAACATAAACATCAGGTGGTCAGTTTGCTCCCTCTGGTGCCATTCCAAAGAAACATGCATGGGGGCAGGTTTGGGTTCTTCCATATAGAACTCAGATTTCCTCATAGAAGTTTCAGAAAATAATGGGAAACAGGAGCCTCCTGATATGGGTCCTGTGTGTGGTCATAGTATTTTTCAAAAAAAAATGTAAATGAGGGATGCTGAGATCTCCCTTTGGGATAGAATCTACTCCCTACTACTAAGAGGATGGTCCTTGGAAAAATCCAAAGGAAAAGCAAGGCTGGGTTCCACCCATTCTTGTTCTTCGTGCTCTGTATTTTCTGTGGTGGTTTTTCAGTTACCATTACTCCTGCTTTACCCATTATACTGCAGCTCATATAAATAATCATGGCTTTAAGTGAAGGAGCCAGATTGTGCCTTCACAAGAGACAACATATAGATAGCATTGTTGGTGCCCCTCAGAAGGCGTGCATGACTTCACTAAATATGTGAGAACTTCGGTATGCTCTGGGAAGCTTTGAGGGCTGTAAGTAAAAGGTCTTATTGACACCTCTGATTTCTGTCTAGTTGAAGGAATTTGCCAACTTTGACTTTGATGTTTGGAGGAAAAAGTATATGCGTTGGATGAATCACAAAAAGTCTCGGGTAATGGACTTCTTCCGACGCATTGACAAAGACCAGGATGGGAAGATAACACGTCAGGAGTTTATCGATGGCATTTTAGCATCCAGTGAGTCCATTTGTAATTCCAAATACATTTCACATCTGGATTCCTTGCACTTACTGTTAGAAGTTGTAATGTTCAGTCTCTCTGAAGTGAAAGTGTAATCTTGGGGAAGAAGTAATGTAACTCCCTGCTCAAGTCATCTACACACCTGTAATCCCAGTGGCTTGGGAGACTGAGGCAGAAGGATTGCAAGTTCAAAGCCAGTCTCAGCCAAAGTGAGGTGCTAAGCAACTCATTGAGACCCTGTCTCTAAATACAATACAAAATAAGGCTGGGGATGTGATTTAGTGGTTGAGTGCGTCTGAGTTCAATGCCTGGTACCAAAAAAAAAAAAAGTCTTTTTTTTTTTTTTTTTTTTTTTTTTTAGTCGTAGATAGACCCCAATATCTTTATTTATTTTTATGTGGTGCTGAGGATTAAACCCAGTGCCTCATGCGGGTGAAGCAAGTGCTCTTCACTGAGATACAACCCTAGCCCTCATCTGTTGTTTTGATGGAGAGAAAAATCTCATTTCCCTGGAAATATATGTACATGTATGTGTGTGTGTGTGTGTTTGATACCTTGGGGCAAGACAAAAACATTTGAGGTATAACTAAGAAACTAACTTTTGTGAATTATGAGGTTCTGAATAAGATATTTTTTAAAACTTTGAAGTTTCTTCATAAATCAAGCATGATGGCACCCACCTGTAAACCCAGAAATTTAGGAGGCTGAGACAGGAGGATCTCAAGTTGGAGTACAGCCTGGGAAACATAGAGACACACTGTCTCAAATTTTTTAAAAATAAAAAGGATTGAGGACATAGCTCCATGTTAGATTTCCCCTGTCCACTGGCAGTTTCACACACAAAAAAAAAGGACTGGGGATATAGCTCAGTTGGTAGAATGCTTGCCTTGCATGCACTAGGCCCTGGGTTCAATCCCTATACCACCAAAAAAAAAAAGAATATTTTTCACAAATGCAGTTTTTTATCTCTCTATAATAGCTTACAACATGTTAGCAGAAGACATAGTTGAGGCATAAAGCACTGAAGTATCTTGCCAAGATCACAAAGCACTTCTTAAGCTGTGTAACTCCAAGTAAGGAAGTCAGAGAAGGCCTGTCTATGCAGGTACTATTTGAGGTGAGATCTCAATGATGAGAAGGATCCAACCATATTAAGGTTTGTGGGAGGAGTTAGGGAAGAGATAACAGTAGGCACAGAGCACTGAAATGGGAATGAATGTGGCACATTCTAGTAATAGAAAGGTTAACATAGCTGGTGTGTTACAACCTAAGAGGAAAGAGGTGGAGTTGGAAGGATAGGCAGCAGTTAATGTAGGTCCTTGTGGGCCATAGTGAAGAGTTCAAGTATCACTCCAAAGGTAGCAGGACAATGGGGAGCCATCAGGTTTTTGGCTGAGAAACAATATAATCTAATTTATGTTTTGATAAATCGCTCTGACTATTACGAATGTTCACACTTCCCTGTGGAAAGCAGTTTATTAAGAATGAAATCAACAATCTAAGTGTAGAAAAAAACTTCCTCTATTAATTCAAAATTGTCTCTATTCTGAGATAGTGACTCATCTAAAAACCAGTAGTAGTGGAGTGGATAATTCTTATGTGGTAGGTCTGTCTGAGTAACTGTAATATTTTATGCCTTTTGTTATATCTGAAATATTACTTTAGTATTTTAATTCTGTAGGAAGTGAGGAAGTCTATACACAGAAATTCTAAAGTCTTAACTAGTAGCCTCTAATGCTATATTTTTAAAGAATATTTTTATTGTTGTTGATAGACCTTTATTTTACTTATTTATTTATATGTGATGCTGAGAATCAAACCCAGTGCCTCTCACATGCTAGGCAAGCACTGTACCTCTGAGCCACAACCCCAGCCCCTAGAAAGAAATTTTTGAGTGATTTTTTTTTTTATCTTTATAAAAGTGGGGTGGGTTTAATCTTTATATATTTTTTTCTTTCAAATACTTATATAACTGCCAACCAACCAAGTAAGGCCTCTCAATGTTTCACACTATGATTCCTTTTTTTCAGAGTTCCCTACCACCAAGTTAGAAATGACTGCTGTGGCCGACATTTTTGACCGGGATGGGGATGGCTACATTGACTACTATGAATTTGTGGCTGCTCTTCATCCCAACAAGGATGCTTATCGACCAACAACTGATGCAGATAAAATTGAAGATGAGGTATGGGAAATGACTGTCTTTTGAGTGTATTTTTAACCATAAATTTATACTATCTTGGATTTGGTTGGGTACAGTTACCATATCAGTCTTTTTTTAATTTTTTTTTATTTATTCTTAAGTTTTAGGTGGACACAATATCTTTATTTTACATTTATGTGGTGCTGAGGATTGAACCCAATGCCTCTTGCATGTTAGGCAAGCACTCTACCACTGAGCCACAACCCCAGCCATGATCATTTGATTTTGATGCATGCATATTAGCATTTACCTCTAAAGGAATTCTGAAGCAGGATGAAGAACATGTTGTATAGTTACTTGGGAAATTCTTTCTAGCCTTTCTTTCTCAATGTCTCTATTACTTCATTGAGTAACACAGTTTGGATTAATTTGGATTAGAAGATAAATACCTATGTCAAAGTCCTGAAATGCCTAAAAAAAATTAATTATGGCTTCTCTGTTTATATGTTAAAAAGGGGGGTCTTTATTTCTCTGACTAGGAAGTCTTGTTTTATCCATCACGATTTATTTTTGTTATTGTTCACAACCAATAGGTCACAAGACAAGTGGCACAGTGCAAGTGTGCAAAGAGGTTTCAGGTGGAACAGATCGGAGAGAATAAATACCGGGTAAGGAAGAGAAGAGCCAGTCCTCTGAGGTGGTTGTTTCCTCATATGTGGCCCTTATAGGTGAAAGAACCTGACACACAGCAGACTGGGTTGTCCCATCTTCTGGTGCCCATGGCCTTGAGATGTAGTCACTCTTCGGCCTCATCTCTAGAGGTCAAATGTCAGGTATCCTGTTGAGCTTACCAGATTTAGGTTGACAGTAGCTTGTATTTGATAAGATAGTGATCATTTAAGAGTCTTCATCACACTGCTAACCAAAGTCTTTAAGCAGGGATGAAGGTACCTTTGGAAACCATACCTACTGATTGATTATTCACTCCAAAAAGGCAGTTATCTTGAGCCTGAGCATCTCCCAGGCCCTCAGAAGACTGGGGGAACCATGTCAAGGCCCCAAACAGATGCTGTGCCTGTTCTGAGCTGGGCTACAGATGGGGCCTGGGCACTCTGGGGAGGTTAGATGTGGCCATAACGGTGAGTTGTACTTGTATTTTAGCTTCTTTGGGACCAGGGTCAAGGACATAAAAGGAATTCAAAATAGGGCTCCTAAAATATATTCAGCAGTTTGTTGGGATTCCCGCCATCCTAAGAAAAATATATGTTTGGCAAAGAGGATGTAGATGATTGTGCTTGGCTGGGGAAAAAAAAAAAAAAACAGGAAAATCTAGGTTTCATTAGTGCCTCAAAAATATCCTCAAACTACACCAAATCTACACCAGGCTGCTATTAGCTGAGGGCTTTGGGTGACTCTGCCTTGAATCCTACTCAGGACATTAGTTAGAGCTCCAGGTAATCCTATGCTTGCTTGTTAGGTTTTGTTTTCTTGTTTTTTAATAACCTCGGAGAGAAATGAGTTAATGAGCAACAGAGTAAAAGGTTAGAGCTTCTTAATTTGTAAAATCATGACTCTGTGGCAGGAGTTCACTGGTAGTATAGTCAGTATATATTCAAAAGACTGGTAACATGATATGATTTCATTCTTTAGTGTTAATTTGACAAAATGTTCTCTTTTTTTTCCTCCATCCTTTATTCTTACTGTCTGTAGTTCTTCCTCGGCAATCAGGTACAGTGTGCCTTGCAATGTTCTCCTCAGTGGATATGGTCTGTGTAGCTGATGCTGCCTGTTCTTTGCTGTGGGGAGAGGACATAATCTAAAGCATGCCTGGGTCACATCTGGTTGTCTTACCAAGTGGAGAAACTGCTAACAGGGCCAGTATTATAAAGCTGTCTGAGTGGCAAAAGGATCAAAGTATACTTATTTTTGTTTTTTAAAGATGAAAAATTCTATTTAAACTTAGATTGGTTAAAGATGACACTATGCTGTACTGAGTTATAAGTAATATGACTTGGAAAATTGAGACTAGGGTATCAGTCCATTTTACTTGTAAGATGAGCCTACTCTTGTACTTCTATATTGGAAGTCACAGCTCAGTTCTTCCTGATTTTTATCAGTCTTTTGACAGCACAAGTTTTACATAATGTACACAAAGTCAAAAAGTTCTAGGGGTGCTTTAGTACTCTCTGTATAAGTACTTCATTAATATTTATCATTACTTACTATTATATTTTATAATTACAAAGTTCCTGAAAATTATAGTGTAGAAATTATAATTGACTATGGCTTAAAGTTTGCCAGTTATGACCAAAAGCTAGTGATATCAAATTAAACTTATATAAAAGATTGGATGCTTTGACTCCGCTTGGTAATTCTAACCTTTCAGATCTTTTTGAGGGCTCATGGGTCCTGTGTCTTTTAAATGTCAAAGAAAGTTGCATGTTAAATCTGTCTCTCTGGTGTGAAATTCGAAACACTAAGAGTTGATTTAAGGCCCTCAGTCAATGCTCAATTCCAGGTACTGCAATAATCACTAACTACAGTAATGTTCTGGGCCAGTGGCAAGAGCGGGATAGAAATAAACTGAAGATGAGAACAGTCAAGTGGCTTTAAATAAATCCTTGCAGTAGAGCACCCAGCATGCCTGCTTCCTGGTGACATTCAGGTACTAGGGCCTCTTTGAAGGGGCACTGTTGCCCTCTTCCACTGCTTTATTGACCGAAAGAGGGTCAGATGAGTCATTCTAATGTTACGGATAAAATTATAAAATTATTTTATACACAAGGTGCCTGAGGCTTCAAAGAACACATGTCAGTGTCATACAGCTAATACCAGTGCGATCATTAAGAACCCACTTCCCTGTGAGAAAAGGAAACAGTGGTTACTGGCCTCCAAGACTCTGGTTCAGAGTTCTCAGCCTCTCTGACAACCCTATTCTGTAGGTTTCTATTTTTAGAGCTGTTGTAACTCTCCTACCACTTGTCACTCTAGCCTCAGCTTCCCCAGCTACTCTGGTTCTTCTTGCCTTGGATCAAATTTCCTTTTCCCAGAGCTCAGCAGAAACAAGTGAGAATCTTTCTAATAGAACTTCATTGAGAAATTAAAGAGAAGCCAACCATGAGATAAATGGAGTAGTAAACTCTAGGACATAGTATTCTAAGAATAAACTTCTCCCTGGGTGCCTTCCTGTTCACTCCGGAGGACACACAAGTACATATTACTCTTTTTCCTCACCTATACCGAGAAAAGCTAGTGATATCAAATTAGACAGTGACTTGGGGGTCACTGTGCTTGATCTGGTGAAGCCTAGCTACTTCCCAGAACAAGCTTCCTACACAGCAGGGGCCAGCTGCCCTCCATGATAGGGCATTTCCTCCCTCATAGCTGCAAGGAGTGCTGCTTCTGCCCCACCATGCTGTTGCTGTAGTCACTTGTATAAAATTTTTAACTATGAAAAAATTAGCATAGGACTATTTATATTCAAAGTAAATGGCTGGGAAGGAAGGGACAAGATTTTTTAGTCTCCTTGCCTATATAAATAGTGCACTGGAGTCAGAGCTGCTGAGAAACATGGACAACTATACCAGTTATTAATAATGAAGGAGGATGGTTATATGCCCTTCTTAAACATCATTTCTCACCTTTTCCATTTTTCTGCCTTGTTTCAAAGTTATTCTCCTTTATAACTTTGAAAATGCTGGTTGACAATTCAGTAATCCCTTTTCCACTCCCCTGAGAACATATTCCTTGAATTAAATAACTTTAGGAATTCAGTTTCTTTAACCAAGTGTTTGATGTTTGTTTTGGAATCTCAGCATCCTTCTCTTTTGATGCCTCTTACTTTATTTTGGGCTATTTATGCAATGGGAAACTCCAAATGGCAAGATAGAGCCAGAAAATAGGAATATTAGAACAAAAGGAAAAAATAAACACTAGAAGATCATGCTTGTTCCAAGGTCCAGAATAATTATTGAATACTAATTAGAATTATGGGCAATTAAGTTTTTTATTTCTTCAACTAAATTTTAGAATAAATGCTTTCTGATCATTTTGTAGCTTGAAGAAACCCTTTCTCCTGGAGACATTGCAATTAGAGAATACTTAGGATTTACTTCAGAAAATCAGATGCAAAAAGTCTTGTTTTTCTTCCAAGCTTATAATAATGATGCTTTGCAAGGGTTTCCTTATGGCTTGACTTAGAATTTGATGTTCTCCATTTAACTTTTAAGCACACTGTATTCAGAAGTTGACATCCACCCCCTATCTTTTAGAAAAACAAATTTGCATAACAGAGTGTAGGCACCGATTTGGGCAGAATCTTTAAGAGAATCAAAAGGAGAGAACATTTATCTATTTTCCCCCCTCTCCTTTTGGTGCAGGGGTGTGATCAGGAAGAGAGGACTCTATCCCAGTGGAAAGTACTTGAAGACACAGACCTGTAGCTTGATGTTTCTGCTTTCCTATTTATTAACCCTCTTATGAAAAATGCAAAATGGAGCTTAAATTTCTCCCAAAACTACGACATTGTCATTCCTTCTGAATACAGTCTGCTTTAGGGGAAAAAGTATAAATCTACTTTAAGGCATACTCATTAAATTTTCCCTTGATTCTACAGTTTGGGGATTCTCAGCAGTTGCGGCTGGTCCGTATTCTGCGCAGCACAGTGATGGTCCGGGTTGGTGGAGGATGGATGGCCTTGGATGAATTTTTAGTGAAAAATGATCCCTGCCGAGGTAAGGAAGCATCCTGAGTGGATGGTACATGTTAGGATGTTAGGTAGGGCCACACTGCTGCTCTTTTCGTGCTTCTAGAAGTGTTGGTGGGTTTTTGTTTTTGTTTTGTCACAGTTCTGGTCTTGTTCATTGTTTTTTCACACTGCCTAGATAATGTCCCACCTACCACAAATTAGAACTCAAGTGCCAGGGAGAAAAGGCTAGAGAGGTCAGTGCTGTCAGGGAGAATGCAGAAATGAGAATTAAGACTTGAATGGTATCATCTGAACATTTCAGTTTGGAGTGTTATTAACACCAGCCTAGCAAGGAGCCTTTTAGTTAGGTTCCTGTATCTTAGAGCCTAGATCCCTTCTATAATTCCTGTGGCTGCAACTCAGAGAGTATTGGGCTCTTCCCATGAAGGGAAGAATTGGTAAGCCCCCCTGACTAGGAAGGAGGTTAAAGGACACCTACCAACAGCACCAACACTTCTAAGACAGATGGTCACCTAAGACCATAGGGTGTCTTCCTATTAAATGTGAAAGGCTGACCCACTGGCCCAAAGGTGGAAAAAAAGCTATCAAATGAGCAGCAAAGGGGAAAATGTCCAAATCCCAGTTGCTGAATCCTGCTTAGCTATATGCTTTCCTTTATCCTGTTAGCGGAGCTGCATGTGGGTGTATAAGATTCTCCCCCACTGTCTCCCAGTTTGTCTTTCTTGACTAGTTTCTGCATTTCCAGCTCTGTCTCTGTTTCTTTGTGTTTATATATTTTTTATTCTAGTTCACCATCCTGGGAGTAAAATAAAGCGCTCTGATTCCAGCTCTTCGATTTCCAGTCAGTCTCCCATAGGTTGGCTTTTACCCTTTGTCCCTCTTTCCCATGCCTTCGTCCGTGGAGAATGGCTTTGCTTCTTAAACTATAACACCTCTTGGCTCTTGATATCTGCTGCTTTCATGAATGCTTGAAATAGCCAAACCATTGCTTTTCCAACTATTCTACATTGACAGGGCATGAAACACTCATTGAGACAGTATCCATGGAGTTGGTTCTGTTTTCTACTTAACAAATGCTTCTATACCCTTATGTGCTACACACTTTATTACAAATAACAGATTTATGCCTCTTAACCACCCTATGAGGTATTGATACTGTTATCTCCATTTTACATTATAGGAAATTAAGGCATAGAAAACTTAAATAACTTGCTCAAAGACAGGCAGCCAATAAATGGCAGAAGCAAGATTCAAATCCAAGTCATTGTGACTATGACCACCATGCTGTGTGTCTCAGAAGCTCACATACCTGCTTGTTATGTGTATTATGTTGATCCAGCCTGCATAATTATTAAGGTTTATTGACATAGCAGAAATGTTTACAGTACAGTTATATAACTTCTTTGGAAGTGGTTTAGAGTCATATTCTGAAGCAGTTAGGACAGAACTAAAACATACAGTTCTTGAATGAATTCAGATATGCCCATAAATTTGTCCTCTTACTTTAACTCATTCTTCATTTACTCTAATAAACCAGAATAAAAACGAAACACTAAAAATCTCCATTATAAGTTTGGTTTTTTTGTATGTTTGTTTTTTACACAATATCTTTTATTTTGTTTATTTTTATTTCTATGTGGTACTGCGGATTGAACCAAGTACCTCACACATGCGAGGCAAGTGTTCTACCGCTGAGCCACAACCACAGCCCCCATTATAAGGGTTTTTTTTTTTTAAGTTAATTTTGAAAACACCTTTTCTAATAAAAACTTCTGAAAGAATATAGTCAGTTTGAGAATTTAACTTTAACCCAGTAAAACATTATCATGTTCCAAATTTATTAATAAAGGTTTTTATTTTCCTGTCATGTATGATTGGACTAAACAAAAATACTGCATGTGGCATTGTGGAATCCTCGGTTGCCTGTTTATTTGTTGCCTGCTCTATTGACAATAACATTATGCTGCTAGCCAAGAAGAATACTGCTTGCTTTATTCTTATCTAAAAATTGGAACCCCAAGGAAATTTGGGAAGGCCATCTAGTAGCTATTTTCTATGAACCATGATAGCCTTTTTCAGCAGCACTTGGAGCAAACAAGGTAAGGCTTTCCCATCTCTCTCCAAGAGTGTCCTCCTAGAATTTATTATCACCTCCATTCTTTAGCTATGGAGTAAAGAATTCTCCAGCACTTTTAAATATCTGAACTCTATTAGTAAGGGACAGGATGAGTTATTTCTAGTCAGTTAAAAGATTGTTAGGGGCCTGGGGATGTGACTTAATGGTAAAGTGTTGCCTGGCATTCATGAGGCCCTGGGTTCAATCCCCAACATCCCACCACCAACAATGAAAAAAAATAGTGTTAGGAAATGAACACCTAAGGGCTGGAGTGGATGGCAGTGGGTTGGAAGAGCATGAATAAGAAAAAGAGAAGTTCCTTGAAACTAGGATTCTATAGGACTAACATGGCTTCTAGAAACACTGCTTGTGGTAGAGTTTATGTTCATTTCTGGTGTATTTCCTTGGGCCTCTGGACTATATAGAACATTATACTGAGGATAGTATAAAATTGTACCAAGGTTCTTGATGCCAGTGTACACTATTATCATTTGTTACTTCCTTTTACATAGCTGTTGGGAATGATGGAAGATCTTCAACTTATTGCTTTAGCCAAATGTAAAATGTAAAGATATTCCACTAGGTAGATTTGCTAGTTTTACAATTTCCTTGTAATGCCACAGTCAGAAGTTTTAATTTTAGTCTTCATCCATGGCAGAGGAAATCATAATGCTTTGGATAATAATAAAAGTGACCTGCTGCCTCAAAAATAGGTATTCCTGTACCTAGGCTACTATGTATGTTTTTAAGCATCAAACATAGTCTCCCAAATAAAGATTTAGAAATTTTCATTTATGGAAATTTAAAAGGCATATTTTGGCTTAGAATTGACTTAATTTCCATAAAATACACATAAGATTTACTGTCTTAATAGCTCTTAAATGTACAGTTAAGTATATTCACACTATACCACATGTCCATGAATCTGTCTTCATCTTGTAGAACCAAAATCCTACACCTATTAAACAGTAGCTTATAACTGAATATTTACTAACAGGCCTGTTGCAATGTCAGTTGCCCTTAGAAAATGATGGTCTCCTTGACAGAGTTAAACCTGACATGGTTTCATTGTGCCTCCCCCATGGCAGCCTCTGTCTGACTTGGTCACAAGAGAGTTCAGCCTCAGATTCTGTGCTAGGATTCAACAGGTTTTCAAACCACAAAATGCAGTGTTAACTCTGCTGGTGGTGACTCTGGATGATCTCCACTCCTGTAGACCTTTCTTATGGAAAACTGTTCTCTCTGCTCTTTTTTTTTTTTTTTCTTTATTTTTGACAGCAGAATGCATTATTTCTCTGCTCTTTTAAGTTGCTATTTCTTTTTGTATTCTAACTATAGTAGGTCTGGCAAGCCTGAATATAATCTCGTGATTTCAGTAATGAAAACTCATAGATTTGCATTGTGGCTCGAGAGCCAGTCACAGAGTTAGAGAGCGAATTTCACTGGGGCATCTTTGAGCTTCTGTTCTTCATCCCTGAAGAAGGAAGGAGCACTTCTTAACAGAATACCTCATGAAAGTCATGAGATTCATCTCTTAAAAAGGTTGGGTCTACCCATTTTCAGAGGAATAGAGGCTATTGGGTTTCACAGATACTTGTTAAACCCCTAAACATGAGGTTGGGACACAGAGGTAAATTAAAATGACAGTCCCTGCCTCAAGAAGCTCACAGCCCAGTGAAGGAGCACAGGTGAATAAAGAAATGCCCTTCAGTTGATACAGTGAGTAAGTTGGGTGAGCGAGGCAGGGAAGATGGGTCTGCTCACACAGGTAGAGAGGGTGTCAGGACAAGGAGGTGTTGCTTCAGCTGCATCAGAGAAGTGACACTGGACAGACAGAGGGCCCCTGGCCATTCACAGTCCAGGAAGCCACAGGTTCAGGTGTACAGGAGTGTCAACAGTGGGATTGAAAGGGAACCACAATTAATCCCATGTGACCGTGGAAAGGTGTGCAAGGCTGATGGCCAGATAAGATTGTGCAAAGTGGCTGGCAGCTGGGACCCGTTGGTGGAGGCCAGGCCACCACATATTTATGGGCACTTGGTCACATAATGCTTGCCTGGTTCCCAGTCCTTGGAAAATAAAAAAAAATCATGGTCAGTTGCTTTTGAAAGATGCTGAGGTAAAGCTAAACATACTTCTTTTACTGCAGGACTCTCAGAGCTGGCCAAGTGCTAGCCTCATCAGGGCTCTCCCAAGGGGGACATGAAGAGGGCAGTGTTTACCAAACCCCTCTCAGAGGAACCTCTCAGAAACTTCAGTGTGGGAAATTCTACTCTAAGCAATCTACACAGATTTTTATCTAGAAATGCATTCTGGGGGATGAGTGTGGCAACAAGGAAACTGGTTGGAAGCTGTTGCAGTCACCAGGGTGGAGGGGATGCTTCCTGAACCACACCAGTGTGTGTGTGTGTGGGGGGGGGTTGGCATGGAAAGGCTCCAGGGACTCAAGAGGCTCAAGAGGTATTAGAAGGTAGACTCGTGATTGAACTGCCATCAGGAGGTCAGTGCCTCCATGCACTCCCTGGTTTCTGGCTATGTCTGCTCGGTCTTTGCCTATAACTTCTGACATCAGGAAGGACTATGCTGAGAATGTACATAGGAATTGGGTATGACAAGGGTGGCACTGAGTTCTCAGAGGAACAAGTTTGTTACCAGGTGGAAAGTCCAAGAGGGAGAACAGGACTGTGGGCAGACCTGGAATGAACTAAGGAATGAACAGGGAAGAAGGAGAAGCAGCAGAGCGGTGTCCTTGAGGCTGGGGCGGGGCAATGACACTAAGGATTGAACCCAGGACTTTATTTGTGCTACTCAAGCACTCTACACTGAGTTGCATCCCAGCCAGAGGAGAGTGTTTCAGAAAGAAGAGAGAAGGTAATTCCCCACACTCCCAACACATTAAACATTAAAAGCTAAGATGTGATGCTTTTACCTATCAAACTGTCAGACTTTCACCTGCACACACATAACTTAATAACAGGCAATTGACCAGGCTGAAGTAAATTGGATATACTATGTATTTGGGGTGGTGGGGGGGCATGTACTTTGGTGTAACATTTTGGAGATTATCAGTCTTGATCATGGTTAACACATCAGTTAACATGTTTTTTATAAATCCACTTGCAGAAATTTATCCTAAGGAAACATCAAGATGTGTGGTGTGCAAAAGTTTTCTAAGAGGTCTAGACAATTGAGTTAGTCAGATTTTTGTCACATGGCCAAAATATCTGACAAAACCAGTTTAAAGGAGGAAATGTTTATTTGAGCTCACAGTTTCAGAGGTCTCAATCCATAGTCAGCTGGCTCCATTGCTCTGGCCTAAGGCCATGGAGCTATTCACCTCCTGGTAGCCAGGAATCAGAGGAGCCTGGAGGACAAGACATAATCTCTATGGACAAGTCCCCATGCCCCACCTGCCTACAGTTACACCCAGTTAGTCTTTATTTTATTTTTAGTTGTAAATGGACACAGTAGCTTTTTTTTTTTTTTTTTTTTTTTTTTTTTTAATGTGCTGAGGATCAAACCCAGTGCTTCAGGCATGCAAGGAAAGCACCCTACCACTGAGCCACAACCACAGCCCTCATACCAACATTTTAATAGTGCTGTCCCCTGGGTTGTGATTGTGAGATTAAGTAACTTATTCTTTTTGTAATTTTCTGAGCATGTCAACCTTTCTACAATTTAAATAAAAAAAAAAAAAGCCCCATTCCTATGACACGGACATTATCAAGGCCCTTTGCACAATTTCTATGGAGTGGTAGGAATGGAGGCCTGTGTGGGATGAGAGGAGGTTAGCAACAGCTAAATACAATTGCTGCTGCAAAGACTGTGGCTCAGAATGACCTGGGGGCAGGGTAAGATGAACAAATAAGTAAGTAGAAGAATAGAGCTTTAGGCCCAGCTCTGCCATAGCTTTGTTTGACCTTGGCCTCTGAATCTTCCCATTCCTTTGGAATGGAAGAGATGCTAATAACAGTCAAATACAATATTGCACATGATAACACTTTGTAAATTGTATAGTGTGTGAGGAATTATATTATCACTCTGTTATTACATATATAGTCCTCTCTCCCCTTTTGGCAGGGGGACAGGATCTCTACATGTTGCCCAGGCAGGTCTCAGATCCAGGGTTCAAGTGACCTTCTTGCCTCAGCCTCTCCTAGTAGCTGAGATTATAGGTGTATATCAATGTACCTGGCCCGTAACCCTTTCTAACATGTCACTGTCTGCAGCTGGGTTACTGTTTCAAAGTTTTTGAAACTCTTGTAACCCCTGTTGTTTTCTAGCAAAGTTTGCTCTGAAGTGAATTATCAAATATTTACTAGACCATACATATGAAATTCACTGCAGCTAGGGGCCACAAACAATTCTTTGGGGGTATTGAGGTCCTCAGCTGAAAAAATTATTTCTATTTCTCAGTGTCACCTAATTACCATCTGTATACCCATCTAGCTGAGCACTTCAGACATGATGTATAGTCTTAAAAAAGGTACCCAGGTGCTGAAGGAAATCCTCTTTGAGAATGAATTCCTGCTAATGCGTATAGACAAAGAAGAGTGCTAAAGTCTGAAAAAAAGGATGCAGAGAAGACTAGCCAAGGAATAAATCTTGAGAGGCACATTTCATTGGGACTGAGGAAGAAAGAGCTGAGTGTGTTAGGGACTGTTAAGTCAGACCATCCAGATGAGCTGAGTCCTTAAGAGACAGGCAGCCTGATCTCCTTTGGTGAGCCTGGGTTTCCCCAGGCTCATAGCAGGAAGGATCCCAGCTGGTGGCAGAACCGGACCTGTAGCTCAGTGGTTTTGATAGCCACAAGTTAGTGCGTTTAATCCAATGCTTTGAAATGGTATGTCAACATATCATATGTTGAGAAGAAAAGAACAACAAATAATGGTGGTGGTTCTGTTTTTCCAGAGTTCCTCAGCAGTCTATTATTCAAATATGCCTAGTACTTTCCCGCCCCCCCCCCTTGGACTGAGGATTGAACCCAGGGATACTTTACATTGAGCTACGTCCCCAGTCCTTTTTATTTTGAGATAGGATCTCACTATGTTGCCAAGGCTGGCCTTGAACTTGTGATCCTCCTGCTTCAACCTCCTGAGTCACTGGAATTATGGGTGTGTGCCACAGTGCCCAGATACGTCTAATATATTCTAAAAGTAAACAATCTAGGCTGGATGAGCAGGTAGAGGGTTATTATAGGATCTTTCAGGGAGAAACAAAGGACATACTCCAAGAAATTATTTCTTTTACGTTAATAGTGTCTTTCATATTTAACATTTGTTTTGGGCTTACTGATATTTTCTGTGTGAATCATAATTTAAGTTCTGGCCTTACAACTCCAGAAAGCCATGAAACAGCACCGTGGCCTTCAGTACTAGTTCCAGAGTCTCCCACCTTGATGTTCCGCTCCACTTGCAGCTGCCCCTTCAGCTTTTTACTGCTTTCATTTTTTGACTTAACAGTTTCTCACTGGCAAATTTTGTGCATGGTCTTGTTCTTTCTCTCTCCCCCCACGTTTACTTCTTAATGATTCTGTCATCTTTTTTTTTTTTTTTTTTTTTTTTTTTTTTTTTTTTTTTACTGTTCTGAGTCCTTAGACCCCTATCTTTTGGATTGTGATTGACTGAATTCAAACAGAAGAGTCCAGACAATGTCAATTTCACTAATGTATTTTTTTTTCCCAATTTCCTTATCACATATCCTGCAAATGCTGAGCAAAAAAAAATACACATCCTATGAGAGAGAAAAGGAGTTTTGATTAACATTGGAGCCCTGTGGTCTGTTGTGCCTGCTTCACCTTGAGCAGTTACAGTATGCTTACCCCAGGGAACAGTGCAGAGCAAGACTTGGACAGCAGAACAGGATGGTACTCTGTACACAGAGACTTGCTTATTATCACAAGCTAGGATATTTTGAGTCCCTGTGTCTGTTGTGGATCAGAATTATAGCAAAGCTGATAAGTCATGGATATAGCTTATATAAAGAATCCACAGATGGTACAAGGCCTGTAAGTTAAGTAACTTTTCATGGGGTCAAGCTCCTATACAACCATTGAAAAGGTATTGTTAAGATTAACTGATATTGTGTATGTGTGTGTGTGTGTATCCCTTTTTTTAGCACGAGGTAGAACTAACATCGAACTTAGAGAGAAATTCATCCTACCAGAGGGGGCATCCCAGGGAATGACCCCTTTTCGATCACGAGGTCGAAGATCCAAACCATCTTCCCGGGCAGCTTCTCCCACCCGCTCTAGCTCAAGTGCTAGTCAGAGTAACCACAGCTGTACATCCATGCCATCTTCTCCAGCAACCCCCGCCAGTGGGACCAAGGTATGTGCTGACCTCCCTTATGGCCTCCTTCCCCATTCCCATCTTGGGCAGTGTTCGTTGTTCAGGGTAGCCTCTGAAAGACTCCCAGGAAGAGAGAGACATAGAAACATGCAACCAGCTCTACCTAGTATGTCCAGGCCCTGGCACAACACACAAATATGCGGACTTTAAAATGTTTACAGTGGAATAGACAACATTAAATACACATAGACAACATAAATACACATTCAGGCCAGTTACATCAGAAGGATTTCTTTCTTGTCATTGCTAGTTTGAATTTGAGACCCAGAAATCCTAGTTTTGAAAACTCAAGCACTGTGTATGCAGCTGAGCTAACAAATAATTTTACTCTTTCAATTGGTCATGTATAAAGAATGCTATTGCCTTTCTGCCTGGTCCCTCTTGTCCTGTTGGACTGATGTGCGTTTTATTTTGTTTTCTATTTCTTTAAAATTTAGTGTCTTCTATTTTATTTATTTGTTTATTTATTTATTTGTTTCTGTTCCCAATTTGTCCCCTTTCTGTTCCACTTTCAATTGTTCCCCTCCTTCCCTTTGGATTTTCGTTTCACAGACTCCACTTCAGTTCTCTCGCTGTTATGACAAACCCTGGTTGGTAAACAGTAAGGCTGGCACCCCTGTCAGGGACAGCCATTGTCCTGACCTCCAGCTGCCCAGCCCCGAGGTAGAGTATGGCTTTGCTGAGTGGGGAGATGGTCAAGATGAAGCCCTCGATCATTTCAAGAACCTGCCCAGCTCTTCTTCCTGACTCGAGCCCACCTCTCCTTCATTCTTATGTGCTTCTGGCACAGCTGATTCATCTGGTTAAGTGTTTTCAGGAGTTTCTAACTCGGATTCAACAAAATTGGAGATAATTGAGAGATACCTAAAACTAGATCAAATTTTTAACAGTCTTCAACATGATATTTGTTCAGTGTGGTAAATAATGGTCATTCCTGGTGACTTGTTTATTCGTTTTGTTTATAGTGGGGCCTCTTGGAGTCTCCAAATGTCAGATACACAGACGAGTTATGAACACTTGAAATTCAACTACGGCGCATGTTCACCAATATTCTATCTTTGCTTACAACTGGAGAGTGGTTGGCACCACCCACCCTGACACCTCCCCAGGGTGGTTGGTACTGCCACACTGGCCCAAGGCATGGATATTGTCTATTTCAGGCAAGCGCAGTATCAGTGACCACTGCTCTGGGACTCCGATTTTAACTTTTGAATTCCTTGGCCGAGCATTGTGGGTTTCTATAGCCTTGATTTGAAAACACTTGCCAGCAATGAAGCATGTTCAAATGCAGCCGTTAAAATGCCTAAAGAGTTTTAGAAGAGCAATGTTTCAGAAACAAAGCATGGACCAGCAGCTTGTCTGATCACAGTACATTTTTGCATTCTGGCTCCTACAGGGAAACTTTGGGTTCTCGTGCCTCAAAGCATGGCATTGTCTTTTGTCAGGAAAAGCTTCAGGCAGACACTGGGGAGGCACAAGAAGGCAGCGGCTGTGAATGAACTGCTTTGGGATTCATCCTGCTCCTACCTAAAACTCTAGTTCAGAAATCTTTCTGGTTTAGAACATGATGTGGGGACTTGGTGCCATGAAACCCCAACATTTGACTTGTTGATCCTGCTTCTCTTTCATAATGGCTCCAGTTTCATGAAAATCTCAAAACTTCTAAAATTTTAAACATTTAATTATGAAATGCAAATTCTCATACAGTTCTGGTAGATGGGCTTTTGTCTTAAGGTATAATTTTTTATTTTCATTTCATTTTGAGGTTTCGGGTTTCTTTACTCATTGATGTCCTGTTGCCAGGCCATGTCCTCCCAGCCTGGAGTCTCTAGAGCTGGGGATTCCTGGCAACAGTGCTCGCTGGGGAAGGATGGCTTCTGAAACTGGTGCTCCTCTCCTGTGGGCCAGGAGAGTTCCTGCTTGAGTGTTAATCACTTTCTGTTGCTTTTACCTTTCCTTTATATAAATTAAACACAGCAAACACAGTGAGGTGGGTTGCTTTACTCTCCTATCTGTATAAACATCTTAAAGGTCCTGGAAAACAATTTATGCAACTGATTTCAAAGAAAAAATAGCATGTTGTGGTGTGAATGATTTAAAACAGTGTTTCAAGTATTCTTTTTCCTCCTAATTAAGTCTGTCTTTAAAACACACACGTTGATATGAAAAACGAAGCTCCTACTGGTCACTGGTAGCAGTAATAATAACACATAATTCCCAGTTTAGAAAATGTTTCTATACTTCATTTATTCATTCAACAAGGTTTTTTGTATTGTTTTCGATAGTAGGAATTTAACCCAGTGCTTTACCACTGAGCCACATCCCCAGCCCTTTTTTATTATTTTGAGATAAGACCTCACTAAGTTGCTGAGGCGGTCTTGAACTTGCCATCCATTTGTCTCAGTCTCCCCAGTCACTGGGATTACAGGTATGCGCCACTGTGCCCAGCTCAACAAAGTTTTATCAAATTCCTCTTTTGTGTCAGTTTTAGGTGCAAATGGATTAAAAAAAAAAGTCCCTGCCTTTATGAAGTTGAAGCTTAACATGGGAGAAAGCAGCAACAAGCAAGTGTACATGGTGTACATGTACGTCAGACAGTGATAGTACTGTGCAAAAACTACAGAAGCAAAAATGCAAGCTGTGTCACTTGAGTGGTGAGGCAAGACCTCTCTGATAGGTCAGCCTCTCAGCAGAGCTCCTGAGGGAAAGGAAGGGTGTGCTACACATTTGTTGGGGTAGGAGATTATGCAACAATGGTCCAGGCAGAGTAAAGAGCAAGAGGACAAGACTAGGGACCTCCCTGGGCTGGGAAGTACTAACCAAGAGAAAGTCTGGTAAAATTAAGTAGGAAAGGCAGGATTTACCCTTCATTTCCCAGGGAGAAGCAAAGACACTGGGTCAGTCACAGCCCAGGTGCAAACCCAGGCCTCCTGGATCCGCAGTCTTGTTCTGATCACAGTCCTTCTCAGCTATTTGGCCTAAAGTCAAGTAATTTTATCTGTACTTATCAACAAGGATATTAGACTAAAAGGTATTAGGCATTTTGAAATTTTAATTAGATCTTAAAAGTCTTTGGGAATCATCAGAAGCCATGAACATAGGACACTTTCAAAATATATCTTTGTTTTCCAGGACTTTTAATTTGTTTTTCAGTTGATCCGATATAAAGAGACTACATTGACTTTTTTGAAATGAAATTTTTGTCAATGATTTCACTAAGTAAATATGACCTTTTAAAAATTTTTTTTAAGGTTATTCCATCAGCAGGCAGCAAGTTGAAACGACCAACACCAACTTTTCATTCTAGCCGAACGTCCCTTGCTGGTGATACCAGCAATAGTTCTTCCCCAGCTTCCACAGGTGCCAAAACTAATCGGGCAGGTAAGTATTTAAACAGTGAAGTATGTGTGAGGCAAGGGGTGAGTGTGCATGGCCAGGCTTAGAACTAGGAAGTCTGCTGGCAGTGATCCCTACCCGCTAAGGAGCTAGAGATAAAAACAGCACTTAGTGTATCCAGAAAGAAGGACCTGCAGGTTTTCAAATGACCTTTGCTGCTTTTCCTTCCAACTACAATTAGCTCTAACCTTGCCTTCTGAGAGCTGGTACTTCCACTCCCAAAGCTGGGCCACCTGGGGTTTTTCCTCATTGGGGGTTTTGTTTGTTTATTGCTTTTTGCAGTGATGGTGGAATTTTGCTTTTGGGGAAGTTTTCGTTTTATTTTTGGTTTTTGTTTTGAGACAGGTTCTCACTAAGTTGCTGAGGCTGGCCTTGAACTTGCAATCCTCTTGCCTCAGCCTCCCAAGTTGCTGGGATTACAGGTGTATGCCACTACACCCAGCTGAGCCACCTGTTGTTGATCAGAAATGATCACAGAAAAGAATATGAAAGAAGAAAGGGCTATGGGGCTGGGGATGTGGCTCAAGCGGTAGCGCGCTCGCCTGGCATGCGTGCGGCCCGGGTTCGATCCTCAGCACCACATACCAACAAAGAGGTTGTGTCTGCCGAGAACTAAAAAATAAATATTAAAAATTCTCTCTCTCCTCAAAAAAAAAAAAAGAAGAAGAAAGGGCTAGTCCATAGCTGGGCAGTTTGCTAGTAACTTTACCAACACCTTATATTTATTACAGCCACTGGTGAACTGAAAAAGTCCAGGAAAGGTTGCATCTGCTTACTGGCTGATGTTACTTCTGGGAATTCAGCTTCTTTCCTGGCTCTCTGCTTCCAGTTCTTCACCTCCATCTCTGTCTACCTGCATATTATCTCAGTGCTCACCCGTCTGTGCTGAGGTTGGAGCAGACCCACTGACTCCACTTTGGGAGCATGGCAGCTGACAGCACTGCTGGCAGAAGCTGCTTTCTGTCCCTCAGGAGGCCAGCTTCTCAAGTACACTCACAAGCCAGAAAGACTCAGGGACTGTGTAGATGAAATAATCAGGGTTTAGTGAGGCTGTGATTTGCCCAAGCCTACACAGCAATCAGGTGGAATTAGGATCAGCACCTTACCCTGTCATTTGGTCACTGGTTCTTCCACCCCATATCTTCTTTATTAAGTCTTCTGCTTTTTTCTTGAATTCCAGACCCTAAGAAGTCAGCCAGCCGCCCTGGGAGTCGGGCTGGGAGTCGAGCCGGGAGTCGTGCCAGCAGCCGGAGAGGAAGTGATGCCTCTGACTTTGACCTTTTAGAGACGCAGTCTGCTTGTTCAGACACTTCAGAAAGCAGCACTGCAGGAGGCCAGGGCAGCTCCAGAAGAGGGCTCACCAAACCTTCTAAAATCCCGACCATGTCCAAGAAGACCAGCACTGCCTCCCCCAGGACTCCTGGGCCCAAGCGATAACGCTGTACAGGCACCCATGCCGCTGTCCTCTTTGAATCCTGCTCCACACATTGGGTGTATATTTATTCTGAACGGGAGAAGTTATATTGTTAAAAGTGTAAAAGAATAATTGTGTTATGAAGCTGCCTTATTTTTTTTCTTTTTGTAAGTTACTATTTTCATGTGAATATTTATGTAGATAAAATTTGCCTCCTGGTAACCCTGTAATGGATGGGGTCCAGAAATATTTGAGAAAAACAAGTGAAAAGGTCAAGATGCGAATGTGTATTAAAAAAAAAAAAAGCCTCTTAATAGGGTTTCTGCGTGGTGCAGGGGTTGTAAACCTGCTTTATCTTTTAGGATTATTCCTAAATGCATCTTCTTTATAAACTTGACTTGCTATCTCAGCAAGATAAATTATATTAAAAAAATAAGAATCCTGCAGTGTTTAAGGAACTCTTTTTATAAATCACAAGACACCTCAATTAGCAAGAACTGAGGGGGGAGCACCTACTGCATTTCCATTGTTTTACTGTTGTATGATGTTAACTGAAGAGAGGAATCCTAATCTAGGTGGCGTTTCCACAGGATACAACAAAGGAGTTTATTGCAATACTGTCTTGGAGTACTGTCTCAGTACTGGGTGTTTAAAGGACACATAGCTGCTAGAATTCAGGGGTAAATGTAACTGTTCATAAAACGTCAGAACATTGGGGTTTTAAACTGATTTGTAATTATTCAGCCTTGCCACCAATTACTCCTGTACTCACCAGGACCCAGACCTTTGGTGAGGGAGAATCCTTAGTGGCATTGCGAATTACAGATTTGTTTATCTGGCATTTTTTGCTGTTTATTCAAATGGTCGATCAACTTCCCACAAACTGAAGAATGAATTCCATGAGCCTATTCTGAAAATGTGGGCCTCAGACAAACACTTGCTCATTCTCTGACAGAGCTCACCAGCACACTCGTTCACCAGTCCTGTCTGCTTCTGTCTTTTTTTTGTGCGTAATAAAGTCAACTGACCAAGTGACCACAAAGAGGGGCAGTCTGGGGCTCCTGTTTTTTAGCTGCTGTTCCTCTTACAGCTCCGACCATGTTGCTGTGTGATTATCTCAATTGGTCTTAATTGAGGCAGAAACTGAAGCTCTACCAATGAACTGTTTAAAAACAAGACTCATTTTGTATTAAAATTGCTTGCAGTAACAATTGTTTTGTAATTCCTGATTTTATTTTCAATCATTATCTTATATTTAAGTGTTCCCTAGTGTATAATAGTGTTGTAGGTACTTAAAATACGTTATTCAAATCGAGTATCTTAATGGATCTAGAACTTGTTGACAGTTTAATCCTTGTTAATTTTGTTTAACAAGGCAACAAATATACACAGGTTTGTAGAGAATCTGCCCCACTTACATGATTAAACTAATAGCAATGTGTAAAAATTTCATACATTAGAAATTACAAAATCCTGGGGTTTGAGGCAATGGGCCAGTTTCCCATAATATGCTGAAATCTGTTTAAATGGTAGAATTTCAGAAGTGGAAGCAAAATTGGTCATCGTTTTACCATACAGAAGGCTTGCTTTGCTCCCCAGACTCCATGCCAGTGAAAGAAAACATCTTTTTATTTTGGAAGACGAGGATCTACAGGTTTAAGTAGGAAGTTGGGCAGAGATACCGTTTCAAATGTGTCCAGTTTAACTCCTTTGTTTTCCTATATGGAGAAAATGAGTGAAGAGTGATTTCCCTGAAATCACAGAGTGAGTAAATGGCAGAAAAGCACTTTAAACCTGATCCTTGACTTCTTTAAGTCTGGCATTTCTCTTTCCTCCAGCCTGTAGTTGGCTTTAAATGAGAAGAATAACCAAAATTAACTAATTCTAATAACATGAAAAAGACAACATGATAGGAAGGGCCCAAACTCAGACCATCAATATTCTTGGTCATCAGACCACCTTCCCATTATGATACAAGAATTTGGCAAAATATATTTACCAAAGCTGTTTTGAGGCCTAATTTCCAGATTAGGGAAGTATACAACTTGATGGGTCCCAAGGAAGTGCTTAGGGTTCTTCAAGCTGCCAGGACTTTGCAGAACTTTTCACCCCCATGGACTTCTGCCTCTAGGCCTCCTGGCAACAGAAGCATGCTAAGTCTTTCCAGTAAAGTTCAGCAGTGGTGGCACCCAAAGAAAGTGTATTTCCACTCAACAAGTACCTGTATGTGAGACCATGTACAAAATAGACCAGAACAAGGGTTGAAATAGAATTATAGTTCTGAAAAATGGTTTAAAAAATGTTCATGTCTGTTAGGGTCTTCAATGATGTGATAAAAACAGTTAACGTTTATTGAGTACTCACTGCAGACCAGTGATTGTGCCAAGCACTGTGTACATTCTCATTTAATACTCATCCCAATCCTAAAATCACAAGTTCCCTTTTATGGAAGAGAAACAGCCAGAGTTAAGTAACGTTCAAGTCACAAAGCCACCAACCAACTGGGGAAAATCCTCCTTTTGACTACTTTCTCCAAGAAACTCTCCACACCTCAGTCCCCTCCCAGGTCTGCTGGTCTGGGGTTCCACTCATACTAATTGGCCTTCACTTCATGGCTTCCCCTCCTCTGCTCTTCCAGGCTCTTTGTTGGCTGGGAGTGCAGCTTTCATTTTGCCTTTGAAATGACCAATTTGGTCAATGGCCACTTTCGTTAAGTGAGGACAGCTCAGGACAGGGTCTCATTTGCTCATCTCTGGCTCAAGGCCACCCACTCAACAACCACCCTGGTTGTTGAATTGTGGGCTGAATCCTTTTGAGAGTCTAAAACCTGCTACTTTTAGGTCTACAGAAAAGTGAAGCCATTGTTGGGAGACATAGCTATCTTCACTCATCATAAATCAAGATAAATGGTTTCTGTCCTAAGAATCAGCCCAACACTGGGCTGCTTGCTGTCTAGCTAGGAGCCAAGCATTGCACAAAACATTACCTGGAAGTTACCAGCTGGACGAGAGGCTCCAAATGCTGTGGTGTGGGTTCATGGGGATGCACAGGGTACAGAGAGGACAATGAAGGGGAGGTGGCCAGGAGACTCAGCCCCTGACCCAGCTGACAAGAACAACCCCTTGAATCTGCCCTCCTGTCCTCAGAACCTGTGGATTCAGTCTCCTAAACAACTTTCTCCTCTGCCTCTCCATCCCGTCACCATGAAGGGTTCATTGTCAGTCCCCTCTTTTCCCAACTGCTGCACCTGCCCCCAATTCCAGACCCTGACTTCAGTCTCCCTGTAATCAACGTTCTCTGCATTCTGGCTCTGGTCTCAAATTGGTCACTTTCCACATTATCCATAGGTTAAAATTCAGTGTCTTTATGGGGCTTGCAAGGAGTGTGGAAATTTTTTTGTTGGGTAATAGAAAAACTAGACACTAACAAATGATTACATTACAATTTTAGTGGAGACAGGAGGATTGTGAGTTTGAGAACACCCTGGGCAACATAGCAAAACCCTGCCTCAGAGGAAAAAAAATTAGTCGATATTTAAAACCTTGAAGTTACCAATCAAAATGTGGTTTGGTTGGACATTATACCTTTATTTGGAGGTTTAAATTTGAATTCTCATGGGAGACATCATAATTACTAGGTGCCCAAGGACCTTATGTTGCTCCCTGCAAGGCCCTTTGTGGTCTATCCCTTGGCAGCCCCTCCAGCCTCTGTTCCTGGATCTGCCCTGCTCTCTGGGTTTCAATGAACAGCTAACCTCTAGGTGACCACCTGCCCCAGGCCAGCTCCACTGTTGTATCAGCTGGGGAAAGTCCCTTACCCTCAACTTCCTCATCTGTTAAAAAGAGGGATCCAGGGGCTGGGGTTGTGGCTCAGTGGTAAAGTGCTTGCCTAGCACACGTGAGGCTGGGTTTGATCCTCAGCACCACAAATAAATAAATGAATTAGATAAATAAAAGTGTCCATATACAACTAAAAATATTTTTTTTCAAAAAGAGGGTTCCAATTGTGTGCACCCCATAACAATAATATTAACATTACAGAACGGTACAGGACACACACTCTACATGCCTGGCAAGAGGCAGTGCTGTTACCTGCCATTATGATGCTCCCTGGAATCTAAGGGTCTTGACACAGGCCATTCCCTCTACTGCAGCACTTTCCTCCCACTGACATTTCCGGTCCAACGGAGCCAATTCCTTCTAGCCTTCGGAGCTCAGTTTAGGTGTCAGAGGCAGGCTAGCTAGCATCTGTAGCAAGACTAGGATCAGCAGTAGTGAACGCAGTGCGCACGCGGGGCCCGCTGGGTGGGCGCATGGGGAGAATAGATTGAGCACGCGTTGGAGGCCTCCACAACAGAGCACACAGAGAACCGCGAGGACTTCCAGAGACCGCAGAGCGCTGTGTTAGTTGGGACCCGAGGCCCGCTGCTGCTGGCAGAGGAACGTGCCCCTCCTTCGAGGTGTAGTTGCGCAGCTCCTCCAGATGGCACCTGAAAGTGCAAGTAAGGCCGGTTAACGTCTCCCCGAGCACTAAAGTGCGGCTGCGGGTCTCACGGCTGGCTGGACCAGGACTTGGGATCTCCGCCCCGCTGGGCGCTGGAGGACACGCCCTGCGGAGCGCCAGGTGCCTGCTTTTCCGAGACTGTGCCCAGACCCAGGGTTCTTCCGCAACGAGGCCCTGCATTGCTCTCATTCAGGTGGGTGGGGAACCCAGGACCATCTCGATGACGCTGACGCCAGGTCTACCTATGAAACTCTCCACTGCCCACCCACCCGCAAACACAGGGCTGCACCTCGAGTTCCTACCACCCGCAACTCCAGCAGCAACCCAGACCCTTCCAAGGCGCAGTTTCTGCTCATGGTCCCCGCCCCTGTGTCCCATTGGTCTATCTCGGGGAGGAGGCGGGGCTGAAGAGCTGCACCGACGGTCCCGCAGCTAGGAGGTAACTGTCAGGTCTGCGCTGCCGGGATTGCCACCGAGTTCGCCCGCTGTCCCTGCCCGCTGCGTCCTCAGCTGGCGGGATCGACCGACGGCAACAGACTGATTAGTCCCAGTCTCTGCTGTAGCCTATGCCTTGTGGCTGCGGCGGCCGCTTCCCCACATCCCCGAGCCCAGACAGGTGCCGCGCGTAGGGGGTTCTGGGGATTCCCTGAGACCCCGGGAGACGCCCGTTGTGTCTCCGGGACCTCAAAAGCTCAGTCTGCTGCTCGCCGTCGGGGCGTTCCCAGGCCGGGCTACGGAGCAGATGCGCTCGGGCTGAGTACTCCGGACCGGCCTGCCATGGCCTGGCGCCCCGCACAGCTCTGGCTCTTGGGCCTGGCGCTGTGCGCGCTGGGAGGCAGCCCTGGTCCGCGCCCCCTGCACAGCTGTCCCCAGCGACGGCTGGGCGATCGAGAACACCGCGACATGCAGCGTGAGATTCTGGCGGTGCTCGGTTTGCCTGGGCCACCCAGGCCCCGTGCGCCACCTGCTGCTGCCCGGGTGCCCGCATCTGCCCCGCTTTTCATGCTGGACCTCTACCACTCCATGGCTGGCGACGACGATGAGGATGGTGGGTCCCCGGAGCGACACCTGGGTCGCACCGACCTGGTCATGAGCTTTGTCAACATGGGTGAGTTGCAGGGGGCCCCAGGATGGCGTCAAGGACCCGGGGTGTGGCGGCCTCAGGCTGGCACTCCTGGGAGTGAATTGGGCTCCAGGAGAATTTGCGAATCCTTGGACAAAAGTGCCAAAACCTGCCCTGGGCAGGTAGTCAGGGATCTGTGACAGGACCTGTGGAGGTCAGGGGGAAGACTAGTAGTCAGGAGATGGAAGGTCTAAGAAGTGGCCCAGGTTCCCTGAGCTGTGAGGTGGACAGGAGCAGGCAGGATGTGAACTTCCAGGGGATACATTCACCCTGTCTCCAACCACACCCAGGCTTAGGGATCCAGTGATGTTGGGACCCACCTGGGTGGTACCAGGAAGACAGTTGGTCCTGAGAAGACTGGTGAATAGAGGCTGTGATACTGTTAGTGTGATAAGGGCTGTACTGAGGAGAGGGACAAAGTTCAGTGTGAAAGCCTGTGGTCATCATCAAAGTGACCAGAGCTAACTGACAAGCCTGAGTCCTCACATAGCAGATTCTTCCCTGTGCAGCACTGAGCCTGTGGGTGGAGTGTGCTCTCAGGGAGGGGCTGGGGAAGGAGTGGACAGACAGCTCCCTGCACCTGGGCTGTGGCCTGGCAGGGAGTGAGTGTCCAGGACTGTGAATGACCCAAGGGACAGCTTAGACCCTCTTCTTTCCCCCAGAAAAAAACTTGGCTCTTCCTATCTGCAGAAACCTCTCCTAAAGATCTCAAAGACATTTCCCTCTACTACTCTTTATTTATTTATTTATTTATTACTTATTTTTGTAGTTGTAGATGGACAGTGTGCCTTTATTTTATTTGCTTTTTTTTTTTTTTGTATGTGGTGCTAAGGATTGAACCCAGTGCCTCACCCATGCTAGGCAAGCACTCTGCCACTGAATCTGAGCCACAGCCACAGCCACAGCCTCCTCCCCCACTACTTTTGAATGTAGAGTCCTGAGTATTTGCTGCTGGTCATATCCTTCATGCACTTTGTCTCCTGTCTGTGGCTAGTGACAGGTAGGGGCCTGGGCTGGGACAGGCAGCAGGCTGGGTCTGGGGACCAGGTGATGCGGTGAGAGCAGGGACAGGACCCTTGCTGTGACTGCCAGCCCCCTCCACACAGAGCATCACTCCTGATTCTCCTGTGAACAGCCATGGTCTCCATCCCTACCACTCAGGTGAGGACACAGGGACCCAAAGAAGCAAGGGTACCACTAGGATAGACAGCTTCTATGTGGCCTAGTCAGGACAAACCTAGATTGTCAGGGCCTTGGATTCCAAATCCCATCTTCTCTGCATGTCTCATTGTGATCTGGGCCTCTGAGGCTGGGATTAACAAGCAGGTCTTTGTGCAGCCCTGGCTGTGGGCGGCACCCTCAGAAGGGCCTTCTTTATTCTGATGCACTCACTGCACTCTAGATCTCTCTCAGTCAGAGTAGTTTTAACTGGTAATTACCAAGGGTGTAGGTGGGGATTAGACACGAACCAGGATCTCTTCCGTGTTAGAGGCCCAGGCCCAACCCCAAAGATTGGGCCCCAGAACCACTGTGGGGTCTAATAGCAGAGTTGCTGTGGTGCTGACCCAGCTCCCCACCTGCTACCTCCAGCTCCATCTCTCCTGTCAGCTTCATCAGGCCCAGGAAGTGAGGCCTGTCCCTCCAGGTCCCTGACTGTTGATGGCAGTCTGTGGGACACAGAGCTGAGGTCTCATGAGGGCCTCCCACCAAAGCACAGGCCCCTTGGGGAGCAAGTGCCTTGGGAAGCCCCACATGATTTCCAGGACCTGCATTGGGAGTCAGGGCTGTGGTCAGAGCTGGTGACCCTGCCCCACTTGTCTGTCTATTCATTCATTCATTCACTCAACAACAGCCTGTAGACCCTTAGCTCCCCTCGGTCAGGATGAAGAAATGGGACTATTACTGTGTGGAGCAGAGGGGTCCTGTCCCTGGTCTCCCTATGCTCAGGCAAGGCACAGCCCTGAGGTTCTTGTACCACCACCTGGCCTCCCCTTACTTCCTGCATGTCTGCATCCATTATCTGTACCTTTGCATCTCATCCAGTCTGCAGGGGTGATGTTGGATTAATGAGATGCCTCCCATCCCTGATCCTGGGCTCTGTATCAGAGGAACCTTCTCACAGCTCTGCTCCACTCCTGTGCTCGAGCTTCTCAGACCTATCTGGCCTCTTCTGATGGAGGAAGGACCAATTCTGCATGTTCTTCCTGAATCCTTCCCCACCTGGCGTCAGTGGAGAGGCAGGTGCCTGTGTTCCAGATTGAGAAACTGAGGAACAAACAGCACTAACAGGCAGCAGTCTAGGCAGGTTCGATGGTGCCATCTGTGCTTTTGCCCTGACCCTTTCCTGAACCAGACTAACTTATTCCTGTGGTCCCAGCAACCAGGGACAGGGGTGGTGATGAACTGAAGTTGTTGGATTTGGAAGAACTAGGGCTGAGTGAAAATTAGGGACCTGGTGAGTCCTGCTCTACTCTTGCCTGTCTTGTGACCTTGAAGGATGATACTTCTCCCCATGGGTTTCGGGTCTCTTCCTTTGGTTCTTATTAAAAAAAAAAAAAAAAATATATATATATATATATATATATATATATATATATATATATATATATATATATGTTGTAGTTGGATACAATACTTTCATTTTATTTATTTATTTTTTACATAGTGCTGAAGATTGAACTCAGTACCTCACACATGCTAGGCGAGCGCTCTATTGCTGATTCTTTACTGGGAAATTCTTTCATTTTCCGATTCATTCATTCATTCATTCACTCAACAAAGAGTTATTACTACCTGTAACATGCCAGGGCTAATTCTAGTTGCTAGGGACATAACAATGCTGACCTTTCAGTGGAGAGACAAATAATAAATGCATGAGCCACAGATAATTTTCAGGTGTGCTAGACTGACCCTCCCCTGCCCTGAGCAATAGCAAAGCAGACAGGACTGGGTCAAGAGATTCTGACTTAGGAGTCACACAGGCAGAATTTGCATGACTCAGACACTTATTCTCAATGTGATCTGGGCTTTCCTGTCCATCCATCCAAACCTCAGTTTCCTCCACTGTAAAATGGAGCTACTCATTTTATGGGGCTGTCAAGGATTGTGTGAGATGCTACTCAGTGATGGGCTTATGCCCAGAACCTCCACATCTCTTTCAACATTTTGCATCTTACACATTGCTGTCACAATTGGTTTTTAAAAGAGGAGATTAGAGCCAGGTGTAGCAGCACATGCCTATAATCCCAGTGACTCATAAGGTTGAGATGGGAGGATCTCAAGTTCAAAGCCAGCCTCAGCAACTTAGTGAGACCCTGCCTCAAAAATAAAGTGCCCCTGAGTTATATCCCCCTTACAGAGAGAGAGAGAGAGAGAGAGAGAGAGAGAGAGAGAGAGAGAGAGAGAGAGAGAGAGAGAGAGAAAGATATTAGGTGATTTTCCCAGGGCCACATGGCCACATAGCAGGTCATCTTCCTGCTTTCACATCCTGGGGCCTGGTCCATCTACAGATGCAGTGAATGCTGCTTAATTAGTCAAAATATGAATGTGACTTCTAAACTGAGAATCTTGTTTTTAATGTGTCTTTGTTGTTCTGATATTTATAGAAGTAAAGCATACTTACTATATAAACTTTAGACCATACCAAAACATAACGGTCTCCTCTGGGAATCTATTCCTATCAGCCAGTCTCCCAAGTAACTACTTTCTGATTTCTATCACTATAGATTCATTTGGCCTGTTTTATAAACTTCATATAAATGTAATCATATAATGTATAATTTTATGTCTAGCTAGTCTTTCACTAGACATATTTTTTTTAAGATTCATCCATGTTCTTGTTTTATCACTGAGTTGTATTCCATTGCACAAATAGACCAGTTTTTCCCTTTTTTTTTTTGGAGGGTGGGGGTACCAGGGATTGAAGTCAGAGGCACTCAACCACTGAGCCACATTCCCAGCCCTAATTTGTATTTTATCTAGAGTCAGGGTCTCACTGAGTTGCTTAGCACATCACTGTTGCTGAGGTTACTTTGAACTCATGATCCTCCTGCCTCAGCCTCCCAAGCCACTGGGATTACAACCATGGGCCACTGTGCCTGGCTTCCAGTTTGTCCTTATTAATTTATTCTCTCTCTCTCTCTCTCTCTCTCTCTCTCTCTCTCTGTACTGGAGATTGAACCCAGGGTTGCTCGACCACTGAGCTACATCCAGCCCTTTTTATATTTTATTTTGAGACAGGGTCTCACCGAGTTGCCCAGGCTGGCCTCCAACTTGCAATCTTCTTACACCCCAGTGCCTGGCTAAATTTATTTTTATTAATGAACAACTCAGAAACATTCCAGTTTCTGTTTATTACAAATAAAGCAGCTCTGGACATTGTGTGTGTTTGTGTGTGTGTGTGTGTGTGTGTGTGTGTGTGTGTGCGCGCCCGCACGCATGGGGTGGGGGGAGGGATTAATGCTGAAGATGAACCCAGAGTTTTGTGTGCATTACGCAAGTGCTTACCACTAAGCTACTTCCGCAGCCCTGAACGTTCTTGTACACATCTTTCTATGGATATATTAAACCTGGACTTTGATCCTGAGTGTGGCGCTTGGGAGCTTGGGAGATGTTAGACAGGTTACTTACAGTCTCTTAACCTCAGTTTCCATCCCTTTAAGATACAGGAAGCAAAGCCAAATTCCAAGGCTTGTGTGAACAAAGTTTATGTGCATTGTGGCCAACTGGATGCCTGACACATGATAGGAACTTAATGAACAGGGGCTGACCTACTCTATCCTACCTCTATGTTCCTGATCATTTTGTACCCTTTGCACAGAATATACTCACCTCCATTTCTAGTTGTCAAAACTCTACCCCCTTTTAAAAGGAAGTAGGCCGGAGTTTCCATAAATCTTGCTGTTCCCAGCCCCAACTCCACCGTGGAGCTACAGGCTCCTAGTGGTGATAGAAATCCTGTCCTTTATTGTGTCCATATCTCTTAGAATCCCAGTCTCTCTCCACCTGTATGATCCAGGGGGCACATCAAGCCCCTCTTTCTTCTGGTCTTTGGGAAACCCTGAACAAACCTGAAAAATCTAACTCTCCATGGCACCCCCACCCCACCATGTGCCCCAGCTCTTGCATGGCAGGTGCTCAGGCAGACTGGCAAAGCTGAAGGAAACAGGGGTGCAGCAGGAAGTGGGGAACACCCAGAGCCAGGGAAGGAGTCTGGGCCAGGATGGAGCACAAGTGGGGCCAGCCCTCCCTGCCTTTGTGGTGCCAACAATGGGTGCAGCATCTCTCTGAGCCCTCCCCTGGGACCCCAAGTTCCACTGGGCCCTGCCTGCAGGATGGTGCCTTCAGTAGGCATTCTAGGGACCTAGTTGACATGTAAGACCTCCCCCATCCCAGTATTGCCACCTGTCAACTCCAGGGCCATTCACTTCACATTGGCTCCAAGTCTGAAAGTTCACATTATGGGACCTGAACCTCTCCTGGGACCTCCACAAAATCTCGGCCCCTTCTGGGCCTCAGTTTCCCCTTCTCTCCAGGGTTGCCCTGCGGGCCTTCCCAGCTCTGACCAAAGAATATGCCTGCCTCCTACCCACTGGTGAGGGTTCCCCCAGGGGTGAGTCACAGGGTGGGAGGAACACTCAGCCCACCTCCTCATGGAAGCCTCTCCTTCACAGGCAAGAGGGGATGTGTCACTGTGACCATGTCTTTCTGGAAAATTCCCACAGTCCAGGTCTTTCCTGGGTTTCAACTGGAGGAACCATGCGTCCTTCTTGCTCCCATCTCTTGGGAACTATTTTTGACCTTGGCAGGCTTGATGTGGTGGCCTGTGCGGGTGTTCCCTTTTAATTTGGGGTCTGAAGCCATCTGAGGACTGGATCAGTAATTATGTGTACAGAGTCATTTATGGAAACAGCTCTTGAAGAAGTCAGTAATGAGACCTGGCTGAAAATACCCCAGAAAGAACCTGGGCCTCCTCTCCCCCGAGCTGAGGTTTCTGGTGGGAGAAACCCCTTCAGGAGGCAAGATCAACAGGTCATCAATCCCACAGCTCTTCCATGGGCCTCATGGGGCTGTGGAAACCAGGGTCTTTTCTTAGATCTGAAATGGGGCTCCCGCAGCCTTTGTTACCAGCAGGACTAGCCAGACAGGCCTAGCCTGTCCGCCTTCAGGGCCCTGGGGAGCCTGTCCCGACCCTCAGGGGCCAGGCTGGGAGAATCCCACAGCAACATGGAAACCTCAGTGGCTTCTGATGGAGACATACTGTGACGTGGAAGGCACCCCCAGACGGGCATCTGTGCTCCAGCCCAAGGGGCTGTGAGTGCTGGGAACTGAGCCACTGTCCTGGGGACAAGAAGTCCTAGGGAAAAACAAGCAGGCACCACCCTGCCCCCAGGTCCCTAGAACTCAGGAGGCTCAATTAGCAGGCTGCTGGGAGCCTCCTATGTCCATCCCCCATGTTCAGCCCTCGCCCTCCAAGAGCCCACGGTCCTGCCAGGCAGCTGAGCCAGGGGAAAGAGGGCAGACCAATTATGGGGTCTGTGAGGGGTCAGAGCAGGATCCTCAGTGAGGGGAAAGTAGCCTTTTTTTTTAATATTTATTTTTTAGTTCTCAGCGGACACAACATCTTTGTTTGTATGTGGTGCTGAGGATCGAACCCGGGCCACATGCATGCCAGGCAAGCGCGCTACTGCTTGAGCCACATCCCCAGCCCGGAAAGTAGCCTTTAGACATGGTGGGAAGGGACAACTCAGGAGAGGGAGACCTCCAAGGGACCTCTGGGAGGAAGGTGCCTGCAGGTAGGGGGCACCAGGGGCCACGACAGACAAGCAGTCAGTCAGTGGGGCCAGCTTAGGGGGCCTAGGCTCCCCCTTGGGCCTCCAAGGCTGGAAAGGATTGGAGGGGAGGCTGATGGGCTGGTCAGAAAATTGTCCTCCTGACAGCCTCACTGAGCTGGAGGAGGAGGGTGTCTTTTGATCTGACTCTTGGTGAGAAACAAGACAGGTCACCTGGATGAGTCTAATTTTGTCCAAGAAACACACATAACCAATGCTTTGTTGGTGTCAGGCTGATGGACACCAGGTTTGGCATCGGGCGGTCCATCCTATGAGTGGTGGGCACAGGGCCCTGGAGTGGACAGGCAGAATGTGGACGGTGCTGTGGCCAGGGAGGCCTTTCCCAGAAGCGTGGGATCCAGAGGTGGTTTGATCAGGCTGTGGGCAGCTGAGGGTTCTGTGATTATTTATTTTCTCAAAGCTACAGTAAGGCAGTTCAGAAAGAACTCCTTTATTTCCCCAGGCAGAACTTTGTAGAAAGTAGCAGTGTCTGTCCCCAGCTCTGGATCCATGTCCTTCCAGCCTATGTGTCTCTATGGAGCTGGTTGTCAAGAGTCCCAGTGTTTCAGTTCAATAGAGAGATAGGCCAAACTATGGGACCAGCCCAGGTGTCTATAGATGAATGAATGGAAAAAGGAAATATGGTATATATACACACTGGAGCTTTATTTAGTTGTAAAGAAAAGTGAAATTATATTATTTGCAGGAATATGGATGGAACTGGAGGCTACTATGGGAAGCAAAATAAACCAAACTCAGAAGGTTAAGGGTTTTATGTTTTCACTCATGTGTGTGAAGCTAGAGGGGGAAAAAAAGAAAGAAAGGTGGTTGGGGGAAGACCAGGGATCTCATGAAAATCAAAAGGAGATCCGTAGAGGAAAGGGACTAGGAGGTTAAGAGGCAGGGAGGGAGGGAGAGCAAGTTGGGAAATGCTATTGGCCAAGTTATATTATTACATTGTGTGCATGTAAGAATATGGAAGAACAAATCCCATCAATGTGCACAATTATGATGCACCAATTAAAAAAAATTTTAAAGAGTCCCTGTGGTTGCTGGAAACTACAGGTACATTGTGACCCCAGTGGCATCCAGCCCACCTCCCGGGGTCAGAGACTTTCACAGCATCAGCAGCAACTGAACTTTATACTATTCTTCCTAGGTTACAGGGCTTCTCTGAATCAGGGTGCTGAGGTCTTTGGGGCTAACGTACTGAACTTCTTACAGATGAACCGTCCTTGCCCGTCACTCCATACTCCTTTGATACACCTCGGCCCCTGACCACTAGATTCCAGCCACCACAGGCTCCTTGACGTTTCTCAAACACACAGGGCCTTTGCCTCTCAGTCCCCGCTTGGATCCTCTTCCTCTACCTCTTCACCTACTGCTTCCTTTTCCTAGTAGAGACTTCAGGGACCAGGTTTTAAAGTCATGAATCAATTACCAGCATTATCCAAAGGCAGTGGTTTCTCGACCAAGGATGATTTTTGCTCCTCTGGGGATATAGGGCAATAGCTGGAATAATTTTTGGTTGTTACAACTAGGGCAGGGAAGGGACTCCTGCTAACATCTAATGGGCAAAGGTCAGGGATATTGCTAAACGTCCTACAAGACACAGGAAGTTGCCCATAACAAAGACTGTCTGGCCCAAAATGTCAGCAGAGCAAAAGTCCGAAGAGACCTGTCCAAAGGTGACCAACGTTTGTTACCGGTTTGTTACCAGACGATGAGCTCATGGATATTAACATATATGTTTCAGCCTATTTTTGATAGTACAATTGTCCCTCCTTTGGCCATTATGAAGCCCCTTAATGTGGGCTTCAGTACTCTTATTTTTTGGGTACTGGGGATTGTACCCAGGGGCGCTTAACCTCTGAGCCACATCCCCAGCCCTTCTTTATTTTGTATTTTGAGGCAAGGTCTCACTAAATTACTTAGGGCTTCACTAAGTTACTGGGGCTGACTTTGAACTTGCAGTCCTCCTGCCTCGGCCTCATATATATTCTCTAAGAAGAAAAAAAATCATGAATTCAAACTGATATTTCCAATTCAAATTTAGAATTATAGGCTTTCATTTAAATTCCTAGATCTTATATTTGTAACCATAATATATAATAATTATATATTATATATTTCTTTTATATTGAATAACTTGATCCTAACAACATTGACATAATAATGGTTTAATTTATCCTGTAATTATATATATTATACATAATACGTAGAGAAGCTAAAGAATAATAATGTGATTATTGAAAACAATTTAAGATTTATTTTTAGTTCATTTTGTTCTTAAGCTACTCTACTAGGAATGGATCAGTCAAATAACTGTACTTATTTATGATACTGGGGACTTAACCCAAGGATGCTTTACCACTGAACTACATTGCCATTTTTTTTTTTTTTTTGAGACTGGGTCTCACTAAGTTGCTTAGGGCCTCGCTAAATTGCTGAGGCTGGCCTCAAATTTGAGATCCTTGTTGTCTCAGCCTTCTGAGCCATTGGGATTACAGTTGTGGGCCACCAAGTCTGGCTCCAAATTACTGTTTTCAAATCACTTAAAATAATTCTTCATTGTGTCATCAAGCTACCTACTCAAAACCCAATTAGTTCATTTGCTTCACTTTGTATTTTAAATTCTTAGGTTTGCTCTTTATTCTTGTATTTTGAATTAATTTTGTTTTATACTTATAAGAAATCTTTACAAAATCTACAAAAGAGGGAACATTCAGAGCAGACCATCTTCATTTTCTACACTGTCTCTATTCCCTTCCAAAAGGTAATTATTTTTAGTTGGTTTATTAGTTTGTAGCCTATCTCTCTATTTAAAATATACAATTATAGCCAGGTGGGGTGGTGCAGACCTGTTATCCCAGTGAATCAGGAGGTTAAGGCAGGAGGATCACATGTTGAAAGACAGCCTTAGCAACTTAGCAAGGCCTGGTCTCAAAATAAAAAATAAAAAGGGAGGCTGGGGATGTGGCTCAAGCAGTAATGCGCTCGCCTGACGTGCGTGGGGCACTGGGTTCGATCCTCAGCACCACATAGAAAATAAAATAAAGATGTTGTGTCCACTGAAAACTGAAAAATAAATATTAAAAAATTCTCTCTAAATAAATAAATAAATAAATGGGGTTATGGATGTGGCTCAATGGTTAAGCACCCCTGAGTTTAATCTCTGGTAACAACACAAAACAAAGATGTGATCATTAGAGGAAGAATATATGAGAAGTCTCTGTATTATATCTTTCAACTTTTCTTGAAATCTAAATAATCTAAAATTATTTCAAAATAAATCCAAAAACATAAATAAAATGATCCCCCACATACTCCCTGGGTTATTTCCAGTCCCACCCTTCCTTTACATCCTTGGTAGCACTTATTACATGTGCTGCTCTTGTTGGTGTATGTGGTTTTATCTAGCTTCCCTGGGGGGAGGGGTCTGTCTTTTGATTGCAGTGTCTCCATGCCTATATAGGGACTTGCGTACAGGATGCTCAGATTTCAAATGTGTTCAGCAAGTGATTAATATTCCTGGATGTGACCAGGAAAAACAAATGGGAAAATTGAAGCCTTCAGAAAGTTGAGAAGGAAACAGAGTTAGGAATTTTCTCCCACATGCCCAAGTGAAATTCTGGGACCCTTGAAATTATCAATTCCGGCCCCAAATTTTGTAAAGGGGAGGGAATAATTTATTATTCAGAAATCTTGTTCCAAACATCAATGGTCCCTTTCAGGGCCACCTTGGAAAGAGGATTCCTGGCAGGACATATCTCAGATGATTAGAATTCAGAACAGTGACTGGGTAGAGGGCACTCTCCTCACACCTATCAGAATTGGCCAGGAACCCAGGGATGAACTTTCTATTGCCAGCAATTGTACAGACCTTGGTCTTTCCCATGAATTCCCTCTGCGGACCCTCAACTCAAAGCATAGTATGATTTTTTTTTTCTTTTGTACTAGGGATTGAACTCAGGGGCACTCAACCACTGAGCCACATCCCCAGCCCCCTCCCCTTTTCTATATTTTATTTAGAGACAGGGTCTCACTGAGTTGCTTAGTTGCTCAGTGTTGAGAGCCACAGCCAAAGGGGCCCCAGCAAACTTCCAGCTGCCAGCAAACTTCCAGCTGCCAGCTGATGATTGGCTCACAGCGGCCCCAGCAACATCTAGCTGATTGGCTCCTCCACGGAGCTGCTCATTGGGGGACTTCTTTGGCTCCGCCCATGCAACCCAGCCAATCGGCCTCAAGAGCAGGAGGATGGTGGGAGGTGGAGAGGCTGGTGTCGGGGTGAGAGGCTTGTGGGAAGTCGGTGGTGGCAGTTGGGCTCTGAGGGTTTTTTCCTGAGGAGCTGTTTTGTTTGGCGTTTGTAGTTCTAAAAATAAAGTTAGTTTCTTTTGTCAAGTGGCTCCTGAAATGTGCCCAGCCAGCCCCCAGGGTCTCACTGAGTTGCTTAGTTGCTGAGGCTGCCTGTGAACTCACAATTCTCCTGCCTCAGCCTCCAGAGCTGCTGCGATTAGAGGCATACACCACCATGCCCAGCTCATAATATGCATTTTGTGCTATGTATTCAGGCACCTGTTGTTTGAACCAATTCCAACTTAGTTTTTATGCTTTTTTTTTTTTTTCAGTGAACACAGTGGTGGACCACCATGGTGGAAGGAGCCCAGCTAGGAGCCAGGACTCCTGGTTTCCATTCCCACACGTGCATAAAAGTGCAAGTTGTGGGCTAGGCATACGGCTCAATGGTAGATGCTTGCCTAGCATGTGCAAGGCCCTGGATTTGATACCCAGCACCTTGCAGGGGGAAAAAAAATAAAAGTACAAGTTGTATTTGGTGCTCTCTGTCTGAGCCAGAACTGGGAGACATTCCCAGTGGTGTGCAGTTCTGGCATCTTTGGGAGATTCCAGACCTTGGCTATGTGGTGGGGGCTGGGCATGCACTGAGAAGGAAATGTCCCTGGATAATATATCAGAAGCATCTATTGGAGCATAACCAATGACAGTAACAAACCTGGCTCTTTACAGTTTCCATTTGGCCCTATATCAAAGGATCATTTTGCAGATGTAGACACTGAACCCAAAAGGTTAAATGCTGTCACTAATGTCAGGTAGGTGAGGAGACCCCTGGAAGCCATCCAGATGTCTTTCAGTTGAACTGACATATTTTCTCACTCCCTACTTTTATTTAGAAAGAGAAAAGTGGATGCCTTCCTTCCCCCACCCCATGGCTTTTGAGTGTCAGACACGTTCTCCTGATGAGCTGCCTGGATGCTATCACTTTGATACATCTATTAAGTTTGGAAATTAGAGGTCACACACTTCCTGCTTCCTAAAGAATGGCCGCCACTTCTGTCCCATAGTCCTTGCCTTTTCACAGCCCTGTGTGAAAAGTGTCCCCACTTCACAGACAGGGAGACTTGAGATCACACAATGGAAGTGCCTGGTGGCTGCAGGGTCAGAACCGGAGCCTGGAGCACCAACTACTGGCCAGATCAGCTACGCTTCTCAGTGCTGTCTTAGGGGCTAAAATAGAGACAGCCTTCCCCAGCACTACCAGGGGAAAATCTAGGTTCCTACAAATGCTCTTGTACAAGAGCAGCTCTCTGGATCCAAAGGAGCAGCCACTGGGCAGCTGGGAATCCATACGGTTCAGCAGAAGAAGGGGCACTGCCCTTGGCCAGTTCCAGTAATATTTGTTTCAATGCTGCCTCTCAGGAAGCTTTATCAACTTCAGATGAAATTCACTGTTTTCCTAAAAATTTCCCAACTTCTAGTGCTTGCCTGGAAGAACCAGGCTGGGCAGTTTCCTGGGCTGGAATCCCTGCTTGGTTTATTGACTTCACAAACCCATGACAGAAGTTTGGAGGTTGAACAAGAATGTTTTGAACAGTCTATGCAGGTCACATGGTCATCAAGGGAGGGCAGCTACTGAGCTTGGGAGCCACAGAGTTGGCAGGTTTGTGGATTGTTCCTTCAGTCCCCAGACCCAAGAGGGAGCCCTCAGAATGCACCTGTCAACCCCACAGTGACATAATGATGTACATAATGATGCTTTGAATGAGGTCAGGAGAATAGAGTGCCTGAGGAATCCTCCTTCACGGTCTGTCTCACATCCTGTGACAGCCAACAGCCTGAATCTATTTCATCCTAAAAATCAGGAATTTTTTCATAGCCATGTAACAGAGGTATCTGTGTCATTCCTGAAGCCACTTAAATTGTCACCAAAGTTGTATGTGTATAACTGTGTCTATAGGCAGGACACATGGGTGTAGTTATTCACCACACAAGAATCACTCAGCAAAGGTCCAGAATCCTGCCCTCAATGCTATCTGCATATGCAGGAGGGACATGGACCTCGCCCTTGTCACACTGCCTCTGAAACAGCCAAGCCCTCAGGTTGGCATGCACTGTGTGCACAGCACCCTAATGCATGGTGGGACATGCATGCTCCATCCCATTTCTCCTCCCTGGGCAGAGGATGAAGCCTCCCACCTGCTCCTGCCCTAACATGCCTATCCCCTGGCTCCACCCAGCACAGCTGTGTGCCCGTCCATTCCTGGACCAGGGAGGACATGTGGGGACCACAAAGACAGGAAGTGCTTCCCACATCCATCTGGCAGCTCAGCCTGGTGCTTTTTAAAACCTGACCTGTGGTCACTGAACCCAGTAACCACGGAAGGTTTTAAAAAGACTCAGATACATGTAATTAAAATCTCAGTGTTGGGTTTTAGGGAAGGCACTGGGCAACTCCCACCCTGCTTTCCGGAAACACAGATTTTTGACATAAGTGACAGGGAGCTAAAGTAAGATTCCCCTAAATATACCATCCTGAGCAGGTCTGTGAAGCTGGGCAAATTATTCCACAGCCGTGGCCTTTGCCCAGACAGCTGGGCCAGTCCCCACCTCAGGTCTCACCCCCTGCCTGTCTCACCCTCCACCCTTGCCAGCACAGGGTGCCTCTCAGACCATACTGCTGCCCACTGGCCAGAGTCAGAGCCTCACTTCTCAGCCCAGGGCTCCAGCCCCCATAAAGCGGGCCCAGCCAGACCCACTGTTGCACCCAGAGAGCGAATCAGTGGGTGGTCCCCAGCCCTCCTCATCCACACACACCACTCCCCTCGGCCTAGAGCCCACCCTGCCACCTCACCATCTACCAATGTGCCTTCCCATTTGTCTGAAAGACCCCCGTCCAATGAAAGACCCCCGTATCCCTGTCCAAGGAGAATCACACGAAACACTGGCTGCAAAAGCAAGAGGTTTAGGTTTATTGGGACACAGGCGCCTGCGGGTGCCCAGCAGAACCTCAGCCGGAGCTTTGGTGAACTGGCACACCGGGCTTGGGGATACAGAGATTTTTATAGGGTTTGGGACAGGTTTAGTGCGCGCGGGAAGCAACAGGTTTCTTATTGGTTTGTTTAAATCTAGCATATAGGCCACCTAGGGGGTACAGGTCTGCATTCCAAAAACCACAGGTCTGCATTCTATTCTTTCTGTTCCTGCTTATCTGTTCCGGTTTATTCATTCATGCCTCAGGATGCGGGTGCTCTGTTCTTCAACAGGTTGTCCGGAAAGCATGCCTGGCGCCTGAACCTGTTTATGGCGTGCCTGGTATCTTGGTTTCATATCTTGGCCTTAGGTAACTGGGCTGACTGGGCTAGGGTCTTTCATGTCAAGGCCAGCTCAGATATCACCACACCATGGGACCCTCTGACTTTCTAGAACTTTCCAGGAGCTTGTCATTCCTACCTTAGTGTTCCTTGTTCCTTCTTTCTCCCTCCTTCCTTCTTCCCTTTGTCCTTGGGTCCTTTGTCTCCCATAGTTTCTGGCAGTGGTGGTCCCTCCCTGCCCTTAGGTCCTTCAACCCTTGGCCTCACTCTACTGTCCTCTGCAGTGCCCCCCTCCTTGAACACTGAGGCTAATTTGCACTCAGGCCTCACGGCCTGGCTCAGATGTCAGACCTGAGCTTTCCCCTTCCCCCACCTCCCATCCAGATACAAGGGCAGACTCTGGGAAGTCACCGTCCCACTGTAATGCAGCTGGATATGTCCCTGCCCACTAGGTTTCCCCATGGGACTAATGCCTTTTTCTGCCTTGGGGCCCATGTCCATATTCCCTTTAGCCTGGGAGTTCCCAGAGGAGAGCCTCCTGCCCTTTATCATGGATGCTGGTGCCATCAAGGAGACAAGGTGGCATTGGATGAGTTTTAGGCTTGGCCTGTTGAGCATCTCTGTCCCTGGGCTCTGTGTTCAGGACACTCCCCCAGCAGAGTCAGGAACAAATTCATGGGTAGAGGAGGAGGCTGGCCCCATGGAGGCTGCGCAGGGCCCTTTGAAGAACAGCCATTAGATCGTGGCAGCTAACACTTGGCTCTGCCTACTCTGGAGCCTGAATCATTCCAAACACATGTGACCACCTGGCTCCCACTTTGTTTTCCAGTGGAACGTGACCGCACCCTGGGCCACCAGGAGCCCCACTGGAAGGAGTTCCGCTTTGATCTGACCCAGATCCCAGCAGGGGAGGCTGTCACAGCTGCAGAGTTCCGGATTTATAAGCTGCCCAGCACCCACCCCCTCAACACGACGCTCCACATCAGCATGTTCGAGGTGGTCCAGGAGCACTCCAACAGGTGCCTCCCTCAGCCCAGGCACCTCCCATCTCATGGGCTCCTGGTCAAGGCTCTGGCAGTGTGTCCTGCCCCACCTGGGGGGAAGGGGCATTTCCCAGAGAAAGAAAGGGGAGCTTCCTGGGAGAAGAGCCTCAGAGATGGGAAAGATGCTGGGCCAGACAGTTCCTGCCCTGCCATCCTGACTGTGGGCCCCTGGACGGGTCACTGAGCCACTGAGTCTCAGTTTCCCCACCTGCACAGTACCATGTTTTGAGTTGATTATTAGTGAAACAAGGCACAGACAGAGCTCAGAGCCAGGGCAGGACGGATATTCCAGTAGTGGTCCCCAGGTGGCACGAGACCCACAGAGGCAGCTGGACCGGCCCTCAGCCATCAGTTAATTGTTCTTTCGTGTCCACAGGGAGTCTGACTTGTTCTTTTTGGATCTTCAGACGCTTCAAGCTGGGGACGAGGGCTGGCTGGTGCTGGATGTCACAGCAGCCAGTGACCGCTGGTTGCTGAACCGTAACAAGGACCTGGGACTCCGTCTCTATGTGGAAACTGAGGATGGTGAGGCTCAGGGTCTGGGCTGGGTGAGCTCCCCTGGGACTCCAGGAAGCTGTGCCAGCTGAGGCCTCTAGAACGTCCAAAGTGGCCTCACTGGTTCCTGGGTGCCTGGTCTTTCTCTGCTGTGCCCACTCTGAAGACTCCAGTGGGTAGAGAGAGTGAGGTCCTGGACACAAGGATGCCCTCAGCCAGAGCCCTCTTCTGAGGAACATCTGGGGTGCTGAGAGTCAAGTGTCCTTCCCCAGGAAGGGGCAGTTCCTGTGCTCCAAGGACAGTAGTGGGAGGTGGCTTCATCCTCAGGCTGAGTGAGGGACTGTGGTTGGAATCCCAGCTGCATGAGTCAGTGACATCAGCAGGTTACTTACCTTCCCAAGACTCAGTTTCTTCATCGACAAAACGAGGTTCCCTCTCTCCTTCACGTACAGGAATTTGGGGAGCATGCCTTTATACCAGGCAGTGGATGGAAAGGCCAAGGGAGCACAAGATTGGTCTGTCTGAGGTCCAGTGAGAGGGCCACATGGAGGAGCAGAGGGCAGGAAGGAGACCTAGGAAGGAGACCGAGGGTGGGCAAGGGTCACTGTGAGCCGGGTAAACAGCTGGGCAAGGCGTTTGGGGTTTCTAGGGGTAGTTTAGCAGCAATGGGTGATAACAGGTTCGGACAAAGGTTTTTTTTTAAAGGAAGCTCTGAGATTCCCCGTTTAAGGAGGGGGAGCTTAACTCGCCACAGGTGTGGGTGCACTCACTGCAGGGTGTCAGCGGAAATAAACCATTGTGCGCGCCTGGCACCACTGAGAGCTGTGACAGGCGGCTATCACCATCAAACACCATCCCAGTCAGGTCACCCTGCAGTGCCTTAGCTCCTGAGTTTCAGGAAACTCTGTAGGGCTTGGGGTTTCGGTGGGGAGCAGGCGGGTAAGTAGGGATAGTGGTGGCGCCCCCACGTGGAGCGCGCCCCAGGCGGCGTCCGGGATGCGGTGCCCTCCCTGCAGTCAGAGGAACACTCTCCTGGTGCAGCCGACCTGTTCTGACCTCAGAGCCCCACTGACCGTGGCGGGGCTGCGGCTCCATGTCCCTGCCAGTCGCTTGGGCCAGCGCTGTCCCAGAGTTGCGCCCGCCGCTCCGCCACCAGCCCTCAGTCCCGCACCTAGTTCTACACGGATCGGAGGACAAGGTGAAGAACATCCGCAAAGAGGCGACCGTCGTGCTGGGGGCCGGGGGTGTTCGGGCTCTGTGGGAACCCGGAGAACTTGATGGCCGCGTTGCTGAGGACCGCCGAGAGGGACCTGAAGTGGTGAGCAGCAACGTGGGCGTGGACGACTTCGGCCTGGGCCTCTTCCTAGCCACCAAGCAGGACCGCAGCGTGGTCTGCTCCCACCTGGGCGAAAACACGCTGTGCGGGCAGAGGTAGCTGGAGGGCGAGCTGGACCTGGGGCTGACGCCGCAGGGCACCCTGGTCCAGCGCATCCAGCGGGATCCCCGCCTTCTGCACGCCCACCGGCTACAGCACGGCGCAGGAAGGCGGCGCGCCCATCAGGTACTACCCCAACGGCAGCCTGGCCATCCAGAGCCAGCCAAGACAGGTGAAAGAGTTCCGGGGCCAGCACTACCTCCAGGAGTACGCCGTGAGAGCAGACTTCGTCTTGGCGAAGGGGTGGACCTCGCGAGCAACGTGATCTTCAAGGAAAGCGCCAGGACTTTCAACGTGCCCATGTGCAACGCTGCGGATGTCGCGGTGGTGGAGGTGGAAGTAATCGTGGACGTGGGGACTTTTCTCCCAGAAGATCTCTGACCCACCATATATGTAGATCACGTGATAAAGGGGCCGAAATAAGAGAAAAAAACCCGAGCGTTTAGTCCCACGGAGCAAGGAAGATGGGAAAGCCCCGCTGGAAAACGACAAAGGATGCAAACGCTCTGCTCTTGAATCTGAGGACTGCACGTAAGCCAGTCTGGGCATCGGAGTCCCTCTCCTGGCCAGCAACTTCGTCAGCCCTGACATGACAGTTCATCTATCTGCACAGTGACAACGGAATCCTGGGCATGGGCCCATTTCCATGGAAAGATGAGGTGGATCTAGATGTCATCAACGCAGGCAAGCAGACTGTCACCGTGATCCCAGGGGGCTGTTTCTTTACCAGCGAAGACTCCTTTGCCATGATTCGCGGGGAACACATCAGCTGACCATACTGAGGTCCAAGCAGGTTTCCAAATACATCTACCTGGCTAACTGGATGATACCGCTAAAGAGGTGAAAAGAATGGGCGGGGCCATGGATTTGGTGTCCCGTGACAAGACCAACGTAGTGGTCACCATTGGAACACGACACCAAGGCAAAGACCCCCAAAATCGTGGGGAAATGCACATTGCCGCTATGGAGGAAGCATTCCATGGACCGCATCATCTCTGAGAAGGCTGCGTTTGATGTGCTTGGAAACAGGGGGCTGACGCTGGTGGAGCTTTGTGAAGGTTTCACTGAGATCGAGGTCAAGATCAGCACGGACAGCGCCATTGCCGTGTCCCTGAACCTCAAGCCCATGCTGCAGGTAGCAACAGGACGTAGAGGCGCCCCTACTGAGTGTGTGCTGGTGGGGGCTCGCCTCCCCGGGTTTACTGGGGAGGGAGACGGTAGCCGCCTGAGGGCGCTGCACAGCACTTGGCTCCCTGCAGAGGCTCCTCAGGCCTTCTGCTGCCAGATAGACTGTTCTCTCAAGAGCGATGTGACTTTCATTAAAAACAAAAGGAAACAGCTAAGCTCACTCGTGTGTCCTGCGAGTGCTGCAGAGCTCTCTGCCTCACGATACTCTCTCACACAGGATTTCATTCCAGTGCCTCCCTTTTCATTTTTTGAGACAAAACCTTGGAACATGCAGCCCTCCTCCCTCAGCATCCCAGTAGTGTGGATAACAGGCGTGTGCACCACACCCAGTTGTAAGGTGTCATTTTATTTACTTGAAAAACACACAAACCTAAGCGCGACTTTGTGAGCGGAAGTGATGTTGCCCTCATGAGAGCCTTTCCTTTAGCCCCTCCGACTTTTCCTCCAAGGTCCTGCATTCTGTTCCGAGTTTTGTTTCTTGCGTCCCCCCTCATCCATGCACACTCCTCCTGGTAGGACATGGATGTCTTTATAGGAGGAAGGCAGGGCTGACTCCAGGATAGGGGACCTGTGAGTGGGAGAGACTGAGATGGGGGCAGTGGGTGCTGGCAGTCTACCTGGAAGGAGCCTGTATAAATAAACAGTCCCCATGTTGCCAAAGGCTGCGGTTTATCACAGGGCGAGTTCTAGAAACCCCACCCATGGCCTGGGCAGGTTCTTGCCAGTTAAATTGCAGTGTCCCATGCGATCCACACAGATTCTGTCCTGGAGGCCCAAACTGACCTTGGGTGAAATAGTCCCTGAGAGCCCAACAGGGGCTCTGGATATGTCATCCTGAATGCATAGTCTCACAATCTAAAGTGAAAACAAATGTATAGATTTGTGTGTGTGTGTGTGTGTGTGTGTGTGTGTGTGTGTGTGAGAGAGAGAGAGAGAGAGAGAGAGAGAGAGCGCACACACATGCGTGCTATGAAGGTCTAGTCTGGAAGGCAGTGTGCACTTAGCGAATGAGAGAGAGAGAGACCGCACACACACACACACATACACACGTGCGTGGCAGTGTGCACTTAGCGAGTGCAGCTCCAGAGGCCTCACAGCCCAGAGACCTTGCTCCTAGCAGCAGTTCCAGCTGCAGCTGGTGTCATTTCTGAGGACCCCATTTGAACTGCACTCCAAGGAAGTGACAGATCCTGCATGTGATTGGGGTGGGAATAGCCTGGGGTGTGAGGGAAGTGGCAGGGACCACAGCCAGGTGGGGGTGGATGGCATATGCATGAGTGCACTGTGTGGTCCCTCCTGGTGCTTCTGGGGGACCTGATCTGCCCTGGGGGTCAGGAGAAGTCTCCAGCTGCAGTGCAGGGAAGGCAGGCTCATGGGAGAGCTGACCTAAGGGATGGAAGCAGGCCTGGGACACTCCTGGGATTCAACAGGCCCCTGAATTCTCCTTCATGTGGCTCCAGGGTCACTTCCACTCAGGCTGTGGTGGGGCAGAGGCTGCAGGAAGAGCAAGCTGGCATCAGAACAGAAAGAAGCCTTAGGGAGGAGATATGGGACAGAATTTGGCCTAGGACAGTTTGGTATGCCCAAGGGCTTAAGTGCTGCCAGGGGTCAGGATAGGCCAGGTGAGCTGCCAGCCCATCTGGCCCTAATGGGCGGGCTTAGACACGAGGTGAGGTTGGGGACTCATGGTGTTCCATACAGGTCCATGGGGGAAGGCCACAGTGTACCCCACAGCAAGAATAAAGGGGTGGCATACCCACCAGCACCTTCACATGCTCAGGTCAACAGCACAGCCCTTGGCCCCAGAGTCTCCTGAAGCCCCCACCTCTGCCTTTCCGGGATGGGGTTTGCCCAGCACTGGGCATCCTGCGGTCACTGCCAGGCCTGCCTGGGCCTTCTCTGCAGCCAGTGGGAGCCAGGGCCCTACCCAAGGATGGGGCAGATGAAGAGCAGAGATGGTGGGTAAGGGAGACTTTGTCCTGGGAAGAGGTGACCTCCCCCAGACCTGCCAGATGCAGAGCACTGAGAGATGACCAGTGTCAGTCCCCTTGCCCTGCTGTCCCTACTCCAGCCAGGCCTCTGCAGAGGGGGGAGCAGCTGCCTGCTTTGGCCCCTCTGGGCCTTAGTTTTTGTTCCTGTAAAGTACAAACCTTGGGTTGGCTGTATCCAAGGGCCCTCAATTCAGCTCACTTGGCTATGGGAGCCCCCAGAAGTCCCCAAACCCTACTAAGACCACCCTTAAGGGGCCTGTGCAGGTCTGCTGTGTAACTGTTTTCATGTGGCTTCTGATCTGTGCCTACAGACCACTTGAGACCCTTGAACACAGCCTGGAGCATGGACAGCCCTCCTGGTCATGGGGTAGCCAGGGCCCAGGGTTCCTGAGGAAGCTGAATCCTGCCCTAGGTCTGAGGCCACTGTCAGCCAGTCTGTGGGGACTACTCTAGTGCCCATGTGTGACTGTCGCCACCCTCCCTGCTCATTGTCACTCCACCTGTCCCTGTGGTGACCTCCCTTGGCTTTTCTTCTGCACCTGTGGCTCTGCCTCCACATAGCTGCTTCCCCACCATAACCCACATGCCCCTCAGGGCTTCTCTCTGGGCCAAGTGCATGCCCAGCACTTGCAGGTCACAGCCCTGGCCTCAACACATCTCGTCCACATTCCTGAGAAGGAGCCTCACAGGCCCAGTTCATTTGTTTGTGGCAGGTGATGTCATAGGTCAAAGGTTGATCTCTGAGTTTCCTCGAATGTCCAGTGGACACCTGGTCTGAGGCCTAGTAGCTGAAGGACTGACCTTGGGTGGGGCAGCCAGTGTACTTGACCTGTGGTGTGGAATGGAGAACCCAGTGGCTCCAGGTGGAATAAATAAGCCTGTTTGTACAATGTGCATATAAATGTATCGTGTGTGTGTGTGTGTGTGTGTGTTTCTATGCACACGTAATGAGTGTGTGTGGATGGATATGTGTGTGTTGGTGCTTAGACCCGGAGGTGAAATGGACTCATGTGAACTGAGCAATGGGAATGGGTGCTGTTTAAAATGAGCAGCTATCGCATTTCTGTGGCTCAGTGTGAGAAGCTTCATGAGGGTGCAGAGGGAAGAGGTCCCCATCATGCTCTTTATGCCGAAAGCCAGACAAGAACCTCAGGATGAGCTAATACCTAAGGAGATTAGGGTGGATCCGCTCAAAGAGGCTTTATCATTTGACAGGTTTGTAGTGGAGACGTATGTCAACAGCTGGGAGAAGGTTTACCTTAGAAAGCTGGAAAATAGACCTCTTTGCTGTGTTGACAACTGTGTGGAGTGTGCCTCATGAAAACAGCCAGGGAAAAGGACAGTGAGCGGTGGGAGTTGGGGAGAGGTTTTCTCTCAAGAGTTTCTCTACTGTGGTTATTACCCCTGCTCACAGTAAGAAAAAAAAGGAAGAAAGAAAGAAAGAAAAGAGAAAAGAGCAGAGGCCACGTGCAGGGCGTCCAGCACAGGGTGGTTCTGCTGGCACCTCCAGGGTGAACTGGCTTTTCATGGCAGCCTCAGCTGGTAGCACTGAGGGGGTGAAATCCCGTCTTTGAGGCTCCACTGGTCCTAGGGCTGAGGCACAGGTCTTGTAACCACCAGCCTGGCCCCGTGAACGTGAACTTGGGCCCTGCAATGAAGTTGACATGGCTGAGCCCTGGCTCTGGGTTTTGTTCTCTGGGACTTGGTCTCTGCCCTCCTGAGCCCAGTGCCTGGCACATGCACAGCAGGGAGCAGTGACTGCCCTGCTCTTGGGCTGCGCTGGGCAGAGTGAGCCGTGCTGTGTCCAGGTGGAGGCCGCCACGAGCAGGTGGTGTCACGAATCACACTTTGCATCGCAGAGCATGCGCGTGCAAGACAGCATACGGCCTCTGGTCCTGCCACCAAGGAGGGTGCTCTGGTTCTGAGTGTCACCAACAGTGGACTCTGGTCATCTGAGTGACCCTGGTGTCAATTCTGTCAAGTGTGAAACACAGGGACACCATAAAGTCAAGTGAGGCAACGAGTGGGAAAGACTTGCAAGCCTGGCAAATGCTTCACTGTCCATGTCACTGTCAGCTGGAGGCTGGGGTCTCTGAGGCCCCCCCAACCTGCCTCCCCAGGCATGCCCTCCAGGGACCTGGGGTGGACTTAGGACTCCGGTTTCAGGTGAGGAAACTGAGGCTTAGTGGGTCCCCTTGGGTTCTCAGCCTGCAGCTCCTGCTGAGGAGCAGAGTCTCTACTGGGTCCATGGTGGACCCCCTCCCATGAGTGACCCTCTCTCCTCTCTCTCAGGGCACAGTGTGGATCCTGGCCTGGCTGGCCTGCTGGGGCAACGGGCACCACGCTCCAGACAGCCTTTCATGGTCACCTTCTTCAGCACCAGCCCGAGTCCCATCCGTGCCCCTCGGGCAGTCAGGCCACTGAAGAGGAGGCAGCCGAAGAAGACCAATGAGCTGCCGTACCCCAACAAACTCCCAGGGATCTTTGGTGAGGGCCAGGCGGGGCCCGGGTCTGAGGCCTCCTTCATGGGCAGGACCTTGGCTGGTGTGGACTGAGCCCTGGGCTTGACTGTGGAACGAGTGTGGTGGGAGGTTGGGCTGGGGCGAGAGGTGCCTGCCCAGGGAAGCAGGAGAAGCGGCAGTGTCGAGGGTGCTGCTGGGAAGCTCCTTGGAGGAGGTCCCAGGCTGAAAGACAAGGAGGTGCAGCTGGACACGGGTCACTCTGTAGTGATGGGGAGCCCTTGAAGGCTGATGAGCTGGGTCATGGCACCAGCGGGGATCCAGGGATGAGCTCCGTGAGGCCCAGTGGTTTAGTTTCTTGTGGCTTCTTTATTTGCTAAATGTGCCCACCAGTGTGTCCCCCACCTTGGGAGCACCCCAGGGGACCTGCCCAGAGCAGGAACCCCAGAAAAGACCTTGCACCGTCTGTCCCTGCAGATGACGCTCACGGCTCCCACGGGCGGCAGGTGTGCGGTCGCCACGAGCTCTATGTCAGCTTCCAGGACCTCGGCTGGCTGGTAATTTCGGACTCTGCTCTCCTCACTGGCAGCCCCACCTGCAGACCCCAAGTGTCCCTTCAGGCAGGAGGGGACATCACGTGTGACTTTGGTTTCCTTTTCACGTAATTCTTTCCTCTGGATTTGCTAAGTTTCCTAAATGAGAAAGTTTTCACTTTTATAGTGAGAAAAATTTTTTGTTGAGGCTGGGGTGGGCAGAGGAGCATGTACTGCAGCTGTGGGGGGGGGCAGGCCAGGGAGGACAAAGCAGAGGGAGGGTGGCATGTGACAAGACAGAGCCTGAGGCCCAATCCTGTGTACTGAGTGTCGCCAGATGGATTCAAGCCTCAGGTGGAGACTGCCAGGGGTCCCGAGGGTGGGGCTGGGTCCTGAGGCTTAGGGACTGTAAGGGGCAGCCCTGGGTGGTCCTATGGTAGGTGCTGGGATGAGGGGCTGGTCAGGGGGCACGGGGATGGGCTCACCTTCTCCCATTCCCCCCAGGACTGGGTCATCGCCCCCCGAGGCTACTCGGCCTATTACTGTGAGGGAGAGTGCTCCTTCCCGCTGGACTCCTGCATGAACGCCACCAACCATGCCATCCTGCAATCCCTGGTCAGTGCCACGGTCCTGGTCAGGGGTGGGGGACAGGGGGCTCATCAGCCAGGAGGGTGGTGCAAGCAGCTGCTGACAGGAGCTTCACCTGCAGGGACTCCGTCACAGGTCCAGGCTCTCACATAGCCACAGCCTGCAGGGAGACTCACGGGCACCCGAGCACGCGCAGGCTAGTCAGCATGCACCCAGACACACTCTGTGCCCTGCGTGTGCGTGTGTGGCACCCAGACAGACCTGTGTGTGGCTGCCCAGCCTGGTGCAGGCTCCACTCCTCTGAGTCCTGTGAACCCTGGTGGGTCTAGCTTCCCTGACACAGGTGCACACGTGTGCGTGACCTGGGCGTGGGCACCCCCTGCCTGGTGGGGCCCCTGGCCAGGTGTGTCTCTGCACTTGTGGGCGTGGCTCCCCTGGGGCCCCTCCCGGCTCTTTTCTGGCCATTTGGGTTTTCTCAGGTCTTGGGCTCGCGGTGCCTCAGGGACTGGGCACCTTCTGGTCATGGAAGAAGGTTCTCCCATAAGCGTAGTTGCTGTTGCTTATCGCCAGTGTGATGTGTGTGTTGACTCTGGTGACTGCAACTTTTGCCTAGATGCTGGTCCCAGAATCCCCTGAACTGTTTTCCTAGTAGGAGGTTGTTCAGAGGTGACGCCTTAGAGAGTAATGAACTTGATGGTGCCTCCTTGAGCTTCCTATTGCATGGGGCAGTGGTTCTGCAGGACTTGTCCCCTGCCCACGTCCTCAGCCTCTGCCTCTGCAGGCCCACAGTGGCTCAGCAAACGTGAGCACCCTGGGAGGCTGTGGAGAGCACAGATGCAAACCAGCGACAAAGGAGATGTGTTCTAGGGAGACAGGGATCGCTGGGCTTTGGGTGGAGGGAGCCTAGACTGGGCCACTCTGCACTGGGGCAGTAGCCCTGTCAGGAGCTGGAGGAAGAGGGGCCTGAGATGGAGCTGGGTGGGTTCAGGGCCAGCAGGAAGCAGGGGCTGGAGGGCAGGGAGGGCAGGGAGGGCGAGGGTGGTGGAGTTGGGCTGACAGGGCCACTGAGGCAGGCTCGGGCTCCCTGTGAGGAGAGCAGGTTTTATTCCAAGTAAATAACAATTCAGGAGTTTAGCAAAGCAGAGCTGGAGTCCTGGGTAGAAATCTTTCTGTGGTGGCAGTGTCGGGGTGGCCCAGGGGAGTGGGAGGTGGAAGTGGCCGGGAGAGGAATGAGGGGCTATCTTGTCCTCTGATGGGAGGTGAGGGCACCTTGGTCATGGGAGGGGGTTCCCAAGCAGCATGAATGGTGGGGGCTGAGTGCCCTCCCCACTTAGGAGCAGGGGGAGGGAGGCGGGAGGCAGGTGGGGCTGAGCAACTGGGTGGATGAGGCTCCATTCAGAGTTCCCAGGACCAGGATGAGAGGCTGGACATGGGCAGAGTTGTTGTCAGGGTCCGGGGAAATGAGTGGCCCTGCTGAGGCCCCTTCCACCCACAAGGTCGAATGTGCAGGTGAATCACACTCCTGCAGTTGTACACAGAGGTCCAAGGGGACGTTCAGAATAGAGATGCCACATGTGGAGGGTCTGAAAGTGGTGAGAACAGCTGAGACCCCTGCAGCAGTGCAGGAGAGATGGCCAGGACAAGGTGGGGCTCCCAGGGCCTGGGCAGGAGAAGGAGCCACGGGGGTCTGTGGGAGGCCGGGATATAGCAGGTGAGCAAGCCTCACTGAGGGCCAAGAGAAGGGGGTCCCCCCAGGCCCATCCACGGGGCCACTGTCCACACAGCAGCCAGCAGAATCTTCCTACAACCAACCTGCCCACATCATTCTCAGCCAAGAGACTTCAGGGGCTTCCCATTCTTCCCAGAGGAAGTCTGAGCCCTTGGCCTGGGACACAGGCCCCTCATCAGCCCCCTGTCCCCCTGTGCAACATCCCCCAGCCACATGTCCTTCCCATTCTCAGCTGGCCACCAGGACTCTGGTAACTTTTGTTACCAGGCCACCCTCACATTTTTGCAGAGGACAGACGAGGTAGGTCACCGAAGATAGCAGGAAACAGTTTTATTTGGCTGCAGCCAGGTTCAGAGGGCACAGCTTTTGCTGTAATCAATCAATCCCCTGAACCCCGAGTTCAGGGAGTTTCAGGACTTTAAACCCAGCATGTAAGGGGAGGGGCTCAGGAGTTCACGGTCTGCAGAAGTTCACATAAAAGCAGCTTTTTCTTCCACTGTTCTGGGCAGGTTAACCCTTCAAGGACAACACCTGAGGAGGGGAGAGCTTCTTCTCCCCTTTCTGTCCTCCCCCTGCCAGCTGTTACCATGGAGCCCAGTTGGTAACTTCTTCTCTTACTTTTGAAATGTAAACATTTTTGTGAAGCTCCGGCCCAAGGCCAAAAGCCTAGTTAAAAGAATCTGTTTTTCTTAACACACTCTGCATTTGCAGACACACTTCTACAAACTACTATACTGGACAAATGGTTGTGAAAAACTTTACTTACACTCCACAAATGGGGTGTTCAGCACCTGGAGTACTGATCTCTTCCAGGCCCAAGGTCAAGTAAGACAGAACAACAGATAATAGGAAGTTTAACTACATTCAACTCTTTTATAGAGAATCTACCCTCTCCCCATCCATTTCCCATGAGATTATGAGAACAGGGAGAATCCTGGCTCCACTTGACTCCTGTACAGACACAGCGTATTGAGAATGAGAAAAGTATGTTTCTCTGCGTTCTTCAGAGAATATTGTGGTCTCTAGATATATAATTTGTCCTCAAGGATACATAGTCTCTGAGTTCCAGCACTTCTTCCATGTAGTGTGTGGCTCAAAAATGAATTGATCCAGGTGCAATGACACACACCTTAATCCCAGTGATGGGAGGCTGAGGCAGGAGGATGGGTCTCAAGTTTAAGGCCAGCTTGGGCAATTTAGCCAAAATCCTGCTCCAAAATAAAAAGTAAAAAGAGGGCTGGGGATATAGTTCAATTGGTAGAGTGCTCGCCTTGCATGCACAAGGCCTGGGTTAAATCCTCAGCACTATTAAAAAAAAATAATAAAATAAAATAAAAAGAGCTGGGGATGCTCAATTTAGAGTACCCCAGAGTTCAATTTCCTATACAAAATAATAATAATAATAATGAAGAATTGAATGGATGACACCTTACGCTCCACAAATCATGTCTGTGGGTGCTGATGGATTAAAGGGCTTCACCCTTTGTGTTACTCCTGGTGAAGCTCGGGGCTCAGGGAAGGAGCAAGGAGCACCAGCATCCTGTGCTGCTGACTTCCCTCCCATGTCCCAGATCAGGGAAGGTCCTTTGGGGTTCTAGCCACTTAGGGACCCTTGGACTGCACAGAAGGCTGGTATCTCCTGGGTCCTCCCATGGCCTGTAGATGGAAAGTTGGGATCAGCAGCCTCCGGGTTCCAGACCAGCTGCATATCCCTCCAGAGGCTTCTGGCCCTTACGCTAGCACAGTGTCTGGTGACAGTCCTCCCTAGCAGATTGGCTCCGAATTAGGGCCAGGAGAAGGGAGCCAGGGCAGCATCACACAGTTTCGTCCAGGTCCTGGTCAGCAGCACTGTGAGGCCTTGGAGCAGCCAAACACACAGGAGGGAAGCAGGTTCCTTTGCTCTCTGGCTCCCCTCGAAGGTGGCGGTGCTGTCTCCCAGGACCCTTGTGTGTGAGTCCTGTGAGGGATCCAGGATAAATGGCAGCTCATCCTGGAAACCGCTGGCTCCTTCAGCTCTTTGGGGAGGGCAAAGGCTGCTTTAGTGGGGGTGAGGGATCTGGCACCTGGTTCCAGTCCTGCTTCACTCAGGCCTCAGGTCATCCTTGGCAGAGACCATTCCTTGCCTTGGCCGCTGTTGTTGAGTGGGGAGCACACCCAGGCTCTAGGTCTCATCCACTGGTTCCATGAACGCTCCACACACTCCAGCTGTGTAGGGACAGACCTGTGCACAGCTAATGACGTTCCCCATGGGGATAGAGTAGAAGTGTAAAGCGTGGGGAAGCAGAGGCTGCAGATGCGCCCCAGCACATGTTGCCCACGTGTAGAGGCAGCAGGTGTGGCAGGGGTGGGCAGGGGACCCAGAGAGCTGAGGAACAGGTGTGCAGGGCCTGGACAGCAGTGCCAGGTGTCCAGCTGTGTCCAGGGCGGTGAGCAGGGCAGATGTGCCTGGTGGAAACTGCCTGCCTGCAGATGGAGAGTGGTCTCGGATGGGGCTGGGGGCTGAGACCTGTAGGACAGGCCAGTGCAGGCAGCAGAGGGTGGCTTGGGTGGGTTCTAGGAGGAGGCTGCTAAGCTCATAATCCCACCCCGTGTCTCCTCCCTGGCCAGGTGCATTTGATGAAGCCAGACGCAGTCCCCAAGGCATGCTGTGCACCCACCAAACTGAGCGCCACCTCTGTGCTCTACTATGACAGCAGCAACAATGTCATCCTGCGCAAGCACCGCAACATGGTGGTCAAGGCCTGCGGCTGCCACTGAGGCCCTCCACTTGCACTGCTGCTGCTGTCCCTCCCCATCTGGATCAGGCTCCTCTCCAGATGCAGGGGACCCTCATAAGCACTCAGAGCTCACTGTAGTGGGGACCCCTCCTTCCACTGCTCCCTCCTGCCAAGCTTCTTGTCTTTTCCAGGCTCTTCCACGCCCTTCTCCTGGGGTCTGCGGCACTGAACCCCCAACATCACCATCAAAGGGCCAAATGCACATAGCAGCCTCGGAGCTGTGCCTCCTTGATTTGGGGGCCTGTGCTGAAGTCCTGTCAGAGGACCTGTCCATGGCATCGCTGGCCCAGGCTGTGGCCAACCCTGGATGGTCTAAGGAGCCTACAACTGCCTGAATGGGGCTCTGTACCATTTTCCCCAGGGTCCGAGATGGGCAGAAGGGTTCTGCCCCTTCCCAGGTCTACCACTTGGGCATTTGTGGAGCATAACTGGGCATGTACATGTCCTGAGTTCAGTGTATTATTGGGTTCCACTGACTTGGCCCTTGGGCACTGTTGGCTTATTAGAAAAAGAACAAGCTGACTGGGCCTCAAGACTTAAGGTGAGGCGGGTGGGGACATTTTTTTGCTTGTGATTTCCCCTTTCCTGGGCCTGCGCTGGGGAAGAGGCCTGACTCCCATTGAAGGAAAGAACCTTGGAGCATTCTGGTTCTCACAGTCATCTCCGCCAGGATGATCTATTTGGGGCTGGGCACTGAGACGTTGACCTCTCAGCAGAAACAAGGACATGGCTGCAATGGTGTTCCTTTTCCTGTGGCCACCATCTGTGACCACTCTGTATACTTCTCCCTTTGCACCTGGACAGGCCCTCTGCACCCTCAGCACAGAACACAAGTGGCTACTGAGAGCTGCTCAGTTGGAATGAACTCAGCTCCCCACTGAGGAGCAATCCACTCCACCTGGGCCATGGCGAAGGGCAGACTGACCAGGCACGGAACAAGGGCGAGGACTGTCAGTGTTTGCTTATGCCTGGGAATTAAGAAGCAGCTGGTCATCACAGTTGGCATCACCCTGGATGCCCAGCAGCCCTGTCCTGTTTCTGGGACCTGTGAGTCAAAGAAAAGGCCCCTGTCCCAGGGGAGTGACAGGTGGTAATTAGGCTGCATTGGGTGGGGAGGTTTGTCTCAGCTTCCACTGTTCCCGGAAACCACTGTTCTTCTTGGAGCAGCCACTTGGAGTTGGAGTGTTTATTTGATTTTGAACTTGCTAAGCCTGTAATTTACCTACCAGAACAGACAGAGTCCAGATGCCTGAACTGTCATTAAAAGCAGACCCTGGGCCCACCCCCATCTGCAGCACACCCTGTAGAAGTGGATCCACCCACATGCCCAGGGATGCACATCTCTGGAGTCTACACTCTGCACCTCCGAGAACAGACCTCAGGGAGGGCAGCAGCAGTGGAAAGTTTGGGTCCATGCTGTGGGACAGCAGCCCTTTTAGCTGGACCAGAGGACATCCTTGTGTGAGTACAGAGGAAGAGACCCTCCCATATACAGCAAAGGGTAGGTCCAGACTGTCTGGAAGATGGTGAATTCCCCATGAATGTAAGCTTCAAACAAAGGCCTGCAGGGATTAGACAAAGCACCAGCCTGAATGTTCAGCAGACTGACTTGCTTAGTGTCGAAGCAAATCCCCTTTCTCATTCTTGCTTCATTCTTTCATCTATGACATGAGAGCATAGTTTTGGGGTTAGTCAGGTTTCTGTTACTGTAACAAAATACTGAAGACAATCAATTTTTAAAAAAAGGAAAGTTTTAAGTGGGCATGGTGGTTTCCTGTAGTTCTAGCTACTCATAGGAGGCTGAATCAGGAGGATCTCTTAAGCCCACAAGTTCAAGATCAGCCTGGGCAATAGAGACAGGCCTTATCTGAAACAAAACAGAACAAAACAAAAAAAGAAAAAGAAAAAAGAAAGAAAAGGAAAAAGCCCCCCCAAGAATTTGGTTCATGGTTTAGAAGTTTCAGCCTCTGGTTGGTTGACCCCATTATTTCTGGGCCTGTAGTGAGGCAGCCCATCATGCTGTGGAGTGTGGGGTACAGCAAAGTTGTTAGCTTATGGCATCTGGGAAGCTGCAGAGGGAGAGAAAGAGGAAGAGGAAAGGCTTGGGTCTCACTATCTTTCCCAGAGCAAACCTCAATGAACCCGAGACCTCCTATTAAGGCCCACCCCTTAAAGCTCCCCACATCAATAGAAGCAAGCCAGGGACTAAACTTTTAATACATGTGCCTTTGAGGGACATCTAGGTAAAACTATGGTGCAACACTCATTCCCAAAGCTCTTCCAGTCTGAGAATCTCTCTGCCATCCTCCCTCTCCCTCCCCCAAAACCTAAGGGCCCAGCCACAGGATTCAGGACTTTACCTGACAGCTCTCTCCTCCCAACATCAGGGTAGTGGAGGCTTGGGAACTATTTGACAAACATCAGTGTTTGGTCTCTCCAAAGCCCAGCACATGACTTGACCTGGTCTGGGGGCCCAGGATGGGGTGACAGGAATGTTCTGAAGATGCAGACTCTGCCTTTCCCCCCAGGTGTGGGAGCAGGAATGTAAGGACCATGACATGACTCACTCTTCCTGCAGCAAAGCAGAGTGTGGTTGTCCTAATGGCCAGAATGCTGGTGCCTTTAGCCATCCAGGCAGCCACCAGGTGTCATCAAATAGACAAGGTCTTGGAGAAGGAAGAACACAGTAGGCACATAGCCCATGAGGGGGTGGTCTTATTGTCCGGGCCACTTGGCTCTCTGGTTGTCTCTGGCTGCCCCGGCTATGTTCATGGCTACATGTCACAAGCAAAAATAAGGTGGCCAACCCAGGGCCCAGGAGCAGAGATCCCCACAGACACCTTCACAAGTGCAGTGTGGCCCTGCTGCCAGCTGAGCATGTGAAGTCCTGTGTTTTTGTGGCTTTCTGTAGGAAAGTGGGTAACGTGCTTTAGAGAAATTCCCCACAATTTTGCAGGAAAGGAGGTGGTGGACAGGAGAAGGCGGGGTTTTAGAGTCAAACAGTCCAGTCCTGGCTCTGGCTCTTGTGACCCAAGCTCATCACAAGCCCTCTGTGCCTGCTCCTTGCTCTGTCGAGGGGTGCTGGCCTGGCTCTGCCCTTGCAAGGCCTCCGGAGGGTCAGATGTGCCCATAGAGCACTTAGCACAGTATCTCATTTTAAATGACCTTCCCTGTGGGCCTCCCTGGCCAGTGTTCCCAGGAACACCCTCTCCTTCTGGGATGGGCCCCAGAGGTGCTGCTGGATTTACCTCAAAAATCCACTCTCTCTTTTCCCCTCTGCACTCTCACCTTCCTGGGAGAGCACAGGGACAGGACAGCACTGGGGTCTCTCCTGATGAAGGGCAGGCGTGGCCCACCCGTGCCTTGCTGGTGAGTGTGGTACCCCCCGTATCCTCACAGGAAGCCGAGGGGGACTTTCCATCAAAGGTTTCTCTTCTTACTGGGAAGCCTTGAGCAAGCATTTGGCCCCTTTTTAAAAAATATTATTTTTAATTTTTTTCTCACTTAGGAAAACATGACACGAGTGCCAGGGAAATTTTTGAAAATAACAGAAAACAGATGCCAGTCCCCCATCACCCCACACACAATGAGCTGCTGTGAGCCCGCCCCGGCCTTCTTGGCACACTGGTCTTTACATGGGATGTATGGATTACTACAGAGTTAGGTCCACACTCTTGCACTTTGGTGATCTGATGTATTCATTTTATGATGTATTTTGAAATCTTCTATTATTAAATATTTTTTGAAAGTATCATTTTCAGGAGCAGTCAGTGCCCGGGGTTCGCCTTTTCTCCCTCACATAACAAGCGCCTCAGCGAGCAGCAGGCAGCCCGGGCTCAGGCAGCCTGGGCATGAGTCTGGCTGCCAGCCCAGAAGCCCTGGATCGGGAGCTTTTCCCCTCTCTCTGTGTAACACCTGGCACAAGCAGGGGCTGGGTGACCGCAGCAGGGGCAGGCACCTCACCTCTGAGGTTCAGGAGACCTCAATGCTCCACTCGATGGCTCCACCCAATGGCTCCACTCCTACTGGCCTCTGTCCAGTCTCTTGCTCTCACTGTCCCAGGATTATCAGGGAGGTGCAGTGATAAGGTCTTCCTGTACCTCCTCCCACAGATCCCCCCTATTTCATAGCTCTGTGTGAACAATCCTCCCTCCTAGAGCCTTGGGCTAGCTGGCCACCTCGCTGCACGTCACCTTGAAACCAGCCATGCCAACGTACTTTGCACCTGTCATCCTCTTCTGTCACAACCCCCAAGTAGCTGGCACTATCGTGGCCTCACTGCTGCCCATCCTGGCCACCATGACTGACCCTCAGTGGGAGGAACCCCTATTTTTAGGAGAGAGATCCCTTCTGGGATCCCAGCTAAGGGAGCTGGCCCAAGCCATCTGGAGTGAAGAACCCCTTGATGGTCCAGGGTGCCCAAGGCAGGGTTGGCAGGGGTGATGGTCATGGAACTGGGGCAGCAGGCTCTCCCCTCCACCCCAGCTTATCCCAATCTCAACCCCCAAAATAGAGCACAGCCTGAGAGAACCAGCCCACCCAGCGTGTCTCAGTGTTGAGACTGGATCCAGGGAGGTGGCACGAGAGCAGGAGGTTTCTGATGACTGACGGGGTTCAGTCTCGGCACAGGAACAAAGCCATGAGGTGGCCTAGCTGGTCCAGAGCTGGAGTAGGGAGCAAGGCCAGCCCACACAGGCTGCAGAACAAGGCACCAGAGTGCAAGATGGCGGGGGTGGAGGCAGGGGAAGCAGCTCTGGCTTGTGTCTTGTGTCTCCCAGCACTGAGCACAGGGCCTGGCCAAAGTAGGGCCCTGGATGCCACACGGGAATCCAGTTCTGCTCATTGGTTCAGTGGGAAATGATGGGAGGACGGGTTAGCAAGGCTGGTCACAGTTAGACACTCAACCAGTTGTGTGTGAGTAGGAGCAGCCCCACTCACCTGCCTGGTAGCAGGAGGCAGAAAGCAGAGGCGCTGTAGGCAGTTCTACTGCTCTGAGCTGGGCCCAAAAGGGCATCTGTCCAGGGGCTGGGCCTCATGGGGAGGGCAGCAGCAGGCAAGATGCTGTGGCTTGTCCCTGAGCAACCTCTGCAAACACCTGGGGCCCAACTGGAGGCAGCAATACAAGAATCCATTTATTTTACCAAAGAAACCATCCAGCAGCCACAGGTCGGCCCAGGACAGGCCCTGGCAGCATAAGCCTGAGAAGCCAGTGGCCACGCAGCTGTGGATGGTGGGGAGGGTCACACCTGCACCTGCTTGCTCCAAGGACCACAGCCATGCTGGGAACCAGTCGAGAGGCACCCAACCAGGCCATGAGGGAGCTGCTCCAAGGAATGGCTGGGGTCACAAACACCATCTGCTTCATGCAGGACACCCTCAGTGCTGGCACCCCCGAGGCCAGCAGCTCCTTCCTGGACACACAGGCAAGAGCACAGCAGGGAGGGGAGAGCACTGCCTCACATGTACTCCCCACAGTCGGCGATGATCACCTTCTGCTTTGGCTTCCCATCCTTGCTGCCCTGGGCCTTTGTGGACAGAACAGGAAAGGAGGACTAGTCAGGGGGTGAGGGAGGAGACTGAAGAGGGACTTGGGTGCCCCCCTTGGTACCTGAGCTTACTCCTTCCTGGCCCTCCACAGGTTATACCCCAAGGGTCAGGGGGTTTGGGGGCCCTTCCTGGCCACCTACCTCAATTTGCCGCAAGACATCCAGACCTTCAGTAATCTCCCCGAACACTACGTGCTTGCCATCCAGCCAATCTGTCTTGTCACAGGTCAGAAAGAACTGGGAGCCGTTGGTGTTTGGGCCAGAGTTGGCCATGGAGAGCAGGCCTGGGGGAGTGTTAGGGTTTGGATGTGAGGTGTCCCCCAAAAGCTCACACGTGAGACAATGCAAGAGGTTTGGAGGATAAATTATTGGGTTATAGGCTCAATCTAATCAGGGAATTAATCCCTGGTGGAATTCACTGAGTGGTAACTGGAGGCAGGTGGGGTGTGGCTGGAGGAAGGGGTTCATTGGGGGCGTGGCTTGGGGGGTATATATTTGTATCTGGAGAGTGGCGTCTCTCTTTCTGCTTCCTGATCACCACGTGAGCTGCTTCCCTCCACCACACTCTTTCGTCATGATGTCCTGCCTCACCTTGAACCCTGAGGAATAGAGTCAGATGTCCATGGACGAGATCTCTAAAACCGTAAGCCCCTAAATAAACTTTTCCTCCCCATACAATTGTGCTGGTTGGGTCCTTTAGTCACAGTAGTGAAATAATTGACTAAAACAGGGAGAGAGGGATGTCAACTCCCTGTACCTTGCCCCAGCCCCGAACACTGTGCACACTGTGGACAGCCCTCTGCAGGTGGCCCAGGCTCTGGGAACACAGACCCCACACACGTGGCCCTGTTGTCTTTAATAAAGACTGATTTTTTTAAAAATGAAGCTGATTAAAAGGAATAATCTGAGCTGGGTGCAGTGGCGCACGCCTATAATCCCATTGGCTCAGGAGGCTGAGGCAGGGGATGTGGCTAGGGATGTGGCTCAGTGGTCAAGTGCCCCTGAGTTCAGTCCCTGGTACTCCCCCAAAAAAGAACAATCTGATGGTTCGAAAGGCTATTTTAGAGAGGACAGGCAGTAGACCCTCAGGTCAGGATGATGGGTGTGGCACTTGAAGGAAATGAAGGACACTGGAGGAATACACTCCTGGAGAGGAAAGGGCATGTGTGAAGGCCCCGAGGCAGAAGTGAGTCTGGTGTGACTGCCACTTGGAGGCAAAGGTTGAGGAGCACCACATCCTCTGAGCACAGAGGTACCAGGACTCACTTGGGTCGGATCAGCCCTTCAGGACTGGATCCTGCGCTCAGTGAAGCCATAGGAAGGTTGTCAACAGAACAATGAGGTGATGAGATTGATGTTTTAAAAGTATCACTCTGGGCCAGATGTGGTGGTGCCTGCCTATAATCCAAAGACTCAGGAAGATAAGGCAGGAGGATCAGAAGTTGGAGTCCAGCCTTTACAATGTAGTAAAATCTTGTCACAAAATAAAAAGGGCTGGGAATGAGCTTAGTGGTAGAGTGCATGCCTATCATGTGTGAGACGCCCTGAGTTCCATCCCCAGGACAGAAACAAACAACTCTATTACTCCAACTGCCCTGCAAAGACTTCGCTATGAGGGGGAAGAGGGAGAACAGCTAGGAGGACTCTGGTGGTAGTGATGGAGCAGGGAGGAGCATCTGGGGGAAGAGCAGCTGGGCCAGGAAATGACTTGAAGACAGAAGGTTGGGACATATGTGTGATGCAGGAGAGGAGTTGAGATGAGCCCTAAGTTTCTGACCAGGCAGCCAAGTGGACATTGGCATCATTTACTGAAACAGGGACTGTGAGAAGAACAGGAGTTGTTTTGGACCTGTGACGTTGAGAGATTGTAGGATATCCAGTGGAGACCTGGCAGGCAGCTGGACAAGAATCTGTGGGGGTGATCAGCCTCGAGAAGCAAATTTGCACAAAATTACAGAGCATTCAGTACAAGCCCAGGCGCTGAATGTGATTGATTGCCCAGATTGCTCAATGGGGTAATACTGTCCCCTAGGGGCCATTTGGAAACTGCAGGGTATTTTGTGGTGGTGAATCCAGTGAAGAGAAACCAAGGTTGAGCTCCAGGTCCATCCAACAATTTAGAAGGTGGAAATAAGAAAGGAGAAGAGAGGTGTCACACACATGTAATCCCAGTAACTTGGGAGACTGAGGTAGGGGGATCGCAAGTTCAAGACTAGCCTCAGCAATTTAATGAGGCCCTAAGCAACTTTTTGAGACCATCTCAAAATTAAAAAAGAAAAAGAAAGGAAAAAGAAAACAAGAAAAGGAGTGGAAAACCACAAAGGAGGGAGGTGCTCTGCCAGCTGCTGGGAGGAGGGGTGCAAGGAGAGGGGACTGATGGCATCACATGAGCTCAGAGTGGAAAGGGGCTGAGTCTTAACTGCTGGTGAGCTGGAGGCTGTTGGGAAGTGGGCTGAAGGAAGAAACAGCCAGTGGATTTTTTTTTTTTTTAATACCAGGGATTGAACCCCAGGGGTGCTAAATCACTAAGCCACATCTCCAGTCCTTTTTATTTTTTTATTTTGAGACACAGTCTCACTAAGATGATTAGGGCCTTCTACATGACTGAGGCTGGCTTTGAATCTACAATCCTCCTGCCTCAGCCTCCTGAGCTGCTGGGATGAGCCAGTGGCTCTTTTAGGTTTTGGCAGGCATGGTTGTGCACCCCTATAATCCCAACTACTTGGGAGGCTGGGGCAAGAAGATCACAAGTAAAAGGCCAATCTTAGAAACTGTCTCAAGATGAAAAAACACAAAGGGGGCTCAGGGTCAGAACACTCACTTAGTATGCTTGAGACCCTCAGTTTGATCCACCATCCCACACACACACCAATAAATAAATAAATAAATGAATAAGCTTTGCTGAAAAGGGACAAATAAATTGGGGTGGCGGCTGGAGGGAGCTCATGGGACATGAGACTGAGGGACAATTGTTTCATTTTTTCAAAGGCTTGCAATGCGACAGCATGCTGAGGGATGGGAGTGAGTAGAAGGGGAAACAGAGGCGTTGAGGGGGCAGGATCCTAGTGGAAGGGCTAGCCTCAAGAAAAGCCGACAAAGTTCACTGTCCCAGGAAGGCAGGCAGGTCAGGGTGTGAGAAGACATGGGCTGGGGAGTAGATCTCACTGTGGGAAGACAAGTTTGGCTCTTCTGTGGGGCACAAGGCTGAGGCAGGAGGATCGCAAGTTTGAGGCTAGCCCGAGCAACTTAGCAAGACTCTGAATCAAAAAACAAAACAGGCTGGAATGTAGCTCAGTGGTAAAGCCCTTGGGTTTAATCCCAGCACACACAAAAAAATAAAGTCAGTCTCTTCCGGTTGTTTTTATAAATAAGAAGCAAGACCATGCGCTGAGAGAAGAGTATATAAAGGGCTGAGGAGCAGAGAAAGATGTGTTTCGGTCTGGGGTGGAGTTCTCCAAGCCAACGCTGGGAGCCTGCTGGGCACTTACGGAGGTGCCTTTCCCACCAATGCCCCTCAACTTGCAGGGGCCCAACAAGCTCAGGGGTGTGCTTTTCTCCAGCAGGCAGGGTTCTGTGCTAGGTAGGTAAGTAGGAGAGTGAGAAAGGCAGCTGGGCTCCAATACAAGAGCAGGGAGGTGCAGGGACGCCCACAGAAGTGCACGGGGTGGATGGCCAGAGCCCCCCTCCCCACTGAGGCCAGGATGGGTTCCAGCTGTGAAAGCCTCTAAAAGGACACTGTGACAAATGAGGACCTCTGAGTATGCATGGTGGATTAGATAACAGTGTAGCAGAGTTCATTTTTAGATTTTAGTAACTATGCTGTGACAATATTAAAAATGCCCTTGTTCTCAGGAAACACAAGTATTTAGTAGTGAAGGAACATCAAGACTCTAACTTACTCTCAAATAGCTACAAAAAATACACTGTCTAAATATATACAGAAAGAGAATAAGTAGGGAATGTCAACCGCTGGTACATTGGGTAAAAAGTGCTCAAGGTACATGGGGGTTTCTTGTACTATTCCTTTCCTTTTTTGGGGGGAGGGGTGGATACCGTTGATTGAACTCAGGGGCACTTTACGACTGAGCCACATTCCAGTCCCTTGCATTTTCTTTTGAGACGGGGCCTCACCAACTTGCTGAGGCTGGCCTTGAACTACAATTCTCCTGCCTTAGCCTTCAGAGTTGTTGAGATTACAAGGTATGCACCACCATGCCTGGCTGACCTTGATAAACATTTTAAAAAGCTAGACTAAGACAAGAAGAATTATGGGTAAAAAGGGTCATGAGGACTATTTGACAAAACAGGACAGACTGGGCATGATGGTGCATGCTTGTCATCCCAGCGGCTGAGTCAGGAAGATTGCAAATTTAGCGAGGACCTGTCTCAAAATAAAAAATTTAAAAAAGGGGGGGGGGTGTCTGGAGATGTGACTCAGAGATTTAGCCTTCCTGGGTTCAATCCCTGATACCAAAAAACAAAACAACAACAACAACAACCAAAATAAGTTAAACACACACACTGTCCGTAATAGAAGAGCTAAAGAAAGAAGAAAACTTCTTAGTTTTTAATTTATACCCATAAAAATAGTAACTTTCCAGCAAGAAGCCTGGCAGACATCTCCTTTACCAAGTGATCAAAGATAACATATTTGAACTGCTATCACGTGCTTCCTTATGGATGTGCTAACAGCGTTGCTTCTGTGCTGCTCCTGCCAAAATACATAAGCTAAACGAAACCTGGAGGAAGTAGCTGCAAACACACTGAGAAACATCTCTAAACACAACTGGCCCGTTCTCTTCAAAGACGTTGAGATCAAAAGAGACAACTAAAACCCAAGAAGTTGTTTTATTTTTTTAATCTTTATTTTATTTATTTTCTTAATGGTGCAAAGGATTGAACCCAAGGCCTCTTAGCCACTGAGCCACATCCCAGCCCTCTTTATTTTTTGAGACTGGGTCTTGCTAAATTGCTGAGACTGCCTTTGAACTTGTGATCCTCCTCCCTCAGCCACCAGAGGTATTCTATTGCTGAGCCACATCCCCAGCCCTTTTTATTTTTATTTATTTATTTGTTTATTTATTGGGTACTGGGGATTGAACCCAGGGGCACTTTACCACTGAGCACATCCCCAATCCTTTTTGTTTTTTGAGATAGGATCCCTCTAAATTGCCCAAGTCCTCACTAAATTGCAGAGGCTGGCCTCCAACTTGCAATCCTCCTGCCTCAGCCTCCTAAGTAGCCATATGCATCACCATGTCTGTCATGGCTTCTTCCTAATCTTGATGTTCATGGACACCTGAAGATTTTACTGAACCTTTTTTGCAATGAGCTTTACCTAGGTGCTGAAGAAACTGTTAGAGGACTCCCTGACTCCCCAGGTAGCAGTTCAAGTACTCTTCTGCACACACTCCCACAATATAACTCTGGTGAGTAGGCTGGCCACAGGTGCCGATGGGAAGGACTTGGGGCCTGACAGAAACTGCAGAAGGCAGCCATAGCACTCAGCTGGTGCATAGCATGGTTCCCACACGCCTAGCTCCAGTTAGCAGGCCCACTCATGTACCTCCAGCGCTCCCTCCACGCCTAGCTGCACCATTGCAGAGTGACATGTAGATGCAAGGGAGGGCACCCTGCTTAGAGGACAATAGGGGCTGGGACCTTGCTTTGTGCTCCAAGACATAACTGACTGGAGGAGCTGGGCACAGTGGCACATGTGTAATACTAGCTAACTGGGAGGCTGAGGCAGGAATATCACAAATTCAAGGTCAATCTTGGCAATTTAGCGAGACCCTGTCTCAAAAAATAAAAAGGGCTGGGGGTATAGCTCAGTGGTGGTGCACCCCTGGGTTTGATACCCAGGACCAAAACCAAAACAAACAAAGAACTTCCCACCTGACTGAAGGATAAAAACTTTCAGTATAGCTGTGTGTGGTGGCACATGCCTGTAGTCCCAGAGACTCGGGAGGCTGACACAGAAAGATCACAAGTTCAAAACCAGCCTCAGCAAGTTAGCAAGGCCGTAAGCAACTTAGGAGGTCCTGTCTCAAATTAAAAAAAAAAAAAATCTGGGATATAGCACAGTAGTAGAGTGTTCCTGGGTTCGGTCTCTAGTACCCAAGCCAAACAAACAAAGAGTATAACAGTTAAACATTTGTTAAATAAGGAACTCCGATATAATGCAGAGGACAGAGGGCACCATAGGAGCCAAAGCAATGGGAACCCAGAGAGATACTTACTGGAGGGTTTGGAATAGTTTCCAAGAGATGTCAGTGACTGACTGAGCTGAGCTTTGAAAAAAGAGGAGTTAGTCACATAAAATAAGCTGGAGAGGGTGCTGGGGGAGAGGAATGGCTTGTGCACAAACACAGAGGCTTGCAGGTGTCTACCAGCTCTTGTTTCCTAGAATATAAAATGGGGCTGAGAGCAGGGCTCTGGACATAGGAAGACTTCTGTCCTTTCTGGTGGAACTGGACTCAATCCTATGGATGACGGGATTCCCTAGAATGCTTGAAGAGAAGGATACAGTCAGATCTCTGGCTGATAGGGATAGGAGGAGAGCAGGCCTGAGGCAGGGGGCCAGTTAGAAAGCTACCATCATTATTCACAGGCGAGATGATAGGAACATTTGGCAGGAACAAATGGAAGAGAGATGCAGGAGGATTTAAGAGATAAAACTGCAGAATATGGTACTGCTTTAGGTATGAATTATAATGAAGAGCCTAAGATGACAGGAGATATCTGAGTTGGGTAATTATTTAGAGGATGGCAAAATTAAATAAGACTGAGCACACAGAAGACGACAGTAAAATGTGAGAAAATCCATTGGAATATGCTTTATTAATGGTGCCTATGAGACAGCCAGGCAGAAATTTGTGAAAGGTCAGGGCTAGGTCTAGTGGTACAAAAATCATCAGCACAGAGTGTGTGTTCAGGTGTGGTGGCAGACACCTGTAATTCCAGCGACTGTGGAGGCTGAGGTAGGAGGATCACAAATTTGAGACCAGCCTAAGCAACTTAGAGGAACTGGGGATGTAGCTCAGATGTAGCCCCTGGGTTCCATCCTAGTACCACACAAACCCAAAACAAACCACACAGAACACACACACACACAAAACCTAAGCACATGTATTTCTAACCCAGATGAGAAACTCAAAAGTTCTCCACTCAACTCACCCACATCAGAAGTGCCCTGGGTGGAAAGCACCAGCCCCTCCTTTGGAAGACTGAATCTTTGTTCTTGCCTCTACCACCAAACTACCTCCACAGACCTTTTAAAAATTTGAGACAGGGTCTCACTAACTGCCCAGGCTGGCCCTGACCTTGTCATCCTCCTGCCTTAGTCTCCAGAGTCACTGAGATTACAGTCATATGCCACCATGCCTGGTGTTTCTCTTTATTATCTTCAAGAGTCTTCCTAGAAAATGTCCTCAACTGGTCATGAACTGATCAATATAAAGATTTGAGGTTTTCAACTGATGGCTTACTAGCCACATTGGACTCTTCACTACTTTTTTCGTCAGTGAAGAGGACACATTAGTGAGGAGTTTCCTCCTAGCAACTCTCCAAATCAAGGAGCGTTGTCACTGAGAAACTTAGGCCCTAAAGGCCTGCCTTTAGCAGAGGCAAATTAGAATAAGTCCCAGGGAAGTATACACCCATCCATAGAAAGACACCTTTTGTAACCTAGCAACTTTAATCAAATACCAAACAGGAAACATTTCTTGCCTCTGCCAACTCAAATTCAACAAAAGAGAACCCCTGATGCTTCACTATAAAAGTAGAAACGAATTGTTAATATGTGGACAACAGGAAATGTGCCACATCCAGATGCCATTTAGAAAGCAAAAGTTTGATTTTTTTAGATTGATCATGGTTTATCCAACAATGATTCCAGGAATATTAAAGTCATTTTGTTTGTTTTTACACAATCAGCTAGAGGTGTATATCAGTGGTAGAGCATTAGCCTAGCATGCACAGGCCCTGGGTTTGATCCCTAAGTACTAAAATATATGAACATAGCTAATTTTTGTTTTGTTTTTTAGTAATGAGGATGGAACACAGGGCCTTGCATGCACTCTTCCACTGAGCTACATCCCTCAGCTAAACTGTTTAAACATTGCAGTATCCAATTCTATCACTACAGAATTTAAGCCTTCAGTTGCTTTCCAAGCATTTTGATAACCATTGTTTACAAAGCTTATAGACCTAGTGACTGAGGAGACGGGGCAAGAGGATTCTATGTTGGAGGTCAGTCTCAGCAACTTAGTGAGACCCTGTCCTAAAATTGAAAAAACAACAACAAAAAAAAGTACAGAAAAGTAGGTAAAATAGTTTATCATCATTCCAACAATCATTCATTCCAACTAGGCACTGTGTACAGAACATTGACCTTACTACTGAGTTAGGTGACTATTAAAGGAGGAATAGCCTTTGTCCTCAGGAAAAATGTATTTTACTGGGGTAGACCAGGGGCATTTAGAATTACTACCTTAAAAAACTCAGCTGGGCATGGTGGTGCTCACCTATACAACCAACTACTTGGGAGTCTGAGGCAAGAGAATCACAAGTTTGAGACCAGTCTGGATAACTCTGAGATCCTGTCTCAAAATAAAAGGCTGGGGGTGTAGCTCAGTAGCATAGCACCTGCCTAGTATG